>NC_082369.1:3619054-3923563 GCF_027477595.1 Haemorhous mexicanus
AAATAAAATAAAAAACCCCAAACAAAAATGAAGGAGAGCTGTCGTGTCTCATTTGCATATTTGAATATTCAAATAAGGGCTGTTTCTTATCCATTGGCACTGGCCCTACTGTAGATGGCAGCAGCACAGCGGATCTCTGCCAGCATCCAGTGCCACAAAGAAAAACGCTAATTGGATTTGCAGACGCTTATTGCAAAGCCCAGAAGTTGCTGGAATAGGTATAAAGAACCAGGAGCTCAGCCCACGGCTGCCTCGGGTGCGAAGGCACTCGGCTGACAGCTCGTTAGCTTGAGATCTCCCTGCAAAATTAGGAGTTTGGAGAAGCCTGGATGGGTGCTGGCTCTGGCATCCCCAAAACTCCCAAAGAGCCTGGCAAATTTTCTACCCTTGGCTGTGATTTTTTTTTTTTTTTCTTTTTGAGGGGAGCTTGAAAAGAAAATCGGGGTAGGTTTGATCAGTGGTTGTGCTGGAAACAGTTCAGGCTGGGAACTGCAAGCTGAGCAAAGGCTGGTTCTAGGAATTTCTCTCCTTGAGTGTTTTTGCAGTTGAATGTAAAGAGCCACCCCAGCACATTTTAAATTAATCCGTTCACGCCACTTCATCAAATATCCTGAGTTGGAAGGGATCCACAGGGATCAGCAAAGTCCAGCTCCAACTGCTTGTCCCAGCAGAGAGTGCTTGGAGCACTGGGGTGCTTCCCGCAAATGGGACACCCCAAACTGTTCACTAAAAATGTGGTTTAATGCCCAATTATTGGGCTGCCAGAGAAGCTGAGGCACCTGGCTCTGCGTTTCCCATCTTGGAAGTGTCCAAGCTCTTGCTCAGATCCTGTCACTGAAAGCTGGAGGAGTGACCCATGTCCAAACCAAAAGTGGGATGGAAGCTCTGTCCTGCACTGGGAGAGCACAAAAACAACCATTAACACCAGGTTGGGCAAAAATAAAAGCATGGGAAAATTTTCATTGAGGGAAATTAAAACAAAAAGCAAATTCTAATGATGTTTCGGAGGAAGAAATGGGGAATTTTTCAAGGAAAAGCTCAGGCACTAGTGTGTCTGAACAACATCTCTTGAACAAGGTGGAAATCCAGCAGAGCAAGAACAAACTGGGGAAAGACGAAGACATTCCCAGGAAATATTCAGCCCTGGGAGCACGTAACCACCAAGGACTGTGATGAGGCTGTGAGTGAATAGCCAAGATGGGGAGGTAGAAAAAAAAAAGATTTAGACCCGAGAGTCACGTGCATGGGAATAATGTCCACAATTAAAGATATCAATGAGAACTCCCAGAGAAAGAGGCCCTTTCTCAGTGGAGAAGAAAAGGGACTGTCCAAGGAGATGTCTCTTGGGACTGCATCAGACAGAAACATGGAAAATTAAAACCAGAGCACTTAAAGGAACCCAAATCAGGCTCTTTTTTGTTGTTGTTGTTGTTAACTGAAGCGATGAAGCATTTTGCTTCGCTAATATCCTCTATCAGGTTGATGAGGTAAAGTGGCTCTTTAGAGCGACTTGGGAGCCGATTAATCCTTGCCTGTGGCGATCAGGCAGCGACACGCAGGGTTATTGGCTAACGCGGGGGGTTTTCTGCTGCCTCGCAGAGATCAACAAACTATTTCAAACAGGAAAGTTGCACGGAGAAAAATTCTGAGCGGGTTTGCTCGGAAACAGTCACCAATTGCATTTGTAAAGATTCTGCTGAGTTCTTTTAGGACTGGTAAAATTGAGAGCTATAACTTGTCACTTAAAATTCTAAAAAAAAAATAAATAAAAAGGATGAAACTCTCCCCGGGAGGGAGAAAGAGGGGGGAGAGGGGGAAGGAAGGCGGGAAGGGGAAGGGAACTGCAGGGGAATGAGGGACAAAGGGGAGAAATGAGGGAAGTGAAGGGGAAATGGGAACTGAGAGGAAATGTGGGAGGCTGAGGGGAAGAATGAGGGGAAAATGAGGGGAAAAAAGAGAGAAACTGAGGGGGAAATAAACGAGAGTGAGGGGGAAAAGGACAGACACTGAGAGGAAAATGAGGGAGAGTGAGGGGGAAAAGGAGAGAAATGGACGGGGAAATGAGGGAGAATATGGGGGGAAAGGAGAAAAACTGAGGGGGAAATGAGCAAGAGTGAAAAAGAGTGAGAAAGGAGAGAAACTGAGGGGAAAATGAGCAAGAGTGAAAAGGGAGAGAAACTAAGGGGAAAATGAGGGAGAGTGAGGGGAACAAATAGAGAAACTGAGGGGAAAATGAGGGAGAGTGAAAAGGAAACTGAGGGGCAAAATGAAGGGGACTGAGGGGAAAAAATGAGGAGAATGAGGGTGACTGAGAGGAAAAGGGAAACTGAGAAGAAATGTGTGAGACTGAGGGGGAAAATTAGGAAGACCAAAGGGAAAAGGAGATAAATGGAGGGAAATGAGGGAGACTTGAGGGAAAAATGTGTGAGACAAGGGGAAAATGTAAACTTAAGAGGAAATGTGAGAGATTGAGGGGGGAAGAAAATGAGGGGGGAAAAGAGAAAAACTGAGGGAAAAATGAGAGGGGGGGGGAAAGGAGAGAAGCTGAAAGAAAATGAGATTGAAGGAGAAAATGAGAGAAAACATGGGATATTGCAGGGAAAATAGAAACTGAGGGGAACATGAGGGAGACTGAGGAGAAAAGGAGAGATAATGAGGGGGGAATGAGAGAAACTGAAAGAAAATGAGGGAGACCAAGGGAAAAAATGAGGGAGACCAAGGGAAAAAGAGTGAAAGAGGGAACGGAGCAAAACAGAAAGAAAAAGGAGGAACACCAAGGGTAAAATGGAAACTGAGAGAAAATGCTGGAGATTGATGGGAGAAATGAGGGAGGCTTAGAGGGAAAGGAAATAAATGGAAAGAAAATGAGAGAGATTGTGGGCAATTGAAACGAGAGAGAGCAAAGGAAAAATGAGGAAGAACAAGGGAGAATAAAGGAATGAGGGCAAATGCGAGAAACTGAGGGGAAACGAGAGATAGGCAGGAGGAAAAGAGGAGCGCTGAGGGAAAATGAAAGACAACGAAGGAAAAAATGAGACGGGGGAACGTGAGGGAGGAGAAGGAGAGAAAAAAGGCGCAGGAAGGAGCGAGGCTGCGGAGAACAAGGCGAGCCCTGCCCGGCCATCCTGGGCTATCGGGACCTGCGGCTTCCCTCGTTTCCCCTCGCTCCCACCTCATTCGTGTCGGGAATTAACACACCGTCGGGGAAACGTGGACCGAGGGCGGGATGGGAGGAGAAGGGGCGGGATGGCGCGGCCCGGAGCGCACGGCGAGGCCCACACGCCTGGTCCCTGTGTTGGCTGTGCACTAAGAGGAACACCGGGGGGAACAGAAGCGGGGACAGCACCGGGAGGGCAGCCGGAGCGGAGCAGCCGCCACATCGCCCCACACGGGGCTGAGGGGGGGGGCGGCCGGACCCCGCTCCCGCCCCCCGTCTGACCCACAGTGCTGGCCCCGCCCACAGGCCCGCCCACTCCGCAGCCCGCCCGCCGCTCATTGGTGAATACACCTGTCCATCAAGGGCAGGAGGGCGGGGCCCCTCCCCGCGGCGTGCGGCGCGCGGGCATTGGCGGCGCGCGGGGGCCGCTGTGGCGCTGAGGCGGTTTCCGGTTCCGCGGGGCGGGCGCGGGGCTGGCGCTGCCTGTGAGTGACACACAATGAGGCGGGCGGCGGGGCCGTGAGGGGCCGCGACCGAGCAGGCGGCGGCCGAGGCGGTGGGGAGGGGGGTGGGGGGGACGGACAGAGCGGCTTCGCTCGTGGACTCAGCGGGGGAAGAGATTCTCTCCCCCCCCGCCCCGCCGACCGGGCAGCGAAACCGCCGCGGCGGCGGGAGCGAGCGAGCGAGCGGGGCCCGCGGCGCTGCTGTGCCCAGCCATGGACAATCAGGTGAGGGGAGCGGCCGCGCCGCGCTGCCGGAGGGGTGGGGCGGTGCCGCCCCCCCTCAGAGAGGGGGGCACATAGGGGAGGGACCCCCGGGAATGGGCCCTGAATGGGGGGGGGCTCTCCTGTCCTCGGGAAGGGGGGACTGGGTGGCATCGCCCCCCTTTGAAGGGGGCATCTCTCCTCCTCACACCCTCTTTTGGGGGCACACCTCCTCCCAACTCCTCATATTGGGGGGGGGTACATGTCCTCCCCACACCCTTTAAGGGGGACACCTCCTCCTCATTCTCTTTGGGGGGGCACACCTCCTGCCCAATCGCTTTTGGGGGGCACATATCCTCATCAGTCCCATTTGGGGGGCACACCTCCTCCTACCCACACCCTGTTGCGGGGGCACATCTCCTCTCCAATCCCTTCTGGGCGGCACACGTCCTCCTCACACCCCTTTGTGGGGGCACACCTCCTCCCTACAACTCCCATTTAGGGGGCACGTCTCCTTTCCACACCCTTTTGGAGGATGCAGATCCCCTCAATTCATTTTTGGGGGGGGGTCACATCTCCTTCCCACGCCCCATTTGGGGAGCCTGCATGCCTTCTCCCCACTCCCCTTTTGGGGTACACGTCTCCTTAATCCCATTTGGGGGGCACACCTCTTCCTTCCTGCACCTTTAGCATAGGAACACCTCCTCTCCAGTCGCATTTGGGGGGGGTGGGTGCACACCTCTTCCCCACCCCCCATCTGGGGGACACACCTCCTCCACACCCCCCATTGGGGGGATACATGATCTCCCCAATCCCATTTGGGGGGCACATCACACCCTTCATTTGATGGGGACTCCTCCTTCCCACCCCTCATTTGGGGATCACACCCCCCTCTCTAATCCCATTGAGGGGGGACACCTCCCCACACCCTTCTTGGGGGGGTTCAGCCCTCTCCCCTCCGTGGGCGGCCGCTGCAGCCTCGCCCGCGGCGGGGGGTGTGAGCAGCATTTCCCGCAAATTCCTGCCTGGGATTATTGCCGGGGAGGGACGTGCCGGCGGCGCGACCCCCCCCGAGCCGCGCCGGGAAGGGTTAATGCCACCGGGAAGGGTTAATGCCACCCGGAGAGTCCCTGCGGGTCACGGGGGTTCCAGGATGCCTGCGGGAAGTTTACCTGAGGTGATGGGGATGGGGAGCCTTTTGTGTGCGGGGAGCGGGTAACAGGTACCTCCCGGGCTGAGGTTCGGAACCAGCCCCGCTATCCCGGATAATCACCCGCAGGAGCGGGAATGGGAGCTGCTGATGGCTTTCAGGCAATTAGCACATCAAACAAAAACCAGAGCAGCCTTCAGAATGTTTATTGAGAAGTTGAAAGCAGGCTCCTTTGTATTATTACAAATTGTTTGAATAGGATCCTGATTTCCCTTTGTTGAGAGACACGCTTGGAAAAAAAAGGAAAAAACCCTCCATTTTCAGCGGAGCAACTTTGGATGCCGGTTATGTTGGGAGATCTTATTTTCAAATGTGTTTCAACTTCTGGCTTAATTCACAGCGATTGTTAATTGGAGCAGGGTGTGAGGAGTGCAGCAAGTACAACTTTCACTCTCAGTTAAACAGTTCTCTTTTATGTTTAATTTCGGTCTCTTCCACGCAGCCCCATCTGGTTCTCAGCTCCAATTTCTCAGCCGTTTCAACTCGGAAAGGCAGATTTTGTAGCCTGACAGTCATTTGCACTTCTCAGGAGAGGGGTAGTAACTGGCAACAGTAGCAGGATTTAAAGGGTAATTACGGAATCGATAACGTGAGGCTGCGGCACAGGCTGGCTCAGGGGATGTGAGCACTGTGGGAAGCATCCCAGATAAAGCAGGCCTGCAGGCACACTCCAATGTGAGCTGAGGATTTCAGCAGGCTGGCTCCATAATGCTTTTGCAGCGTCGGAGGGATTGCTGTGCTCGGAGAGAAGCACACCTTGCCTTTCTTCTCAGCCCTTAATGCGACATGAAAGAGCAGCCGGCCCTGGGCCTTGGTTCTTAGCGCAGGAGCGAGGTGGAGCTGCTGTAGATAAGCCTTAAGAACAGGAAAAAATGGCCTGCCAAGAGAACTTGCAGAGGAAGGTATCCCAAAGTAATGCTGTAGCAATAATGGTGAAGGAATTAATGAGATGAGTTTGTCCCCGAGCCTTGGGATTGATGTGTTGGGTGGCTGGAGGTATTTTGCTGTAAAGATTTAAACTGCCTGAAAGAGTGTGTTAAGGCTTCTGGTTGAAATTGGAACTGGACTGCAATTTGGGAGGTCAGGCTTTGATGCCTGGTGCTCTGCAGACCTCCTGTGAGAGCTTTTTACAAAGACAAGAAGGCTGAGATGGAGTCACTTGTGCTTTTCCAGCAAGTATTCACCATGCTCTTGGGTTGGAGATGCAAAGTGAGCATTAATTGTGATCACACTCCTTGCTGCAGTTTGTCAGGGGGAAAATAAGGATGATACTTTCCCTAAACATTTGTCTGGAGCTCAGGAAGCTTTCTCTTTCCCTGCTCATTGTCTAACATGCCCTTGGTTTGGCTCCAGGTCAGCATGTAATATAGGTAATGACAAATTATGCTGCCTCTCCCAATGGTAATTGGGACTTGCTAGGAAGAGCAAGACACTTATTTTCAAGCCTGAAGTGCAGAATGGGATAGGGACTAAAATCAGCCTCTTTTTCTATGAGCCTCCTGGTGCTGAAGGTGGATTTTGGTAGGTTTAGTTTGGAATCACTGCTGCTGCTCTGGTTTGTGTAACAAATTTACACCAAGTTGGGTACTTTGGGTGTTATTCCCTGTCTACAAACGTGGCTCTAAGATTTCCTTGATTTATCTTGTGTCTGAATCCCATTTGCCTTTTCTCTGTTACATCTGTTTAATTCATTTCCTTTCTCCTGGCTGTGAAATCTGCAATACTGTGTGGATTTTCACCATTAATTTCACTTGTTTTTTAAGGCACTTAATGGGATTTTTGTGCTTTGAGCCTGATGTGGAATACACCTTCTCTGTTACTCAGTGGTCAGAGAAGGATTCAGGAGTGCAAATCAGAATTAGGTCATTTTAGTGTTGGACACTGTACAGGCAGATATGTTAACTTGGTCTTTGAAAGTGAGATAATAAAATATATTTAGAACCATACAGGAAACATAATTTTCTTCTGGTGAGTGATATATTCTAGAGAATATCATAAACCACCAATTCATGATCTGATTTTTCCTGTTTCAAGATGAGTTTTCTGTCAGTGCTGTGAATTCTGTAAGCTGTGAACATCAAGTTCTGTCTCTGACACTTTCTAGAAATAAAGATTCCTCAATTAGGACTTTGCTGACAATTTAACTGATAAGTGAGGCAGAGAAACCGATCTCTCTTTTAGAGCTGCTTTCTCTGCAGTGTTAATATTAGGAAGAAAATAGGTGTGAAATGGTGCTGGGAGTTATTTTTGTGGCAGCTTTGCCGTCCATAACAGCGGTTTGCAGCCTGAGGCCGATCCCCACATGGGGGCTTTGTGTTCCCTGGGGGATGCGGTGGCTTCAGCACGGTTTTGTGTTCTCTCTGCCGCTGGTTTTGTGTCCTCTGCTGACGCTCCTGCCTCTGTCCCCACGCAGTGCACGGTGCAGGTGAAGCTGGAGCTGGGGCACCGGGCCCAGCTGCGCAAGAAGCCGACCACGGAAGGGTTCACCCATGACTGGATGGTGTTCGTGCGCGGCCCGGAGCAGTGCGACATCCAGCACTTCGTGGAGCGCGTCGTCTTCCGGCTGCACGAGAGCTTCCCAAAACCCAAGCGAGGTCAGAGGGGCTGGCTGGCCATGCTTTATCTCTGGGAAAGAGCATTTTGCAAGTTGAGGTTGTGTTGAACTGTCACTTTTCTGTGAAATATCTCCTTAAAAAGGAGAGAAATATCCATTGCGTGCACTCCAGCTTTAACCTTTCCCCACTGTGTTTGAGGAAGGTCAGGGAGAATGGGACCTTTCTTCTGCTGAAAGGGCAGGAGGTGAGCTGCTTTCTCCTCTTATTTAAGCATTAGTATGTGCAGGTTCTCAAGACACAAGTGACAGCAGAAGATAATTCATGTTATACAATGAGAAAGATGGGTTTGATTTGTTAGAATTCACCAGCAAAAGCTGGAAGCACATGAGAGATGCTCTAATACTGGGCTCAGATGTGTACTGGGTTTGGACAGTTTTGCAGATTCTTGCAATTTCTAGTCTCAGATGCCAGTTCAGGAAGCTGAAATCAATGCTGCCATGGGTTGATGGTGTTTTTGCTGTACATACCCCCTGCAAACCCAGTGCAATCATTGTGGTTGGGTTGGAGTGTTATTTTCTGACTTTGTTTTTTGTCTCTTTGGCAAAATGAACCTTATTCTTGGCATGGGCCAACAGGAGCTCATGAGGTTGAGGTGGAGGAGTAGGAATTGCCCTTCTCAGGGGCAGTGCAGTTACTTCTATGTGGGACTGTGTAACTGGAGCTGCAGCATTAGTGCTTTAAGAAATATAAGCTGCCCCTGAGAATTGTTGTAATGTGCATTTTTGACAATACTGCTTCAGGAGCAGGACACTCAGGATGCCTTAGGACAGCCTGTGACATTGGGGATTTGTGGGAGTCCACAGTGGAAAGGAGCTGAGAGGTGCTCAGCATTGACAAGGGTGTGACTCTGGTCTGTGTGTTGATAAAATCTCCTTCAAACTGATCTGTTAAAACTGATGTGTGACAAGCAGGTGCAGGACTGAGCTGAAAGCTGATTTATAGAGTAAAAATGCAACCTGTGGGTTACAGTTCTTGTCCTCTAGTGTAATTAATTTATTACAAAAATCTATGTTGGGATAGTACATAGCATCCTGGAATGGTTTGGATTGGAAGGACCCTTAAAGCCCATCCCATTCCACCCCTGCCATGGCAGGGACACCTCCCACTGTCCCAGACTGCTCCCAGCCCTGTCCAGCCTGGCCTTGGGCACTGCCAGGGATCCAGGGGCAGCCCCAGCTGCTCTGGGCACCCTGGGCCAGGGCCTGCCCACCCTCACAGGGAACAATTCCTGCCCAAGATCCCATCCAGCCCTGCCCTCTGGCAGTATAAAACCAAGGCCTTTGCTCAGTCAGTTGCTGTATCATCTCCCTTTCCAGGAGTATTTTCTCCCAGTCCCTGGGTTTTCCATGCTTCCTTGAGCTTGCTCCTAGTGCCAGTGTGCCTTTGACCAAGGCCTGTCTGGGTTGTACCTCAATACTGTGGCAAGTGCCTCTCCTAGTCCTGAGTTTATCTGGAGGGTTTTTTCAGATGGTGCCCTCTTGGAGCAGATCCTGGTGCTGAAGGTGGGCTCGTGCTGCTGGCAGATTGCTCTTGGAGCCCTTGGAATTTGTCAGAATAGAGTGGCAGAGGAACAAAGGCTGCTTGGCAGATAGGCTTAAGATTCCTGCTGCCATATTGGCACTGCTCTTTGGTTTGGGATTTTTCCCTCTAAATCACAGGGTTCTTACATGAGATTCAAGTTAAAGCAAGTCTAAAGGTTTTTGTTATTTTTAGGGATGCCCTTTTTTCTCAGTTGCATTTGGAGTGCTGCTTTCCAGCACCTTAATGATGGTAGAAGTGCTTAGAGCTGGGAGGGGATAATACAGCTACATTAAAGGAAAATAATTTGTGTGCTTTTAGGTTTGATGTACTGTTTCCTAATCATATTAATTACTTTGAATTCTTAAGAGAAACTCAAAAGATTTGCACTGAATTCCTCTAATTACCTAATTGACTTTATTTACATATATTGTAGTGCATAAATTATATGCAAGTGCATACGGTTCCTGAGAGGGAGAATATCTGTGTGGGTCTCATGTTTCTCCTGGCAGCTGCTGTGTGCTGCTACATCATGGCCAAAGAAATGATCCTGGGATCCTTCAAATTGGATATCCTGGAATGGATAACAGGAAGGATTCAGGAGCATGAACCCACACCAGATAGCGGGACAGGGGGAACTGAGGCAGGCACATGCAGTTTAATTTCTGAGAAGCAATTAACTTTTCTAATTGCTGTTTCTGCACTAAGCAGCTCTGACCTTAACAGCAAACTGGTTCACCTTCCTCCTTGTGTTTCCTTGTGTGTGAAATAAATAGCAGTGCTCACCTGCCCTTCAGGTTCGTTCACCTGTGGGGGAAGCAGCAGCCTGGAGTGTGGCTGTTACCCAACTGTGAGCATTGAGGAGTGCAGGGGAGTGTTTCAAGGAAAAAATGATCACCTGCTGGTGTGTGGCAGTGTTTTGATTCAGAAATATGGGCATCAAAGTAAAGTTTTCCTTTCTGTGCTGTTCCACCTTTTGGGTCTTGGCCTTTCCTTGCCAGGCACTTGGAACTGGCAGTTTGCATTGTTGTGGGCCTGCCCAGAAATGTAATTGTATCTGGGTGCACAGGAGGGGAAGGATCTCTGGGACTCGGGCCTGCAGTGTTTTATGTTTCCGTTCCATGGGAGGAGCCAAGAACAGATTTCATGTTCTTAGCTAAGCCTGTGGCCACCATCTTATTCTGTGTGGGTTTTTCCACAAAGGTCAGTGTTTTAACTGTGCCCTGAGTCGTCAGAGGCCCAGCTCTCCTCTTGCAGCTCCTTTTTGCCTCAAATAAAGTTGTGCTGAATTCCAAGCTCACATTTATTTGTTCTCTTTCAGTGTGCAAGGAGCCCCCCTACAAGGTGGAGGAGTCTGGCTACGCTGGCTTCATTATGCCCATTGAAGTGCACTTCAAAAACAAGGTAGAATCTGATTTCTGGTCTTCTAATTGTTTTGAGCTGTGCCAGAGCCTGAAACTGCCTGACAGAAAGACTCTAAATTATGTGACTGGTTTATGTGTGTGTTTTTTATTAGTCTAATAAATAGAATTTAACTGGGAGTTGGAAGCTCCTGCCAGACTTCAAAAGAAAGCTTTTGGCAGAAATGGAATTGGATAGAAAGGTGATACCAGGACAGTGGATGGTCCTGAAGATTCTGAGCAGAGATTGTGCCACTTGTAGCTTCTTTAGCATGGAGGATATTAAAGCAATTTAAAATATTTTATGTACATATGGAAGTAAATAAACATAAGACACTGATGCTATAAATATTTGTAAACACTGTGTTGATTCTCAGTATATTAAAAAATCTGCTTTTGAATTTGCAAGCTTATTAAATTTAACTGTATAGGTATGAAATCTGCAGAGGCCCAAGACAAACATTTGCATGTGTAGCACGAGTATATAGAGCAGTCTTAAAGATATCCTTGTTCTTACTCAGTGCTCCTCCAGAAAGAAAACACTAAATATTTTAAGTCTTAAGATGCACTGCCAGCAAGTATATGAAAGTTAAAATTTGGATTTATTGCTTGCTTTAAGTCTACCACAGAGGTCACATGCTGTAGGTTATGAAAACAGGGAATTGGGCACTTGTGTTCATATTACCTCAGTTTCAGTTAAATTGTTTTGTTAAACATGAATAATGGATGTTTCTGGGTTTGATTACTGCTTAAATCATAAAATAAAAACTAATGTTTTGCTTATGATCCCTAAGAGGGAACTGAGGTAAACTAAACCAAAAATGTTGAGCCACATCCCTGTAATCTGTGCTCTCCCACCCCCTCAGTTCTCTAAGCACCAGCCCTTACCCCAGGTGTGTTGACAGCAGACCACATGTAACAGCCTCATTCTATTTAGCTTCCCATCCTCCTTTCCCTGTCCCTCCCACAAAACATCTGTCTGCTCTTCCCTTCTGTCCCCACTCCAGCCCAGGATGCTCTCCTGGCAGTGTCACTTTGTAAATAATCAGCATTTTGGGCTGGGTTCTTGGCCTACCACATTGCTCTGACCCCACTTTATGGGTTGGAGGAATAAGCCAGGTAATTGGACTGGGCCACAGAAGACAGAGTGCCCTCCTAAACCTGGGAGTGTTTTGCCCACAAGTTGTTTTTTGGGTGGGTAGGGTAAGCCAAAAGGCTGGGAAGAAGAATGGCAGGCAGGGGCTGGAGGGTGAATGTTGTTGATAAAGGCAGCTTTTTTGGCAAACACTGCAAACTACTACTTGAGTGCAACAAAAACACCTCAGAAGCTTGCAAGTAGTTCTACTTCTGGTGGCTTTTCTGAGGTTTTAGATGGGAAGCAGAAAATTCTCCATCTGCACTGAATGTTGGCTTAAGTCAGGTTCGAGATCCTTTACACTCCTAACCAAAAAATGTGAACTTCTCCAGACTGATTCCTTAAAAGTGGAACCTCTAATGCCTGGAAGGGGTGAACTATGTTTTAGTTCTACCCTTTCCTTTTATTTTCACTTCCTTTCTTCACCCAGCCATTCCCCACTCTTCCCTTTGCCCTGCAGCTCTCCGATGGTTTCTTTCACGAATCCTCAGAGTTCCCTCATTTCTGTGTCTTTTCAGAGGTGCTCACATTTGCTGTGACTGCCATCTGCATTCCTGTGTTTTCTTTTTCCCTCTGTCCCTCATATTCCTGTGTTCCTCATGGAGTATGGAGCTGGCAGCTTTTCTGACTAGAACTTGCTTTCACACCCACTGGGGTCATCACTCCTCATTGTTTCTCCACACACGTGACTGCAGAGTTGTTCCCCAGCACTGAGCAGAGAGGTGGCTTTTATAAATAAGGGAAATAGGTGGGCTCTGTTCTCCCTGGAAACAATGGAAGGAGCTGTTAATTTAGGAGAAGGCTCTTTGTTTCTGACATTTTGGTCTTCAGAAACATGACAAATAAATAGGAGAACAGGTTGAGTTGCAGACTTGTTTTCAAATCTACAGATCTTCAAAACGTTCATTTCTGCCCTGTTTTTTAGCTGCATGTTTTCTGGAAAAGTTCTTTTCCATTTTTAAGCTGATTAACAAATTGCTAATAAAGGAGTTTCAGGCAGCACCTCTCATTATTTAATTGGGCCAAGGGGTGATTGAGGGAAAAGGTGGAAAAGGTTCCATCTTCCAGCACATCATTAGAACAAAGATGTGTTTTCAGATTCAGCCATGAACTAACTTAGGATTGCAGGGAGCTCAGGAGCTGCTGCTGAGGGGGTGAGCAGGAGGCCAGGAAGGGCTGGAGCTGGGCCAGGGCTTGGCATGGAGCTCAGGGCAAGGTTCTTCCCCCCGAGGGTGCTGGGCACTGCCCAGGCTTCCCAGGGAATGGTCCCAAGGCTGCCAGAGCTCCAGGAGCTCTCAGGGCTGCTCAGGGTGGGGGTGTTGGGGTGGCTGTGCAGGGACAGGGGCTGGGCTGATCATCCCTGAGGGTCCCTTCCAGCTCAGGATATTCTGGGATTCTGTGTGAAGAGTTGGGCTCCTCTGTCTACCTCTGCCCAGTGATGATGCCATCACTGCCAATTTTAAAAGCTCTGCCAATTTTAAGAGCTCTGACCATGTTCAATAAGTGGAGTTGAAGGAAATGTAAAAGGTAAATACTTCTACAAGGGCAGGAATGCAAAGACTTGGATATAGTTAAAATTAAAAAGATAGGGAAAGGGGAGGAGGAGGAATGGCAAAGGTTTAGGATACAGCCTGTGTTCTCCTGAATTAAAGAAGGTGGTGTTAAAACACCAAATAAAGTCTTCGTTACTTCAAGACCTTGTTCTCACTCTGATCTCTGCAAACCTGTTGACACTGGTGGGGATCAGCTGGTGTGAGTGCAGCAGATATTGTGAATTGATTACAGCATTTGGGACTCATCCTTGAGTAATTCTCTTCAAGTAGATGGTATGGATTTGTTCTGGGGATTGGGGTGAAAAGGCTCTTTGGAGGTGACTGGGCAGGGGAGCTGGGTGGGTTTTGAGGCCATATGTTCCTCACAATCTGACACATTTTTGTTGATGTGTGTCCTCAGCTGAAACCAGACTTGCAGAGGCTTTGGGATTTGTTTATTGATGCATGTTTAGCTTTGTGAAGGTGAGAAGAGAAAAGATTTAAAGAGGGAGTGAGCCAGTCTGTGGAGATTGATCTTTGCCATGGTTGGCTGAAATGGATTTTTTTTTCCACAGTTTAAGCCTTTCTTAGCCATTTCCTTTCCCTGTTCTGATTTGTTACTGGAATGACAAATGCTGGCTGTCAG
The DNA here is from genome assembly GCF_027477595.1 of Haemorhous mexicanus. NCBI lineage: Eukaryota > Metazoa > Chordata > Aves > Passeriformes > Fringillidae > Haemorhous > Haemorhous mexicanus. Next base: position 3,632,972 of record NC_082369.1, read on the forward strand.
AGCCCGTGTGCTCTTTGCTTTGGCTAAAGAAATACCAACCTGTGGTCTGGGAAGGAACAGCTTTACTAAGAACTGTTTTAATTAACTTCATCAAGGATTTTTTTAACCAACTTGGCATAAAATTGCCCATTGACTCTTTGTGTTGGAGGACTCCCTTTTTGTTATCATTGTGTGTGTTTGGAGCAGCAGACTCGGTGCTCTTGGTGCCTTTTTGTCGGGTGGGGAAGTGTCAGCAGAGTGTGAAAAAGGTGTAAGAGCCTGTTCTTACCCTCTTTGAACATTGCTGGCCTGTGTTTGTCCTCCTGCTGCAATCCAGCTCCTCTATGAGTAGTGCTTTCTCAGCGTTGGTATTTGAATTGCAGAATATAAATTGTGAATATTGCAGGGAGCCTGGGCAGCTGGGGGCTCTGAGCAGCCACGGCTCTCGTGGTCTCCTTTAACACTGGCAGAGCCTTTGCTGCTGTAACTGATCCTGAAAAACAAATGGCAGGGGCTCAGCAGGTTGATTGATAAAGCTTTTGGAAGTCGAGTTGGCTAATGACAGCAGATCATTTGGACTGGAAATGTTAGTGTGCTATTTTTGTTTTGAAATCCTTTGTGTTCCTGTAACGAGGGCTGCTGTGAGTGGCTTCTGGTGCTCGAATCGATACAAACCTGGTACAACAAATGCATTGCTGTTTTTCTCCTGCTCTTCCCCTTCCCTCTCCCCCTCAATTTCAACAGTCTGGAGGCTTTTTTTTCATTGTTGTCTCCAAATAAATCTCTTCTAGTGGTACACGTTGTAATCTGGAGGCTGTAATACAGGTCTGGCTTTGGTATTCATTCCCTGTGACATTTTTTGCATCCTAATCAAATTAGATCAATCCTCCCCACAAAGCTAAAGGTCTAGTAGATTTTCATGTTATTCTGATATAAGGCAGATGATATTAATGCAACATGGATAAGATGTTGTATTAAAGTCTCTTTAAAGATGCTACCTCCTAATTTTAGTGCTAGAGATAAAAGCCTTCCAGGATTTACATAATGGATACATGGAACTTGGGCTTTTCCTATTAGTGAAAAGGAGATAAGCAGAGAAAGCAGAGAAATTTGTTTGATTTTTTTCCAGTGAGGTTCAAAGAAAAATAAGCATATTTTACCCCTTCTGCAACCTTTGTAGAGGTGATGTAGAAAACAAATAGAGAAATATTGGAAGAGGGGAGAATTATTTGTGTATCAGAGTAGGAACTCAGTGGAGACGTTGTAGGTGGGCTGCACATATGGCAGGGGGGGTGAAACAGGATCAGCTACAACTGGTGTTAGGATTGTGCCATCAGGAAGGGATTGGCCTGGGAAATACTCCTGGGGAAGGCTGGGACAAGTGTTGGCCAGGGAAGTGCTCTAAGGAAGGTTGAAGAGCCTGTGTTTGCATGAGCCATTTGATTTTACTGAAATTGCCATTTTGGGCAGGATGTGCACAGGTTTGAGGAGAGGAGGAGTAGTTTTAGCCTGTTGGAGTTTACTCAGTGTTGCTGGAAGTTGGGGAAGGAGGAGTGAAACTTGTCCTTTTGTCTGCCCTTTGAGGGAAACATTTTAGGTCTGTCCTGTATCATCTCCTTCCCAAACCTGCAGCAATTCCTTTTGTCCTGCTGCTCTTGTCCAGGGAATCTTTGCTTTTATATTTTTCTGTCAGAAATTAGGATGGATTATAAATCTACCCATTCTTTTATCTGAGCAGGGCCAAACCCTGGGCTCTCTGTGTTTGAGTAGCCATTCAGTGTGGCACATCCATATGCTGAAAATATATATACATATACATACATACATATATATATATGTGTGTGTGTGTGTGTGTATATATGTGTGTGTGTGTATATGTGTATATATATATATATATTTGCAGTGTGTGGCAAGGCTGTGTTTGCAAAGACAGCAGCTTTAGCAGCCATGCCAGCTTCATATCATGTATTTGTAAGAGTTAGTAGATTATTAAAGGCTTGTCTTGGAGCAGTGAGCAGATAAAGAGATGTATTTACACTAATCTATATTATTTATACTCAAAATAATTATTGTACTCATTGTGTATATATATATATATATATATATATATATATGTATGTATAATAAAAATACATTAGGAAAATCCGATTTTGGGGCAAAGTAATAAAAGTCTGATAGAGCAAAGTCCTAAATGCTTAACCCTGGAGAATTTCCCAAAAGATAAGATTGATTCATGGATTCCTGAGTTGAACATAAGGCTGATTATTTCAAAATCTGAATATTGGGCTATTCCCTTTCCAATGCCCTGTCTGGAAGCTGCTCCAGGACCAGTCAGACGGGTTGGACCAGCCTGGGAAGGGGTTTCATTTCTCCAGACGTTCCGGATAAATGCCTCTGTCAGGCTGTATCTGTGGCAAAAGGGAAGTGGTGTTAGATGTTATAGTTATTGAATAACCATGAGCCTGCTTCCTTGGTGTGCTAGATTTTTGTAGATAATTTTGTTTTATGGCTTTCTAAAAGTGATTTATGAGCTTTATGCACACGCTACCAGTGAGATTCTTTTGATTTGTGTTAAGTGGCAAAGGGCACACCCTGCCTTAAAAACAAGACAAGGAAATTTTAACAAAAGACTTTAAAAAATTCCTTCTCTTACAAAAAGTGCCAAAAGAACTTTAACCCATTACTTCAGAACTCAAAGGAAAAATAAAGCAGCTTCAGAGCTCATAACAGCTCAGTGCAGGCGGTGCAGACAGGAAGCAGTAAAAATAAAACCTAATGTTCCCAGCTCAGGAGATTGGAGGTGGAATAGGGGGATTCACTGGATGAAGGGAAGTTTACAGCAGCTGCAAATAAAAGCCCTGGTTTTGTGGTGCTCACTTGGAGTTTACTTCTCTGGCATGCTGGGATTTAAGGGGCAGATGTAAAGTGAGGTTCTGAGGTGCCTTGCTGAGACATCCCTGCACCAGCTTAACCATTTCATGGCCAAATGAGCCACTGAATCTGAACAATTCACATCTTCCAGTTAGAAATAGATGTGAACCACCCTTTTTAAAGCTTTTCTTGGATGTAGGGCCCTTTAGAAAAGCTTATGGTCTTGGGAGCAGCAAAGTCTCTTCCCTCGTCAGATTTCTGTTTGACATCAGAAGGTGGAATTCTCTAGGAGCAAAGTTGGGCTTGTATGTGTAGCTGCTGCTGAAGCAGGAGTGCATGAAGGGTGTGTAGGATTGTCTGAACCAAAGGTGGTAGGGTGAGAAAGAACCTACTGTGAGTTGCAGCAGGATGTGTGGATCCCAACATGTTATTGAGAAAGGCTTTGAAGTGTGGCACTGTGGACTCAGCCTGGCTTTTCATTTAAAGTTAGAGGATGGGTAGGTCTGGGTCAATTGAGAGAGATTTTCCTTGGGTTTCTCCCCCCCTTCTTCCCCTTGATGGTTGTCTGGGGGGAAGAACCTTTTAGGGAGGACCGGATGGATTAAGCTTTGGAGTGGCCTGAGCTGTAATCATTAGCTGGGCAGTGAGGGCAGTAAAGGAAAGAATGTTTATTTGCAGCTTTTTGCTTTGAGAGTTTTGTGGTGGTTCTTTTAGGAGTGCTGTAATCTCAGCTATTCACTGGGGGGGGGCTGGCTCCTTATGGCCTGGGGGATACAAAGGAGATTTTAATGATCAGGGCACTCTGCTGGGGCTCATTCCCAGGGCTGTTGTGATCTCTGAGCTGGAGGATATCACATTAAAAAACTGCCTTTATTCTACAAAAATTCAACAGACACACGATAAATATTTTGGTGCTTTTGAAAAAAGCACCCAAAAATGGGATACCCAAGGTGAGAGCGAAAGGGATCTGCTGCCTCTCTCCTGCTTGGAAAGCAAATGGCAAATGACAAAGCAGAGCTGGTAATGGGATGGCAAAACATCTCCTGACCAAAGCCTGCGATTGCTGATAGAGCCAGGATTATTTACTCTGTTGTAAACCAGGGAAAGCATTTTAGAAGCCATTATTAGGCCACATTTGGATTTCTATTCATCCTTCATTTCAGTTTATTAGGCTTTGAGGGACCCTGTGCAGCTGCTGTTTGAACTGCAGCAAGCGCACACGCAGAGCTCGCTAATGATTCAGTTAATGAGAACAGGCATGGAAAACAGGCAAATGACAGGGCAGTGTATTTTGCAAGGATTTTTCTTTTTCCTCCCGTGTATCTGTTTTAGTAAACTCCTTTCAGGAGCGTGTGGATTCCTCAGGACTTTCCCAAAAGAGGGTCTGAATACCTGGTGTGTGTAGCATGTTCATCTGAGACTCTCCTCTGTGTCTATTGATGCCTGCCCCTGTTTGAGGATAAGGATCCAAGACTTCAACTCCTAGATGAGCTCAGGGTACTGATTTTGATGTAAACCAGTTGTAGCTACCACCCTTTGCATTGTTAGAGGTGTAGTTTATCCAAGGAATGGCCTCTGCAGCAAACAGCAGGAACCGGGGTGGTCTGAAGCTGTTTCAACCTATTTTCAGCAAATCTAATGGCTGGTGCTGGGAGCCTGCAGTGCCTGTTCCCATCCAACAATGCCACTGCACCAGGAAATGGAGCTGCTGGAAGGGAATTCTGGAAAAGACTGCTGTGCAGCTGCTCGGTGCTGCACAGGGAATGAGGCACGTGGGATGCATTGATGGAAATGTGCAGGGCACTGCCGGCCTCGCTGGGCTTCCCAGCAGAGCCTCTCCTGCACATTGAATTTCCAGCTTGGAAATGCACACTGCAAGAAACACCAGGCGGTGTCCTGTCCATATTTGTAATGCACAAGAAAAGTATTTGCAATTTTGGGGGTGGGGGGCAAAAAAGAGGGGGATTTCTTCCATTCTGTGCTGCAAACGCAGCAGGTGGAACAGAGGCAGTGAGGCGCAGATGATCCCCCCACCACTCATACAAACTCTGGATTGCTTGGGTGAAAGTGCCCTTGGAAAGTTCAAAAGCCTGGGATATCATCCCATTCAGCCCCTGAAATATGCATATTGAAAAGGATTTTACAAACCAAGCCATCCTTTTCCCACTGCCTTTAATCTTTTCTCGGTGCCTGCAGAGATCCTGGGAGTTCAGAAGTTGTTCCTTCTCTCAGAAAGGATTATGCTTTTCTTAATATTGATACTTAGAGTTGCTTCCCAAAGGAGATAGAATCTGAATTTTGGTGAAAACAGTAGTGCATAAAGCTTGTGAATCTGCTTTTCTGGGGAGACTTGAACAGCTTTAAGCAGACAATTTTCAGTCAAAATCTGTGTCCATGCATTGCTTTTGCAGTGAGAAGCCTCATGCCTGACTTCCTGATGAGCAATGTTAACCTCAAGCACAAATAGTTTAATTTCCAGCTCTCTGATCTCATGGTGAAAAACTCCATGAATGCAACACTTGGTGGTTTATTTGGGATTTTCGGGAGTGACTGTTCGCATCCCCAGGCTTAGTGTGCTTGCCAAGCTTCTTCCAGTTTCCCAGAGCCTTTCTTGTTTTTAGGAGGAGCCCAAAAAGGTTTGTTTCACATATGACCTGTTCCTAAATCTGGAGGGGAACCCACCTGTGAACCACCTTCGTTGTGAGAAACTGACTTTCAACAACCCCACCAAGGAATTCAGGCGCAAACTCATCAGGGCTGGAGGGGTAAGTGCCCAATTTGGGATCCTAGAAGGAGTGGGCTTGTTTTGCTCTGAGGTTTCTTTAAGGCCAGCAGGCTTCAAGCAGTTTTCTACATTCATTTAAAAGGTGACCCAGCCAGTTTTGACTCGTGGTTATAGGGCTGCAGCACTTGCAGCAGAACAAATCCTTTGTTGGTGTGTGATTGGTGACACTTCTTTTGTCAATTTAAATGTGAGCATTAATATCAAAGCAGAAAACCCCTCTGGAAAGTGGGATCTCTGTGGATGTTATGCCTGGTGCCAGGAGCTGGGTCAGTGCAGAAAAGCTCAAGGAAAGAGAGAGGCTTTCAAACCATTCCTTATTATTATTTTTTAAACTTAATAGTTAGTGCTTCCTGGTCAGTAAATGACCTCTAAATCTGGCATCACCTACTTGTGGCTTAGATAATAAAAAAAAAAGAATGAAAAATTGGACAATACAGAGTGAAAACAGGTATGTGGGGGGGAAGAAGATGTTCTCTACAAGGCCTGGTAGAGTTTGGATTGCTACAGTAACTGAACACTTCCATCTGGGAAGGTGGTGAGTAGTGATGGACTAAAAGATGATCCTCAAATAACTGCAGGATCTGGGCAAATCAGTCCAAGCCACAAAGTGCAAGAAGTTTTTAATGAGGCAGAGGATGTCAAGGCCAGGTTGGACAGGGCTTGGAGCTACCTGGGATAGTGGGAGATGTCCCTGCCTATGGCAGGGGTGGAATAAGATGAGCTATAAGGTCCTTTCCAATCCAGATCACTCCATGATTCCTGATCCACTGTGTGCCAGTGCTTTCCTGTATTGGGCAGAGAGAGGAAGGTGCTCATTTCAGCCCTAGGATGGCTGGAACATCATCTGCTCTCTAGGATTTTCACAGTATGGTATTTTAGTCCTTGTGTACTGAGGTGTTTCAGCTGTTAATCACTTTTGATGCCCTTTCTCTGGTGGCAGTTTTCCACAGAATTTTCCTGACAATGTAGGGAAGGTAAAAAAGGAATTGTTCCATGGAGCTCAGTGCTTGGTGTTAAGATTTTGTGAAGGGAGAGACCCAAACCCTGTTTTTTTCCTTTTTCCCCTGAAACAGTGAATTCAGCTTTTCCTAAACCAAGGAAATCTTGCTCATTCCTTCCAGATTTATCTCCCTAGCCTTTTTCAGGGGAAGAGCATTTGCAGCAGAACACACAGTTCTTGTCCAGAGCTTTATTGCCTGCCTGTGCTCAGAATATTGGCATTCCCTTTGGGAAAGACACTCGATATTGCATTGCTGCCTTTCAGTTTTGTGGGTTTAATATTCTATATTTGAGGAGTCGCCTTGAAACTGAGCATTCCATAGACAATATCTTTTTATGGCCTTTAAGCAGGCGAGGAAAAAAACATTGAAAAGATGAATAATAGTGTGTTAATTGAGCAAGTGGCTTAACATAATCATGTGTTAATAGTTAATAGTCCATGAGACTTTGTGCAGACATAATTTCCCTCCTCTTTATTCCCAGGTAATGGTGATGCCAGAAGGAGCAGAGACTGTTTCAAGGCCAAGTCCTGATTATCCAATGCTGCCCACGATACCTCTCTCTGCCTTCTCTGATCCCAAGAAGACCAAACCCTCCCATGGGTCAAAGGTCAGTGCAGCACATGTTTGGGTCAGCCTGAGGTGAGGGAGTCTTTCAGGCCAGGCTGCTGAGTGCTTGTTCAGCAGCTGTTCCTGGCTGCTGCTAATTCTGAACCTCCTTGTACTCTGCAGTTCAGTAGTTAATGGTCTGGAACTTCCCAGCCTCTAGAAGGCTTTTTTATGATCTGATAGACTTCTCTCCAGGGAAGTTTTGAAAAGAAAATTAAATGTGTCAGACTGGGAATTTTTGGTGAATCGTATCGTCCTTAAAGGCAGATGAAATCCTCTCTGATGGTTCTGGTTGTGTCCCTGATGCTGAGAATGGATTCTGGGGCTCTCTCACTGTCTGCCATGCCCAGCTGCACTCCAAGGCCCTGCACCCCTAGGCAGGAAGGCTGAGTGGAAAGTCAGCCCTTCCTCTGTCCTCAGGGCAGTGCTGGAGAGAGCATCAAACACACTTCACTTGGTCCAGTGGGTGCTTTCCACACTGGATGTTTGTGTCCAGCAGTAGCCAGGTCCTGAGACTTCCAAAAAACCTCAAGTTTTTTCTTTTTCCCCTTATGTACTGAAGCTATTTTTGTATAATCCTGCATGGGAGAAACAATCCCCAAGCAATGTGTTTTGGAGCAGATTACATGACTGTGTCAGCCTGAACAGTCACAGGTATTAACAACAATTCATTTCCCACTGTAATTCAATTCTGATACCCATGTTCTTCAGGGCTCTAAACACTCTGGCACTTCAGTTATGCCTTCTGATGTTATGAAACAGAGTGAAGATGACTTACCTGTTAGTGGCTGATTTAATTTTGGTCAGGAATTAAGCACTGGAAAATACAGCAGAGAAATAAAGGGTTCTGAGATGAGCTCTGGTGAAAATTGCCAGTTGCTAAAGAGACAACATTCTCCTGCTTCCCTTCCTCCAGGGTGCCCTGAGAGCTGCATCTGTGTTTGCATTCAGGTTAAACCTGAATTAAACATCTGTAGATGTTTCTAGACCTTTGACAGAGCCTGGAAAAGAGCAGAACGTGTTTCATCTTTTCCTAAATGTTGAAGTGCTCACTGCCAGTTTGTGTGCAGCAGCTTGAGGGAAATGTGGATGTTTACCTGGGCATGTGGGGGTGGATTTCTGCACAGAACAAACATTGCCATGTGATTTATGAGGATGTGTTTTATCATTCTGTGCAGAGCTGCAGTTTCATACCCAGCTTGCATGTTTCTGTTGCTGAATTTTAGGATGCAAACAAGGAAAGTAGCAAAGCATCCAAGCCACATAAAGTAACCAAGGAGCACAGGGAGAGGCCCAGGAAAGACTCTGAGAGCAAAAACTCCTCCAAAGACCTTGAGAGAGAACAGAACAAGCCTTTGAAGGACTCCTCCAGAAAACCAACTGAGAACAAACTGCCTAAGGAGGAGAAGGCACCTCCAAAAGCTGCTTTCAAGGAACCAAAACTGGCCGTGAAGGAGACCAAACTGGAGAACACCTCTCCAAAGGGGGGGCCACAGCCGGAGTTAAAGTCTTCCAGCAAGAGGCCCTCCAACGTGGAGTCACCAAAGCCTAGTGCCAAAAAACAAAAAAAGAGTAGCTCCAAAGGGGTAAAGAATATCCTGGGGACATCTCCCAGAACCTCGTCTTCCTCATATCCAGAGAAGAAACAAACCAAGGAGAAGATGAATGCCAAAGTGGAAAAGGTAAAATCTGAGAGCGAGGCCAAGGAGATCAAAAAGCCTGTGGAAATGGAGGAGTCAAACTCAGAGGATGAAACTTCTTTCAAGTCAGAGGTGAGTAGGGATTTATTCTTTACCAGAGTGTGGAAGGATGATGTTAAATCCCTGCCTGGAAAAGATGTTAAAAATAATCTCTCAGAGAAGATAGAGCAGCAGATTGGTAAATGCTTAGGCTGGGTTGCATCTCAAATAAAATTCTTCTTTGAAACTCCAGTCAACATTAAATGTTCCTCCTGTGTGATTTAGCTCCTGTTTCAGATACAAACTTTTTGAGATTTATCTGCAGGCAGTTACCTAAAGTCAGGGTTTAAGGTTATGGTCCCTTGCAGTGACATCTACAGAGCTACAAGAGATACAGAGACACTTTCTGCCTGCTCGTGATGGCAGTGTTTTAGAATGTGATCTTATTTCAGAAAAGAAGGAAATCATCTCAGTTTTGGTAATGAAAAAAACCCGGTATTAAAATGTAAATAAAGCCCCTCTTCCTGCCATGGCCTGTAAGAAATGTGCCATTGGCTGAAGCTCAAAATACAACCACATGCCACTAAATCTAAATAAGTTGTGTTGTGAAACATAAAACAAATTATGTTCTTGTACTACTATTTTTAAAAGCTGTCTAAATATTTTTTTCCTTTTTACAACTGAGAACATTCCTCATCCTCTGTTTTCTAAAAAGTGTTTTCCAAAAGAAGGCAAAAAAGTGCAAGAAGGAGCAGACAAATCCAAACTCTTGCTAATTTTCACTTGTATATTTGTTATGAAGGAGCCATATATCTTGTAAGAGGGTTCACAGGATAATGTCATGAGAATTCTGGAACTGGTTCCTGCTGACCACTTTAAGAAAGGTTTATTTTATTAAGATCAATTTTCTAGGGACAGTTTGTATTATGATTTAATCAGCACTGGGATACAGCAAATATTGATGTGTTTGTCGAGAAGGGGTTTTCCTGCAGGACTCCCAGTAGAAGAGTTTATTGGGCAAGTGTTAATTCCAGTCTGTAGAGAAGTCACCCCCCTGGAAGTGTTCAAGGCCAGGCTGGATGGAGCTGGGAGCACCCTGGGATAGTGGAAGGTGTCCCTGCCCATGGCAGGGGGTGGCATAAGATGAGCTTTAAGGTCCCTTCCCACCCAAACCATTCTGGGATTTTATGACTTGACTTCCCAGATGGATAAATTTCCACATTAAGAGGAGGCAGCTCCTCTCTCCTTTTAGCCTTTTACCAAAGTGCAGCAGTGCTCAGCAAGCCCCACATTTCAGTTCCAGACCTACAGCCCTCCCTGCAAACCTGTGACTGTGCAGATCCCCGAGTGTCCTTCGTTGTCCCCGAGGTGTCCCCATCCCCTCTGGTCCCAGCAGTGTGAGCTGATGGTGCTGCCAGGCAGTCCCTGGAACCCCAGCCTGTGACAGTGGGGCTCAGCATCTGCTGCAGCCTGTCCTGCCCAGTGTCCTCGCTGGCCCAGCTCCTCTTGGGTGCTGGGGACACTCTGTGTGACAGACAGGGAGTGGTGGCAGCCGAGGTTCCAGTGGAACCTGAGCCCCAGGCACAGCTGCAGAGTGCCCTGGCAGCAGCACCCGGGCTCTGGGTCCTCTGCACCCTGGGGAATGTCCCTGCTCCCAGCACTGCTGGTTCCTGCCCAGGGTTTCTGCTGGCACTGCGGTGGGAGCCACATCACAGGAGTGAGGGAGCAGCTGGGGGTGGAGCAGGGCCCGGAAACCCTTCAGTCAGCTCTGCTGCTGCAGCCGGGGGATTGTGCAACAGCTCCACGGTGGCTCCCAGCTGACATCTTTGCAGACTGCTGTGGAGAGGAGCAGCTCCCATTTGTGCCCCTGGCCTGGGAGCTCAGAGGGGGACACTGCAGAGTTTCTCCTGCTGTTTCAGCTTCTGCTGGAAATTACTTGGCCTTTATTTTTTGGGGTTTTTTAAACTTTTTTTTTTCCTTCCCCCATCAAGTCCAGTTCCCTGAACTGGCCTCATGCTTGGCTGCCTCAGTGCTGACAAAAGGGGGAGGCAGGGATGGGAGGCAGTGTTGCTTTTTGCTTTGGTCACATCCCAGTGACAATCACTGAGCACACAGAGCATGTCCATCTGCATCCTCCTCTCAAAGAGCTGATGGCCTTAATGGCAAAAGGAGAGGTGGGTTATCTCCAGCAGCTGCTGCTTAGCTCCTGTTAAGTTTATTTTAAGGGATTTTTAAGGAATTTTAAGGGAAGACTTGCAGAATACCTGGAATGAGGGATGTAGGATTGGAGCTGTGGGTCAGATGCAAGAGCTGTGCTTAAATAGCTTGAAAATACTCATAAAATCCCCCCATGGTTTGGGTTGGAAGGGACCTTAACTATCATTCAGTTCCATCTCCTGCCATGGCAGGGACACCTGCCACTGTCCCAGGCTGCTCCCAGCCCTGTCCAGCCTGGCCTTGGGCACTGCCAGGGATCCAGGGGCAGCCCCAGCTGTTCTGGACAACCTGTTCTCTCTGCTCTCCACTTCCATGTTGGAATTTCCCTAAACAGCCAGGGCTGCTGCAGTGTGCCAATACACCTGATATTGGAGCTGTTAAATTAGTCTCTTGTGCTCCTGAACCCTTCCCAAGGGTTGTAATACCATTTTTGACACATTTTCCCCCTTCTTACAATGAAATAATGAAAATCTTACCAGTCCTTGGTTGACAGTGTGGCCAGCAGGACCAGGGCAGGGATTGTGCCTCTTTGTGCCTGTCTCAAGGTCTTTATAGTATTAACCCTTCCTGTGTCAAATTATTTATCAGTGGGTATGTGTGATTGTTCAGCATCAGGATTTGGCAGCAGTTGTAGTAAGTGGATTCCTAGGAACGAAACAGTGAAACTGAAATGCTGATTTTCAGGGAATTACTTTTAAAAAGGCAAGATATCACAGTACTTTGAGAATCTTTAAGCTATAACCCGCCTGAGTATCAAGAAACCCATTTGAGGGGATTTGAGGAGCTGCTGGGGGCAGAGGGAGTTGCTGTGGCCTCTTCTGCCCTCTGGCGGTTCCCAAGGCTGTTGCAGGTGATTGCTGCCAGTATCGGATTTATGATTCAAATTTCCCAATCTTACCCAGATTTCCTTCCTGGGTGCTGCTGTTAGCAGTAGTTCCTTTACTCCCCACTCACTCTTACTGCACAGGATACTCCTGCTATTTCTGCCAGGTGCTGACACACGAGTTGGGGTCACAAGGGTTGAGTTGGTCTCTGTTATGTTTTCACAGTTACATGGAGCCAGTACAGTGGATCACTCAAACTGGTGTAGAGACAACTGGGTTTAGGATAGAATAATAATTTAGAATTAATTTTGGAGTCATGTGATCTAGTTGGGATAGACATCTCCATGTCTGTGAGGAAAGGGGTAGAGAACTGGGGTTGATAATTAGAGAAGTGTTGGGGTGACCTCATTGTGGCCTTCCAGTGCCTGAAGGAGCCTGCAGGAAAGATAAACTGATTATAAAGGATGGAGGGACAGGACACAGGGAATGGCTTCCCACTGCCAGAGGGCAGGGATAGATGGGATCTTGGGCAGGAATTGTTCCCTGGCAGGGTGGGCAGGCCCTGGCACAGGGTGCCCAGAGCAGCTGGGGCTGCCCCTGCATCCCTGGCAGTGCCCAAGGCCAGGCTGGACACTGGGGCATGGAACAGTCTGGGATGGTGGCTTGGATTAAATCTTCAAGGTCCTTTCCAACCCAAACCACTCCTTGACTCTGATTCCATGGTCAGTGATCAGTCAGGTTCAATGGAACCTTGGTGGATACAATAAATACGCTTTTTAAGAGGTTTGGGTAGTTGTGGGTTCTGAGCTGCTCATCTGTCACACTTCAAAGTAAGGGTTTTCATTTAAATGTTTATCATCATTTGGGGGGTTTGAACCTCATGGTGTGAAGGGGTTTGATGTTGCTCCCAGGAGTGCTGAGCTATATCCTGCCAGACTTCCCTACATGTTGTTTATACTCACCTCACATTTTGTTTTTCTGTAACCCCAAGAACTGTATTCAGTGGTGGGTGATACTGTAGAGTGCTCAGATGTTCCTGCCTCACAGTGCTTTGTACTCTGGTTTTCTGGATTAGAAAGATTAAGATTCTTTTTCTTTTGTTTCCCTTTTATGGGGGGTTAAGTCTGTCCAGTCCAGCCCTTCCAACTCCAGCTCCAGCTCCGACTCCAGCTCTGACTCTGATTTCGAGCCATCTCAGAACCACAGTCAAGGTGTGTTGCAAGAGCAGTCTGTTAAAACCTTCCTTGTGTAACCTTAAAATGCTCAAGAGAATTAAATGTGCTTTTCCAGCACTATAATAATACAGTTTCTTGCATGCAGCCATGTGTTGGAGTTGTGATGCTTCAGCAAGAAAAGGCAATAATGTTATAACATCGTGAACAAGTATTTTTCTTCTCTTGGCAGCTAATTTATGAGTAGGGAATCCCTCTGGATTTGGTTCTTTCCCTTTTGGCTTTGGTTCCTGCCTCAGTTTATAAATGTGTTGCTGCTGCCTGATCTGTAGAATCACCAGAACAGTTCTCCTCCAATCTCATCTATGTTTTATTAAAAATTATAAATGTGCCATTCATCACTTTGCCAGTGTGTAACAGCTCCTTTCTCAGATCCCTCCACTGATAACCCAGGGAGGGAAACTGGCAACAGTAAATGTTCCAAGTGCAGCAAATGCTGTGCTGCTCCTGTCTCCAGTGACATTTAAATCAGCCCCACAGGCATGAAAAATGTCCTTTTGTTCTCGTTTGGGAAGGGAGGGGGAGGCTTTGGGAGGGGAGGGAGCTGTAAAGTTTGTCAGCTCTGCTTTAGCTCCGAGCGGGCACAGCGTGTCCTTTGCCAGTCCCATCTCCCAGGGGTCAGGACGAGGCTGGGTTTGCCTGGGTGGAGCTGAGCTGGCTGTGCCCTGGTGCTGAACTCCCCCTCCATGTGCTCAGGCCCCCTGCGCTCCATGGTGGAGGATCTGCAGTCGGAGGAGTCGGATGATGACGACAGCTCCTCGGGAGAGGAGGCAGCAGTCAAAACAAACCCCGTCAGCCGGGATTCCAGGTGGTAACAAATCCACAGCAGGGCTGCTTGGGTGGCTCTTTGCCCTCTGCATTTGGCATTTTAGGGTGCTCTCCATTTGGAGGGAAGAATCAAAGGGCCAGGGCTCTGTTTGGGAGGGGAGGAAGGGCACATGTGTGGGGTCACTCAGCACAGGGTGGGGACAGAGAGGTGCTGACAGCAGGGCTGGCTGAAGAGCACAAAGAGGGGAAGGCACTGGGAGGGGCTGAGCTGGCAGGTGCCAGTGACTGAGCCCCTTCAAGCAGTCACCTAACTGTGACCCTCAGATCTCTGCAGAGCTGCTGGAGTGTGACACCTTTGATCTGCAGAGCTTAGGGGTCTGTGGGGCCAGGCAGAGTGTGCTGCTCTGGTTGCCTGGGGCTGACAGGGCTCAGGAGTCACTCTCTCCCCTCCTTGTGCTGGCTGCTCCACTCTCTGGACTCAGTGACAGCTGTTTCCTGCCCCACACCCTGGAAAGAGTTGAACTTCACCTTCTTCCCTCAGGAAATGCAGCTACTGCCCAAACCTGGAGTCCCAGTGAATATTTGAACCCAAGTGCTTGGCCCAGAGAGCAGCTGCACATTGGAAATGCTGGTGGTGGTTACCAAAATAAACAAATATCCATTATTGCAGCTGTCATCAAGGAAACAATAATTGAGGGACTTTGAAGGGTATTTTTGTAAACCTTTAGGGGATAACCAGTTTAGTTCACCATAAGCAGGATACCTGCCATATCTGTAGGGCCTAAGGAGAATGAGAATAAATAGGAAATCTTTGAGGTTACACCAGCAGCAACACAAAATGCATTTTTTCCCTGTGGTGGTGTCAGTGAGCCTCTCATGCAGGTACTTTGTAGCAATGGGAGGAATTCCTGAACAGCTGCTGTTTGTGAAATGCAGTGCTGCTTAGTTGTTCAGGGGACCTGTGTGTGCCAGAGTTGAACTGCTGCCTGTAATGTGTCACCTAAAGCTCCCTGCTCTGGGAGTGCAAGGTGACATCAGCTGGGAAAAAGGGATTCTAGGACTGTCCAGTGACCCATTCTCCCAGCCAGTGCAGTAGTCTGTGATAAAGAAGAGAATTTCACTCAGCTCTGTGTGGCTCAGCTGGCAGCTGCTGATGATGATTTTGCTGCTGCTGCTGCTCATTCTCTGCTGGTGGTTTTTCAGACTGAGCCTCAGTGACAGTGACAGTGACAACAGCGCCGACTCGTGCCCGCCCAGCCGGGAGCCGCCTCCTGGGCAGAAGCTGCCCCCAGCAAACAACAAGGTGTGAAATCCCTGCTTCCCACCTCCCCTGCTCCCTGCCTTGGAAATTCTTCCTTGCACCACATTTTCCCTCTTCCTGTCCTCAGCTGACAGGTGATTCCTCCCTTTCCAGTGCTCTGGTGTGACACCCCCATATTTCCTGAGCTAATTTTGGTCCTGTTGTTGGTTTCTTTTCCCCTCAGGCATCTGGAAGGAAAAGCCCAGAGTCTTGTAACAAGCCAGAGAAGATCCTGAAGAAGGGAACGTATGACAAGGTGTGTCCTGTGGAGAGGGATCTTCCATGAGGGCCTAGAGTGCCAGGACCCAGGGAATGGCTCCCACTGCCAGAGGGCAGGGCTGGATGGGATCTTGGGCAGGAATTGTTCCCTGGCAGGGTGGGCAGGCCCTGGCCCAGGGTGCCCAGAGCAGCTGGGGCTGCCCCTGGATCCCTGGCAGTGCCCAAGGCCAGGCTGGACAGGGCTGGGAGCAGCCTGGGACAGTGGGAGGTGTCCCTGTCATGGCAGGGGTGGCACTGGAGGGGCTCTGAAGTCCCTTCCAACCCAAACCATTCCAGAATTCTCTGATTAAGGAGCTGAGCTTCACAGGATGGTTGGGCCTCACTGTGCACAAAACCACCTGAATCAGCCCAGCCTGTTCATTGTTCTGTCTCAGCAGGGTAAAAGCTTGAGTTTAACAAAAAGCAGATATTGAAAGGACAGGTTTTGGAGAGTGACACTGCAGAAATTGTGTACATTAAATAGCTGGAGCCCCAGGTGGTGTTCATAGGCAAAATGGTGAAATTGTTGTATTTGTTTGCCCTTTGTCTGAACCAACGGCCTGGTCACTGCTGCAGTGCTGGGGCACTTCATTAAAAGGCAGTTTCATCTGGCTTTGATCTTCTAAAAGATTATTTGATGCTCTGCTTTGCAGGTTTAGTTGGAACCTTTGTTTGTTCAATGAAATTTCCTCCTTCCTTGCCTCCAGGGAGGGCAGAGCAGTGTCCATTCTGTGATTCACTGATTGTGTCAATCAGTTTTGCTGGTACAGACCTGTTGCTGGCTGCCTAAAAAAACCTAAAATTAAGAAAAAAACCAAACCACTCTTACCTAAGAACAATCAACATGTTGAGTCTGTGAGCAATCCTTCATTTCCTGTTGTGGTTTAGGAAAAACTACCTGGGAATACAGTGCACTCCAAGGATTTTTCCTTACCTAGATGCAGATCGTTGCTCAGTAGATTGCTGGGTTTTGGTCACTGATGCACGTGATGTTTTCAGGTAATTTGGAGGTAATTAGGAGAACCCCTTGATGAGGAGCTCACACTGAGGGTTACCAAGGTGAACTTCACCTCACTGAGGGCCTTAAAGGTTCTGCCCAGTTCTTGGAGCTGGTTACAGGTGTGGATGTCATTAAATAAAAAATAAAAGTCCTTCAGAGCACTTGAATTTAAGGGAGGACCTCGGTGCCCCAGTACTTGAGAAGGAGGAGGAGGCAGTAAAAAAGCAGGGAAAACTTGGGAATGTCTGAAAAGGCCTCAAGTTCTTCTGATCCTCACTGGGGAGGTCCCTTTGGCAGCCTTGAGGCACTCCACGTGTCCCTGTTTGTGTTGCAGGCCTACACGGACGAGCTGGTGGAGCTCCACAGGCGGCTCATGGCACTACGGGAGCGCAACGTGCTCCAGCAGGTACACCCCCTGTCCCTGCTGTCCCTGCTGTCCCTGGCATCTGGGTGTCCAGGGGCTCAGCCAGGCCCTTCCACAGCAGTTCTGCTTTGCTTTGAAAGCAAAAATACCGAGTAAAAATTAAAATCAGCTGTGCATGCAATGTTTTTGTTGAAAGTGATACAGGAGTGTGGTGTGAGTATCTTCTCTCTGCCGTCGTGGTAGCAATCCCAAAGTTGGGATCTCCTGGTCTGACTGACAGCTTGGTCTGACTGACAGCTTCCTCCTGGGGGGAGGTGGAGGCACAGGGGCTGAGCTCTGCTCTGGGACAGGGACAGGAGGCCAGGAAGGGCTGGAGCTGGGCCAGGGCTTGGCATGGAGCTCAGGGCAAGGTTCTTCCCCCCGAGGGTGCTGGGCACTGCCCAGGCTCCCCAGGGAATGGTCCCAAGGCTGCCAGAGCTCCAGGAGCTCTCAGGGCTGCTCAGGGTGGGGGTGTTGGGGTGGCTGTGCAGGGACAGGGGCTGGGCTGATCATCCCTGCTCAGGATATTGAATTATTTTATGATTAAAAGGAAACCTGCCCACATCACTGTCCAGGCTGAGCTAATCAGGCAGGCAGGAGGAGCTGGTTTGCTTTCTTGGGAAGAGGATTCCCTTCCTGCTGTGAGCCCCTCCAAGGGGTGGGAAAGCCTGGATGGGCTCTGTACCCTCTGTGCTGTACTTATATCCATCCCTCTGTCTCCAGATTGTGAATCTCATTGAGGAAACCGGGCATTTCAACGTCACCAACACAACCTTTGACTTTGACCTCTTCTCCCTGGATGAGACGACCGTCCGCAAGCTGCAGAGCTACCTGGAGGCCGTGGCCACATGACGCTGGGCCTGGGAAGCTGGCTCTGCTCTTCAACCAGAGATCCCCTCCACTGGTACCAGGAAACCACCCCACGGAACTAGGCCTTCTTATCCTCCTGCCTCACCCGAAGAAGCACTGCCTTAGAGAACAGCCATGCTCTAGGAATGCTCAGCCAGCTGCACTTTTCTTGTAGGCTTCAAACCGGCGCCCGCCTTGCTGAGCCTGTCCCCCCCGGCCTCGTGGGCCAGGCCCCGAGCAGAGCGGGCGTGCTGCACTTAGGCTGCACAGCGCGACCTTTTCGGTTTCCCTCTGAGCAACTGTGTTTCAAGAGCACATTTTCCAGGCATCTCTGAGCTCTGAAGAAGCGTGGATGCTGTTCCCTTCCCCTGGAGCTCGGGACCAGCCTGCGGAGAGCTCCAGAACCGGAGCCCTCCCGCTCTGCCCCGCGCCGTGTGGGTGACATCGGCTTTGACAGAGCTGGCCGGGACACTGGGGACACAGGAGGCTCCCCGGGCTCCTGCTGGTCTGCTGCAGAGGAGAGGGGCTGCATTCCAGCTCCGTTCCAGCTGGGATCACCCACTGGTTTGGTGACCTGGCTCCCGGTGGGGACAGGACCCTCAGCTCCCTGCAGTGACACTCTGTGCTCGGTGAGGAGGCCTCTGGAACCTGCTGTCTCCTGCTGGGGTTTGGAGATGTCTTGTTTGTTGATCTGAGCTCCTAAACAAAGTCCCACTCCTTTCAGTCTGCTTTAACTGTAATAGGACTCCAAAACTGTAAGCTGTATATTTTATATATATATATTATATATATGTATGTACTGTATGTATAAGAAGGGCCTAGTTGGGTCTTATGATCTTAAGGGTGTGTTTTTCTGTTGTTTTTTTATGGCTCTGGCAGGGGAAGGCGCTTAATAAGATTTGACTCTTTTGTTCAATGCCTCTTGTGGACAATTTGTAGTGTAAGGAAGCTGGACAGCAACCTCCAGGCATCCCATGCTCCAGAAGGGGCTCACCCGTCGTCTTTCCATTTGTCAGTGTTTGATAACTTTGCCAAAACATGTGATTGGTTTTGTTCTGTGTTCTCAAAGAGGAATCTCCTTACAGTGGCCCCTATAGTAGTGGCTGTACTTGGGGAAAACCAAAACAAGGGAGAACTTAAATCTTTGGACACGCCTGGGAGATGTTGATGTAAAACACAAAGTGGGGTTGGGTTTGTTCCCTCCTCCCTCTCCCGCCCCGCTGCCTGTGCAGGAAAAGGCAGCAAACAGAAACACTAATGCAGCCCCTTCCCTAGATTTCTAGTTAAACTAGTATTGACCTCCAAGTGTTGTCCAGGTGGGCATGGGCAAATCCCAGCGCCTCCCTCCAAGCTGTGTTACACTCCTGCTCCCTAAATTCAGTATTTGCCCAGGAGCTGCTCGTTTTTCCAAGGGCTGTGGGAAGCTTTTGCCAAATGTCCGTGGGGCACAGGCGGCGTGGGAGCAGCGGTGCTGGGGAGCCCCTCTGCTCAGGGAGGGTTGCACTGCTCCAGGTTTGCTGTCCCTTGTTTTGGGTTCCCCCTTTCTTTATCATGGAAATGTTGCAACTAATCAACTGAAGTGGCAATATGATGATAAGCTTGTTTGAGTTGGGTCATGTTGACCCGATTCCCATTAATTTTGTCCTTGTACCACCTTTCATGTGTCGTGTGTGTGTGTATATATATATATATGTGTGTGTGTGTACATATATATATATATATATATATATATATGTATATGGAAGTTCAAGCTCATGCCGGGTGCAAACCCTGTCACGCCAGTGATCTCAGCTCTTTTCTTTCTTGCTGGACGATGCCAGGGCTGGAGAGAAAGGCCAGAGAAGGTGGAGGGCAGGGAGCAGAGGGGGAGGTGGCAGCAGGACACCCATGCTGGAGGTCACAGCCCGTGGGTGGGTACTGCAAGCTCCTTGTGTCTCTGTGGGGCTGTGCCAGGGGGAGGCAGCTCTGTGCCCACACTGGGCACCCTGGGGTGGGGCTGGTGCCACTGCCCTGTCCCCAGAGCAGCAGGGGTGGCCGGGCTGAGGCCCAGCTCCCTTGAGATCTTTGCTGCCCACTCCTCCCACAGCTCCAGTCCCAGCACTTCCAGACTGTCACAGCTCCAGAGCTGCCCCTCAAGGGACTGGAGGTGCCACCCCCGTCCTGCCCCTGGCAGCACCCCATGGTCACAGCTCCCAGCCAGTCCCAGCACACCTGTGGGAGGCTGTTCCTGAGCCTGCCATGGCATCGTCCTGTCCTGGAAGTGACTTTGTTGGTAAGTCTGCTGAGCATTGATAGGGATTTTGTTTGGTTTTTATAAGAAGTATTTTACACATGGATTTTTTTAGACTGTTTATAATCCCCCTGAAAACCCGAGGTAGGATTGTTCCCCAGCAATAGTTCCTCTCCATTGTGTGCACATGCTGATTTGTTACTAAAAGGTTTTTGCAAGTACTTAGTTGTTCTACAGAGTTGATGTTTTTTGGGGTATGTGGTAGCGTCGGGGAGCACAGGGGGGGTGACTCTGCAAACAAAGAATGGTCACATTTGGGCCTCATCTTGTGTCCCCTTGCAGTTCCCTGTGTAGATTCCCTCTAGGCTGGCTGAACGCTGTTCTGAACATGCCGTGTACAGGTTTTTGTGGATAAAGTGTTTGTTCTTGTGTCACTCTTGAGAGCATGGATGGATTATTGTACTCTAGGAAGGAGGGGGCAGTGCTGCTGTGGGCATTGCTTCAGGTCCTCGAGGATGTGTAGTAGCTTGCGTTGTTAAAAAAAGGAAGAAAAAAAAAAAAGAATCCCAAATTGACTTGTAGCCATAATGGTTTTTCCAAGGAAAATGGACAGGACTCTGTTCCTTTTCCGTGTCCTTCGTGGTGCTGCTGCCGGCACAGACAGGTGCTGGCAGCCCGAGGGCTTCCCGAGTTGCTGAGTTGGAATCGTGTTGGAGGCGGGGTCAGGATTCGGCTCCTCCATCCTCCAGGAGGGTCAGGAGCTTTCCCTGGCTCCTGCTCTGCCGTGTGTTAAGCCTCGAGGCTTTGATTACTGACATTACTGTTGCAAAAGTTCAATAAAGAGAGGAGAGGAAGGCTGGCTGGCAGCAAAGCCCGGCTTTGGGCACGGAGGGAGCGAGGCTGGCTGAGGTCAGGCTGGATCCATGGAAGTGCAGTGACTCTGCCACCTGTGGGATCCTGGGGTGCGGTGGGAGCATCAGAACGAACCAAGCAATTGATGCAACAATCCAGAAGCAGTTTTTTTGTCAGATCTTGGACCGTGTTTGATGGTGAGAGAGGCTGAAACGTCCCTCACGGAGGGGCCTCTCCACGAGCAGAGCCCGGAGCAGCTCCAGTTCCAGTTTTCCATTGGGGATGTGCTGGAGCCGGCTCTGCTCACAGGAGGCTCCTCCCTGCTGGCCCAGGGCTCTGGTGATGCTGTGACTCCCCTGGTGCCCCTGGGACAGGTGAATCAGTGCTCAAAGGACCCAAATGGGTGTTGCTTTCCTGGGGCGCGGAATAGCCATCAAAAACTGACAAGATGAGTTTGCACTCCTAAAGAAAAATGTAAGTACTTCAACTTCTAGAGAATTTTTAATTGTATTTCTGCCTAGAGCCGAGGTATTAAATACCTCAGCACCTGAGGATTTTAAAAGTTGTGTTGGGAGAAAAGTTCTTCACTCAGCTGGAAGAAATGCAGCTGAGCCAAGACTAACTGCAAGATTAAAAAGAAAAAACACAAAAAAACTCATGTTTGTAATACGTTACAGGATTGTTTGTCCTGAATTTTAAACTTTTTGTTAAATTTGTGGAACTATGGAGGAATTTTCTAGAAAAAGTGAAATAAAGTAAGATGGAAAAGTAAAACTTGGAAGTGTTTTTCAGTTGTTGTGTTGTTTCTACAGGAATGTTGCTGTGGCTTTCCCAAAACCTCCCCTCACGGCACAGGTAACACCATTGGGCCTGGGACAGGAAAAGGCAAGGGAAAGGGAATTGTTTTTAGCATGGGGTGGTTCCAGTGCCCCTTACTCCATCAGAGCTTTGTCTGTTCAGGTGAGGGGTCCCTGCCCTTGGAGCAGGGCTTTGCCTGGGGCAGCTCCCATGGGATTTGAGGGGTCCCCCTGCTCCCTTGTCACAAGGACAGAGCCCTGGCACGGGCACAGCTCAGCACAGGTAAAGGGTGGGACCATCCAGCCCCTTCCCCTGAGGGAGTGGCCCTGTCCTTGGCTGCCCAGGGAGCAGCTCCAGCCCTGGGCATGGCCCAGGCACAGCTCAGCCCTCCCAGCCCCGGGCCTGCTCCATGCCAGGAACGAGAGAGAGTTCAGAGACACAAACAGAGGAGTTTATTACACTTGGGCACAGCAATTCCAGCCAGCTCAGCACACACTGGCACAGGGGCAGCTGCCATTCAAGTAGTGCATTCCCACCCTTCCACGGGCACTGGAATTCCTCTGACCAAAGCAGAGCCAGTTCTGGGTTTAACCCCCCCTGAGCCCACCCTGCTGTGACACCAGCACTGCCCCCAGCTCCTCCCAGTGCTCCTGTCCATGGGAAATGGAACTGGGAGTCAGAGCTGGGCTGCTCTGCCCTGCTCAGGTAAGGGTTCTAAGGGTTCCTGCTGTGCAGTGAGCCATTCCAGCACTGAGCCATTGCACAGCCTGGAACAAGCCCTGCAGAGAGCTCCTGGCTGCAGCTGGGGCAGTCTGTGTCCTCCATGGAGCACCTTCCCAGCTCTGCCCTGGATCACAGACCCTCAGGAGAAGCAGCCTGGGCTCCCAGCACCATCTCCTCTCCCCAGGCACAGCTGCAGAGCCTCAGCCCAGCCAGCCTCCACTCTGGAGCTCCCCACTTCAGACACTCCAACATTCCTGGATTGTAAAACACAGATTTCACACATTGTACACAGCCTTATAAATAATCCCTGGAGTAAATCACTTCTGAGAATACCAGCCATGGATACAACTTCAACAATACAATTTATGGCTTCATTATAACTCAAAAAGGTAAAACAAACTCAAAATATTGCACAGACAAGCCCAGTTCATGTGAGGTTCCATCTCCACTGCTGTGTGTAGTCACAGCATTTGTCATCTCAGACAGGTAGAGTTTGTGGGGAAGGAGATTTAAAATTACATGGATGCCATCAGCATGCAGGGAAACGTGCAGCAGGGAGTGAGGACACTGCTGGAAAATGAAATCTGCCTTTCTCCCTTAGCAGAAAAAGGGCAGCTCCTGATTTGCAGCTCCTGTTTTACATTCATCTCAGGAAAAGAAAACTTTGGTTAGAACGTAACAGGTCACGTGGATTTAAGGTAAACATCATATTGCCCTTATAAAAATGGAAATAAAAAATACAAAGTTGAGATATTTGGGATATCTCAGCAAGGGACACAAGACACAGGAGAACATGGGCAGGACCACGCTCACCACACTGCAGGACATGGACAGCAAAGCCACGCCGAGGGGCTGCCTCAAGGCTGAGCTTCTTTATTTCAACAGGATCCAGGGAATCCCTCCTGGGCAGCTGGGAGTGGCCTCGGGGGTGGTTCCAGTGCAGGCTCTATGGGCGGCTCGAGGGCTCCCCCGAGGGGGTTGCGGTGTCCGTGTAGAACTGAGCGATTTGGTCCCGGTATTTCTGAGCCACCACCGGCCTCTTCAGCTTCATGGTGGGGCCTGCAGGAACCAGCACGGGGTTAGTGGGGAGGGCAGCACCAGGAGCACCTGGCAGGGCTGGAGGGGAGAGGCAGAACAGGGAGCAGTGACCTGTGCTAAACTTCTCTCTAGAAGGGATAATGGAATGTCCCTCCCTTCCTCTGTGAGCCAAAGCAGCACCCAGAGGGTGCTGGCACTGCCCAGGCTCCCCAGGGAATGGTCCCAAGGCTGCCAGAGCTCCAGGAGCTCTCAGGGCTGCTCAGGGTGGGGGTGTTGGGGTGGCTGTGCAGGGACAGGGGCTGGGCTGATGATCCCTGAGGGTCCTTTCCAGCTCAGGATGTTCCATAACCCTGCAAGAGGCATCACAGCACAAGGGTAAGTGCTGCTCCACTCAGTGCTGCTGGGCAGAAGTGGGAATTCAGCCCAGGTCATCTCACCCCAAAGTGCCACCTGGAAAAGCCACAGGGAGGAAAAGCCAGGGCCAGCTCTATCCATTGGGGTCATGGTTGATGTTCAGTACCAGGGAAGGGGCAGGGGCAAACCCCAGACACCCCCCCACCACTCACCAAGCTCTCCACCAAAGAGGGAGAAGTCCTTCTCCAGCAGGACCCACTTCTGGACTTTCTGGGCATTGGACACAGCTCCCTCATTGACAGCAGAGATCCCTTTCTGGATGGCAGTGTAGATGGCCTTGTCTTTGCTGCTGATGATTTCTGAGACCTTGGTGGCCTTGCTGCCCAGCCTCTGACAGAATTCCAGAGCTTCTGGAGTGAGGTCATCTCCAGGCTCACCCGTTTCTGCATCCACAACGCACTGCAGGCCAACCACAACAGGAAACTGAGCAGTGCTGAGCACCTGAGGCCCTCTGCACCAAGGAGCCTCCAGCCCTGGACACTGCCCTGGGACAGCTCCTGGGATCCCTCCTGGGGTCCCCTCCCTTCCCCACTCCAGCCCCAGCAGCCCCTCAGCTCTCATCCAACCCCTGGCTGCCAATGGAAACTTGGAACAAAACACAGATAAACCCCCTCAGGCCTCTGCCTGCTCAGGAGGCAAATCTGCCAAATTCCTCCTGTGCTGTCCAAAGTTAATCACTGTTTTCCAGACCTTTTCTGGAGCACAATTGACTTCCCCACACTGCAGCAACAGCCTTGGAGTCACACACAGCACTCAGCCATGACAAGTGCAGCAGGGCCACTCCCAGGGCCTGGCTCAGATCTCCTGCCCCAGGCCAAGGCTGCTGGCCCTGGTCTCACTAAGGAGCAATTCCCACTCAGACAGTCAGCACAAATGTGTCCTAGTGGATTTTAAAGCCAGACTCTGACAAAGAAATCCCTGACAGGTTTTTACCTCCCACACTGCTCTGGGAGAGACTGAAGCAGGTGAGGAGAGCAGAAGGCTTTCCTTTTTCAGCCTCACTTTTGGGTCTTTTCCTTCTGTTTCTTCCTGCCCTCTGTGGCACAGCAAAAGCTGCCCTGAACAGCAGCAGGGCCTGATGGTCTGGGCAAGTGACAACTCTGTGCCTTCAGCTGCTCCTGGCAGCTCAGCTGCAGCCAATTCTGCTCTGGGCTCCTGCCTCCACAAGACACTAAAAATGTGCAACAGCTCTTCCTCCCTGGAATGACTCAGATTCAGCAGCACAGGTGGTGGATCCCCATCCTGTTTGCCATTACCTTTAGTGTCAGGAGCATAGAAAGGAATTTGGCTTTGTCTCCAACCAACATGGCATTGCTGATGATGGGAACAGCATTCTTGACAGCATCCTCGATTGGAACAGGAGGAATGTTCTCACCTCCTGCTGTGATGATGAGCTCTGGAAAACAATCAAATCCTGATTAATGCTTGGAGCTTCTCCCCTTCCCACAATCTGCAACAACTCAACTGCTCCTTTGTGTCTGCTGGATCAGTGAGCTCTGTGTCAGCTGAGCTGGAGAAGGCAGCACAGCAGGACTGGGAAAGTCACAGGGTGACCATCTCCAAAAATGTGGGGATGTGGCACTTGGGGATGAGGTTTAGTGGTGGCCTTGGGGGTGCTGGACTCAATGATTTTGAGGGGCTTTTCCAGCCCCAGGGCTGATCCCAAGACTGCAGCAGGCCTGGAGAGAGGAGCAGGAGCTGCTCACACTCAGCCCAGCCAAAGCTGCCCTGGTGCTCCAGGGGTATTTGCAGCCTGCCAATGCAGGTGAGCCCCTTGGCACAGACCCCTGGGCCTCCAGGGCTCCAAAGTTAGCACCCAAATTATCAGAAATTGGGGTGAAAGTTTGCTCTGTGTGCTGCAGAGCAGAGGGGAGCCCCCCTGCTCAATCTCCTGCTCCTCAGAGCTGTGCCCCCATGAGCACCTCTCTCTCTTGAGGTGAGGTTGAAGGCTGGAGTGACCTTGGCTTTGTCTGGGGTTGCTCAAACCCTGTCCCAGGAGCCACATTGCTACAAGGCACTTGCACAACAGTGTTTAGCTGCTGCTTTCCTTGGAGGTCACCCAGCAAAGCTCCTGAAACTGAGGGAGCTGCTGGTAAAACAAGCCCACAAAGCACCAACTGCACTTGTGCTGCAATCAGAGGGCTTCTCCCTCCCTCTGCAAACACCCCTGGCTCCTGAGGCTGCCCCTCTCCTCCCACCACAGGGGAGGACACCCTGCAGCCACATTCTGGTGGAAACTCCATGAGGAGAAGGATTTGAACATTCTCCTGTGCAAGTCACAGCTACACAACCACCAGAGCATCCCCTGTACCAGAGGAGGTTTAAGTCGGATATTGGGAAAAATTTCTTCACTGTTGAGCACTGGAACAGGCTGCCCTGGGCAGTGGTGGAGTCACCACCCCTGGAGGGATTTAAATGATGGGGCAGCTGGGGACATGGGTTAGTGGTGGCCTTGGCAGTGCTGAGGGAACAGTTGGGCTCCATGAGGTCTTTCCCAACACCAACTCACTGACTCCATAGTGCTGCACAACATCAAGACAAAGTCAGGGGATGTGTCACCTTTAATTCTGCCTGTGATGAAGAGGAATCCATCCTTGTCGTGCTTGCCCAGGTCCCCTGAGTGCAGCCAGCCATCCTGATCAATGGCTTCTTTGGTTTTGTCCTCCATGTTCAGGTAGCCCATGAAGACATGCCTTCCTGAGAAGCAGATCTCCCCAATGCCATCCTTGTCTGGTTTATGGATCAGGGTGTGGCACCCTGTCAGCTCCTTCCCACAGCTGAAACAGAGCACAGAGCAAGGATTAATTTATTTTAAACTGAATTCAAGCAGAAGTTACAGCAGCACCTCTCGAGCTGAAGGGTTTGAACAAAGCCCAGCAGTTTTTTAGCACAAGAGCTCCAGCAAAGAGCTTTAAAGGCATCTGCTCGTGTAAGGACAGCTGCAGAGAGAGTTGTTATTGCAGAGATCAGTGCTCACACACCTGCTGGCTTGCACTCATTGTTCTCAGCACCTGAGCTTGAATGAGCAGATTTATGTCCTTGCCAGCAAACTTTCACTGTGCAGACTGAACAAGCTGCTCAAAGACACCCTGCACCCTTCAGTCATTTGCCACTAAAGCAACGGGTAGGTTGGAGTTACCAGCTTTTCCTTCATCCCACCAGTCCCTCACTTCTTCCCCAGCTCCCACAGAACTCAGCCCAGGCAATTTCACATATCCCTGCTGCTGCTGCTGCCCTTGGCAGATCTCTTCCCCTGTGACATGGCTCCCCAGTGACCTTTTAGTGGCAGCAAGGCTGTGGGATGAGCAGCAGCAGCAGAGATGGATGTGCCAGGGGCAGAACCCCCCTCCCCCTGCTCCCAGGAGGGCGCTCACCTGCCGAGCCTGAAGGCGTGAGGTAGGGAGATGGTGTGAGGCCCAGAGCTCTCACTCATCCCATAGAGCTCCAGCACAGGAATGTTCAGGCTCAGGAAGAACTCCAGGGTGTCTCTGGTGATGGGGGCAGCCCCTGTGTAGCACTTGGTGCAGCGGTCCAGCCCGATGGCCTTGCGCACCTTCCTGTACACCAACTGCCGGGCCAGGCGGAAATTCACCGGCTCCTCCGAGCACCTGCACCAGCAGAGTGGCACACTTACAGCTCCTCCCCTTCCTCCCTTCATCTTCATCCCACTTCAGTTCATGAACAATATAGAACTCCTCCCCCTTCCTCCTTTTATCTTCATCCCACTTCAGTTCATTCAGTAAAATAAAGGATTATTTCCCCGCTCCAGCCCTTGCTGCTCCCCCTCGAGTCCAAGTCACACTGGTCTAATGTCACAGACATATTTTCTGAAAAATCCTTTCATTAGGATCTTTTCTCCTGAGAAGCTGGGAAGCTTCAGCTTCTCCACGTTTTGCTGCTTTGGAATGTGATTTGGAGAATTGCTCACCCAGCATGTGAATTGTTTTTACTTGGTGACCAATGACAGCCACCTGTGTCGAGGCTGTGAGCAGCCACAAGATTTTATTATCATTCTTTTCTATTCCTTTTGATGAAATCCTTTTCTTCTATCCTTTTAGTATAGTTTTAATATATCATTTTCTTTTAATATAATATATATCATAAAATAATCAATCAGCTTCTGAAACTTGGAGTCAAGATTCTCATCTCTTCCCTCATTCTGGGACCCCTGTGAACACCGCTACAGTCTGTCACATGAGATATAATCCTGGATGGAATATAACCCCTGGATGGAGTGTAATCCCTGATCTGACAGGAAGGTTCTCCTAAAACTCATCAGCATCCCTGAAATGTAGCTCATAATTACCCATCCATCTTCTTGAGGTTGGTCTGCAGCCCCACTCCCTTGGCCCACGCTGCCACCTTCCTCCGGAGCGCTGAGGCTTTCATGCCCACAGATTTCATTTTCTCTTCCATTTTTTCCCAGACACGAGGAACTCCCAAAAAAGCAGTTGGCCTCACTTCTCGCAGGGTCTCCACCAAGCTGCCCTGAGAGAAGCAGGATTTAATGCAGTTTTTAGAAGTGATTCACTGCAGACTTCAGGTCAGTACTGGTCACTAGCAAAAACTTGGGAGTCTGCCATCAGTTTTGAGGAATTGTTTGTTTTTTGCAGCACCACCAAGAGAAAGGAATCCCTGAGGCATTCCAGTGGGAATTGGGAAGGGAGCAAGGGTCAATGCTTTCAGTGCCAGCACTGACACAAGAATCCTTTACTCAGGTTTAGCTGGGGCCATGGTGCAATGTGAGCAGAGCAAACACAAGGCTGCTGCTCAACCAGTTCTTGATGTGGCACCAGGTGTCAGGTAAGAACTCAGCAGATCCCAGTTGTGAAGTGCTGGGTCAGCCTCTCCCAGTCTGTGACTGAATCAAAAGGTGAAGGTCAGGCTCCAGTCAAACCAACAGTGGCAGCTGGTCAGTGGGCAAAGTAAGCCCAGTTAGGAAAGCTGACAGAAGCACAAGATAACAGAGCCTTGTTTCAAGCACCCACCCCAGCTCCAGCAGGTGGATGAGTGTAAGTTTATTATCTTATTTTTTTTTACCTTCAATGCATCTGGTTGGGCAAAGTAAACTTGCACTCCGAGGGTCATGGCTGCCCAAATATCACACATTTGTGCAGCAATGTGGCTGAGGGGCAGGTAGCTGACCACCTCCTCCTGCCTGTCCCGGGCATCCCTCAGCATGATGAAGCGCCCGGCCGCCGCCGCCGTCCACGTCAGCTGCAACAGGAACCCACAGGGGCTTCAGAGCAGGGGCAGCACAGAACACACAAAGCACAGCTCAGCTACAGCATCCTGGCATCTCAACAGCAGCACGTGGCTCCTTCAGCTGGGGCAGACTGAGGGGAGGCTCCTGGGGGGCTGCAGCTCCTCCCCAGGGGAGGCACAGGGCCAGGGGCTGAGCTCTGGGACAGGGACAGGAGGCCAGGAAGGGCTGGAGCTGGGCCAGGGCTTGGCATGGAGCTCAGGCCAAGGTTCTTCCCCCCGAGGGTGCTGGGCACTGCCCAGGCTCCCCAGGGAATGGTCCCAAGGCTGCCAGAGCTCCAGGAGCTCTCAGGGCTGCTCAGGCTGGGGGTGTTGGGGTGGCTGTGCAGGGACAGAGCTGGGCTGATCATCTCTATGTGTCACTGTCATACTTTCTGAAAAATCCCTTTGCCTGGGATCTTCTCCTGGGAAGCTGAGAAGCCTCAGAGAAAAATGAAAACAATAATTATCTCATTTGCTTCTCCTGTGGTTTGCTGCTTTGGAATGTGGTTTGGACATTGTTTACCAACAGGTGATTATTTCATTGGTTTCATGTGAATTGTTTTTACTTAATGGCCAATCAGTGCCAAGCTGTGTTGAGGCTCTGGAAAGAGCCACGAGTTTTTCTTTAGTATCTTTTTACCCTTCTGTCTGTATCCTTTCTGTATTCTTTAGTATAGAGTTCTTTAATATAATATAGCATCATAAAATAATAAATTAGCCTTCTAAGAACATGGAGTCAGATGCATCATTCCTTCCTTCCTCTGGGAACCTGAGGGTCCCTCCCAGCTCAGGATGTTCTCCCTCAGCCCCCCTGGGGTGGCACTGGGCACTCACATTGTCGTGGCTGAGCATGACACCCTTGGGCTGCCCCGTGGTGCCCGAGGTGTAGATGAGGGTGCAGCACTGGTTGGGTTTCTGGGACGCGGTGATCTCGCGCAGCCGCTCGTCCGGCACGTCCTTGCCCAGCTCCATGAACTGCCTCCACTGCAGGGAACAGAACAGCTCAGTCCTTCTGTAAGGGATCACCCACAGGAAAAATGAAACTCTTTGTAAGAGCCTAAATGAGGGATGTGGCACTCCAGGGGCTCTTCTAAATGCAGTTTATTCCATCCAAGAGTTACAGCAGTCCAG
This sequence comes from Haemorhous mexicanus, assembly GCF_027477595.1. NCBI lineage: Eukaryota > Metazoa > Chordata > Aves > Passeriformes > Fringillidae > Haemorhous > Haemorhous mexicanus. The sequence goes on from NC_082369.1 coordinate 3,663,174, forward strand.
GGTGGTGGGTGACAGAGCTGTGCCTACAGCTGCCAGCTCCAGCTGCAGGCAGGCCTGGAGACCCTGAGTTTAGGTCACAATGCATTATCTACTTTTCTTTTGGTCACAATGCATTCTATACTTTTCTTTTGGTTACAATGCATTCTATACTTTTCTTTGCCGAGCATTTCATACAGTTGAACCAATCTATACTTTTACCTATAGCCTATCATAACTACTCTAATTACCACATTCATGTCACTATTTCCTAATCACTAAAAGTCAGTACATTACAGTTTAACCTAAAAGTTGTTTTTCAGTTTTCTTGCAGTGGAAAATTCTGAGACTTTTTTTCTACTTGCAGCATTTGCTGACTTGTTTGTCTGTGCTCTCTTCCTGCTTGGTAAAAACATCTTCTTGTTTGGGGTGGGTTTATCCTTTGCTCTGAGCCATAAAACCCCTTCTAACTAACAACACCCTTTGCCTCCTTGGTTATTCAGTAAGACTGGCTCAGCAATTCTTTTATTCTAGATCAAAACTTGCTCTCATTTCTATTCCTTCTTCAGATTCTACATTCAAAAATCTTTCTGCTAAGCATGCATATCTGTGAGACTTTCTTATCAAACTTTCATCCTTCCCAACAACTCTGCTACACACCAAGAGAAGGAACTGTTCTCCCTGTCCAGACCCCTGGAAGAGGCTGTTAACCCACAAGTCACCCCACAATGTTTCCTGGCTGACACAAGGAGAAGCAAAAAGGAGACAGACCCACCCCAGCAGCTTTACAGCTCTGTAGCAACCCCCTGGAGTAACTGTGGGGCCCAAGGTGTCTGGCAAAGGTCAGCAGGCTCACAGCCCCCTAACACCATGGATTATCCAGGCTGCACAACAGCACACACCTCCTGCCCACCACAGCCAGCTCAGCTCAGGGGATGACAGCCACAGAGCCCCAGGCTGGTTTGGCTTGGAAGGGACCTTACAGACCACCTCACCCCAAGGCCCTGCCATGGACAGGGATGTCACCCACCAGATGTTCAAGGCCCCAGGGCAGGTGACAGGTGCTTGCAGCCACCAGCTGAACACAACCAGCCCTTAGAAGCCGAGAAGAAGCCCAGGACTTACCGAGTACAGTTTTGGTCTCTGCTCTTTGATCTCCTCCCCATACTGGACAATGGCCTTCAGATGAGGTAGTCTGTGTTCAATCTGTGTAAGAAGGGAGATTTGTGAGGAGCAAATGCTGCTTGTCCCTTTCAGACCTCTGTAACCCCATTTAGCATGCTCCTCAGATTTGCCCTTAATGTAAAGCCAAGAGAATCCCATCTGTGCTCCTGAAAGAATGGGCTTGCCTCACTAGAAACAGTCATCATTTGAGCTGGGATGGTGCCAGGACAACCTAGAGGATACTCAGTTGTTCATTCTGGCTTCTTAAATTTTAAGCCCAAGGCTTTTAAGAAGAGAAAGCACCACTTAACCTCTTGTGAGACACAGTGCCAGTGCCAGCTCACCTGGCTGGAGCAGGGAGCACACCAAGGAGTTCACCTCTGCTCTCAGGCCCAGCACTCCCCTCAGGTAATGCCCTCCCACAGCATTTCACCCTCCCACATCTGACAACAGGTTGCTGTAACCCCCAGCCATTTAAAAACATATTTACTTCTAAGATTTTCTGCAGCTGTTTATGGTTTTCCACCACTATAATGTTGGCACTGCAGTTCTCTGCTACATAATGACAAGCCTCAGGAGAGTTTGTAGTGTAGATCCCAACAGCAAATCCCCTGGAAAAGGGAAAGAACAGAACAGAAAAGCAAAACAGAGTTAGAGGACAAGCAGAGTTGCTGGCAAATTTCAGAGAAAAAACTTTAAGAACAGTATCCTATAAAATGACAAGAAAAAGGGAAGAGCTTGATTCCAAGAGGAAAGATTCTGTTCTGGGGCATGGGAAATGTCAAGAGTGGTGCAAGGGAGCAAAGTATCTCATGTGGAAGGCAGATATCACAATCCAGCCATGGGACTCTCTGGCATTTCCTTAATCACTGTGTACATAAGAATGCTTTTGGATTAACCTACTGGTCATCTTATTTTGAGAGAAGCAGCTGGCTAAAATAAAGTATTTCATTTTTGTCTCATTAATTCATAATGAAATAGTTCAGCTTCTATCTACCTTCATTAAATCCAAACATAAGCAAGTGGATTTGGGGTATTTTTTGTTTGTTTTACTGGGGTTTTAATCAAAACCTGCTTCTCAAGTGAATGCTGCAGTCACTCTCTGCCTGCCAAAGCAAAATGCATGGCAAGAAACAAGAGTCTTACCCTGCAAGGATGGCTCCAATGTCAGCAATGAACCACTCAGCAGAATTGAATCCCAGGATGCCCACTCCATGGAAACGCTCCAGCCCCAGCTGTAAACAAGAGATGGCATTACAGCAGCCTGCCTTCTCCTCTGGCCAAAGCTCAGGGAGCACCTGCACATCTCTGCTGTGAGCACAGCCCTGAGGGAACAGCTTGTCTTCTTACACTGAACAACCCCCAGGAGCCAGGATGGAACCAGTGGAAGTTTCACAGCACTGTCCCACTGTAAGTGGGCAGGAAAACAGGGATTGCTGGGCTCTGCCCTTGGGAAGACAGGCTGACTAACAGGAATATCAGCCTGCAGTCCAGGGAGTCACCAGCTCCCCTTGGGCTGGGCACGAGGAGGTGAGAGGTGAACTCAGGCAGCACCTCCTGGGACACTTGGGACAAGATGGGAATGGCAGATCTCAATAATGGCCAGAGCAACAAGCTGCAGTGGCAGTCACACTTGGCTGTGAAATTCCAGCTCTTGGAGTGCCAGTCTTGAACTCCCTCAGCCAGACTCTGCTTTTGTCCCAGAGTGGAAGATCCCACCACAGGAGTAAAACCAGGCTGGCCTTAGCTTGAAGAGATAAGACTTGATCCCAACAGTAACAACTGGTAGTGTTGGTTTCTGTCTCCAAGTCTCCTGAGCCCAGCAGCACCACCAAAAGGCTGGGTCACATGGGACATTTAAGTCTGGTTTGTAAGATCCCTTTTTTTCTTAGAAAGATGAATCTTTAAAAGGCTCTGGAGGGGCAATGTCCAGGTTTGCCATACACCTCAAACACCTCACTTGAAATGTTTCCTTACATGCTTTTTTTCTTGGTTAAATGTGGAAGCAACTGTCAAAAAAATAAATATCAATGTGCCCACAGCATGTTCAGGTATTTCCCTGTCACTGTAAGATTCATCTGCATTCAGGGAATTTGCAGATTTTGATAGACTTGACTGCAGCCATTCCAGCACTAAAATGAGTGAACATTAAACTTGACTTCATTTCGTTTTGACATAGTGGTAGGAAGAGGGAGAACAGTTTTAAATTAAAAGAAGAGTTATTTACATGAGATATTGGGAAGAAATTCTTGGCTATGAGGGTGGGCAGGCCCTGGCACAGGGTGCCCAGAGCAGCTGGGGCTGCCCCTGGATCCCTGGCAGTGCCCAAGGCCAGGCTGGACAGGGCTGGGAGCAGCCTGAGACAGTGGGAGATGTCCCTGCCATGGCAGGGGTGGCCCTGGATGGGTTTTTAAGATCCCTCCAACCCAAACCATGCTGTTTTTAGGATTCTGTGAATATGCCAAAGAGAACTCAACAAACCCTTACCTTCAGAAAGCTTTTGGCTGCTTTCCAGCACTCATCATAGTACCCCTTATACGTCAGCTTTATCCACTTGCCATTTTTTTTGGATGCTAGGGCATAGTAGTCACTGTACTTGTTGACACTTTCCTCCAAGAGCTGGTGCACAGTCTTTGGGGCCTCGCTGCCAGGGCCCTGTTCTTCCATCCTCAGCCTGACCTCTCCATCACGACGTGTTGTCCACATACTGGAGCCAGCAGAGGAGGAGACTGCTTTGAAAGGAAAGTGTTCAGCATCTCAGATTTACAAATTTCCTGCTGCCATAACAGCAATAGGGATGCAAGTCTCAACCTCCCACACCCCTTTTCTGACCCTTTCTTCGTGGCAATTTTGCCATGTGAGCCTCAGTATTTTAGACTAAAATCCTCTAGAGGACTTTCTAATTTTGTTAAACATTTCCCACTTACATCCCCTTTAACCTGCTCTGCTGCCCTAAGGCTCTTGTACTGGTAAGGTGAAAGTTTCCTGCATCTTATACTCTGCTATTTTTAGGGTTTTTTTTCTTTTAAGGAGGACTGAAAGCAAGACACTGGTAGCTGGCAGATGAGCACCAGGCACTGGCACTGCCTATTTAATCCTTGAAGCACAGCTGTGCTTTAAAGTCTGAGTTCCAGACACTTCTGCACAACCCATCCTGCAACCTGAGCTGCTTCTTCCATTGTCATGGTTTGACAAATCCCTCTCTCATTGCAATAATCATTTCAGGCACCCCACAGTCCCCAAACTTCCATCCACTCACCTTTGGGACCGAGTGAGTTCACCTGATATCCCTCGATCTTGGAATCCTCCCCTGGCTCGCTGTTGTGTGGCTCAGCAGTTCTGCAAGGCAAAGGGAATGATCCTGGATGGGAGCACTGAGGGCTGCCTGCCACAGGCAGGTTTGCTCCATCCCTTAATGTCACTCAGTCCTTGGATGTCAGAGTGATTCCTGATGTTCTGCAGGTGACTTTATTAATTCACTGCCCTGCATGGCCTCAGCAATGGAACAGCTCCCTCCGAGTGTGCAGCTCTGCCTGTGCTGGTTTTGAGCACAAGAGTATTGTCCTAATTGCAGCTTTCAGTGCAGACAAGCTGCAGAAGAATGCATAAACATCATCCTAAAAACAGCCATCATTTAATGCCTAAAGGCTGCTCCAGGTGCCTGGAATAAAGAGTCTGCAGCTGGGAGGAGGAGGAGAAGGGGGGCAGGAAGGGACACTTGGGTCTGGAACTCATCTCCTGTTTGCAATATGTGAGTCCAGCCACAGGGGAGGCCCTGGGGACACTCTGGAGTCACCCCATGGGGAAACCCACGGAGATTTCCTGTAAAAGAGCAGGAAATTGATTTAACAGGAAATCTTGTTCTTAGGTATTCCTATTAAAACCAGGGCTCCCACCAGATGCTTGGGAAGAAACAGAAACAGGCTCATCCCCATGTGCTTCAGCCACTCCTCCCAGCTGAGCTGTCCTTTCACTTTCAGCCCTGCAGGAGCTGGTGTAGCACCACTTGCCTGCTTGCAAAACTGTTCTTACTCCATCCCTTTCCAAGCTGGACTGTCTCACAGCCCTAATGAGGAGGGTAAGGGACAATCAAGGCTCATGTCCCACTTGAGAGCAGCAGCTAGAAGCCAGACCCAGTGAGATTTGGGAATCCCACTCTCCAAGCAGGCAGCTGCTGCTTTGTTCCCTGCCCTGGGCAATGCCCTGCCAGGACCATTGATGTCTGAGTTTCAGCTGAGTTAAGGTTTCACTGCAGAGACCCAAACTTTCCATGCTGCCTGGCCCTACCAGGCCCTTTGCCTCAGCCCATCACTCAGGTGTTGTTCCTCCAGGCTGGTGTTTTCCCTTCTCAACTGCAGCACCTGCAGCACCAAGCCCAGGCTCTTCCAGGAGGGCCCTGACATCACAATAACCCCAAACACTGCAGGGGCAGCTCTGGGCAGGAAGGAGCCCTGACTCTGCCCATCACAGTCACACTGCACACAGCTGAGAGCTCCTCTGGGCCCACACAAACTCCTCAGCCCCAGCCAGGCAGGGCTCCCACCAAGTCCCACCTTTATTTCCTTTCTACCAGGCCAGAGACAAGACAACCAGCACAAGCACTGTGTGAATTTCAGGGTAAGGGGAAATCTCTTCCCTCTAATTGACATATATCATGAATTTCTAGGGAACACACAACTGTGACTGCTTTGGGCACTGAGGAGGTTCAAGGCCCAGGGAAGATCTGACATGGCTGATCCATGTCCTGCTCTAAAGCAGAACTGCTTCTCTGAACTCATCTGCAGGCCAGCAACCAGGGCTGAGTAAATAATTTCTTTATTTCCCCCAAGGGGATTATGAGATGTTCCCACCTCCATGTTCCCTCCTCATTATTGAGAACATTTTTCAGGACAAATTAATCCTCAGTTGCAATAGTTCTGCACCATTTCTCCACCAGCTTTTATGATCAAAGCATGCAAATGACCCAGTAATATGAGCAAAAAAGCCCCAGCTATTTCCCTCACAGTCAATCAAGTCATCTTTTTCTCCCCCTTACAACATGTAGCTCAATGCAGCCCAAAAAAATTAGGTAAGGAGGTTTTAGTCAGCTAGATCCCATTATGCTGTGGTGAGATATAGACCCTAATCTGCTCTTTAGACTGTAAATCTAAGCAGCCTCTTACCAGCAGGAGTTTGAGATCAGTGTAGGTACTGCACATGAGCTGTTTCCTGCAGAGGCAGGGCTCTTCCAAAATCTTTTTAATTAATCAAAGTAAGCATGGTAGAATGCAATTCTATATATACAGGTCACAACAGGGTAAATAAAATCCTAAATAGAGAAATAAATCCCAAATAAAATCCTAAATTAGACCAACCTGGGTGAAGAGTTGAGCAGCACATCTTCCCCTGCCACCTCACAGCTCCCTTGAAGAGCTGAATTGCAATGAGCCACGGAGACTGGTTCTGCAAGTGCCATCCTGGCGTCTGACTCACACAGCACTGTCCCTGCGAAAGAAAACAGGTTGGAAAAACTAAAATACAGCCACACGTCACAGCAAAGCAGCTCCACTGACGTGAGCGAGGCAACCCCAAAGAGGTACGGCTCGAGCCTGCTGCATTTGCACCAAATAACAGGAAATTCAGTGGGCAACAGGAAAAACAGTGGGCATTGCAAAACCCCACAGCAGAACCAGACACCCACAGCTCCCCAAGAACACCACGAGCCAAACCGTTTCAATTCCACGCTCCCTTTGCCCCAAATGCTGTCCCAAAAGCTCGGCTGGCAGCACCCCCCGATCCCTCCAGCCTCACCGCGCATCCCCGCTCCCGCAGCCTCCCCTCCGCAGCCGCTCCGCACCGGCGCCGAGCCCGACCTGTAATATCCTTTATTTTTAAACTAGCGCCCAGGAGGCAGATCTGGAGCATCTTATGTCATGTGCTGCTGCCTCGCAATTGGAAGCGGCTCGTCACCCCACACCGCCGCCTCTTAAGGAGGCTCTGGCCCCACGCCGGCCCGCCAGCCTCGGCACACCGGGGATTTCGGGTCCCTCTGGGGGGACACAGCCCTTGGACACCTCACATTCAGCCTGTTCCCATCAAAATAAGCGTTTTGCAGCTGGGTTTCTCTTTTCTTTCTTTTCTTTTTTTTTTCTTTTTTTTTTTTTTTTTTTTTGGTGGCTCCCACGCTGCTTTCAGCACTTTGTCTTGGGGGATTTCATCGCCTAAACGAAGCGTTTTCTAAACGCTGATTTTATTTAAGGTTTACACTCATCAAAAGTCTTTGGTGCTTATGAGTCGCTAGGCTGAGCTTTAATTGTTTCAAGGGATTTCAAGCTGATTGGAGATGAATCCCATTATCCTTGATCTCTCTAAGAAGTGGATTTTAGGCTGCTATTTTGTACCTGCATTAGACAGACACATTTAAATCGTGTGATGCGAGGGGCATGTTCACTTCCATGAGGAACAGGAAAGTCTTTTTATGAAAAAGTCTTTTATGTCATAAATCCGACGGAGCACGCTGCAGCCTCCTGCCTTTACCGGGAGGGGGAAGGCTCAGGGACATCCCCCTTTCCGCTTACTCATCTGCACAAGGACACGTTGCTGCTCACGCCACGCTCCGCTACAGCCTGCGAGTCACCGCGCCAGAAATAGTTTAATTCACAAGCAGCGAGAGGGGGATGTCTGCAAAAAACCCAGCTCTGAAGAGCACGGATAACCGGCAGGCACTGCCGCACACCCGCCGTGGGCTGGAACACCAGAGGTGTTCATTGGCACTGGGAGAAGATGGTGGTGGAGCTGCAGCCCCGCGCTCGGAGCAGCCACTCACCAGCCCGGAGCTGCTCCCTGCCCGGAGCTGCTCCCCAGCCCGGAGCTGCTCCCCAGCCCGGTACGGAGCTCGTTCCCCAGCCCGGAGCTGCTCCCCTGCCCGGTACGGAGCTCGTTCCCCAGCCTGGAGCTGTTCCCCTGCCCGGAGCTGCTCCCTCTGCCCGTCCCGGAGCTGTTCCCCTGCCCGGCCCGGAGCTCGTTCCCCAGCCCGGAGCTGTTCCCCGGCCCGGAGCTGCTCCCTCTGCCCGTCCCGGAGCTGCTCCCCCTGCCCGGAGCTGTTCCCCTGCCCGGTACGGAGCTCGTTCCCCAGCCTGGAGCTGCTCCCCTGCCCGGCCCGGACCTGCTCCCCAGCCCGGTACGGAGCTCGTTCCCCAGCCCGGTGCTGTTCCCCTGCCCGGCCCGGAGCTCGTTCCCCAGCCCGGAGCTGTTCCCCTGCCCGGTACGGAGCTCGTTCCCCAGCCCGGAGCTGCTCCCCTGCCCGGCCCGGAGCTGCCCAAACCCACCCGCCGTGCCCCCCAAGCTGTCCCCACGTCCTCTCTTGCTCAAGGACAGCCCAAGAGGAGCCCAGGAGGGACGGAAGGCAGCAGCTGCCATCACTCCTGACCCCTTTTGCAATGCTGCTCCCACTTTCCTTCCCAGCACCCCACAACGAGGGGTTCAGGGCACCCCCGAGGGAAGCTCTGGCCTCGGCACTAATGACAGTGTTTCTCTTGCCAACTGTGCCTTAGTGAAGCAACGAAATTTCAAGGGAAATGGTGAGGTGTCCTCACTCCTGCCGTCAGGGAATCGTGGCATCTCAGAGTGGTTTGGGCTGGAAGGGACCTCAAAGTTCATCCAGTGCCACCCCTGCCATTGCAGGGACACCTCCCACTGTCCCAGGCTGCTCCCAGCCCTGTCCAGCCTGGCCTTGGGCACTGCCAGGGATCCAGGGGCAGCCCCAGCTGCTCTGGGCACCCTGTGCCAGGGCCTGCCCACCCTGCCAGCCAGGAATTCCTGATCTATCCCTGCCCTCTGGCAGTGGGGAGCCATTCCCTGTGTCCTGGCACTCCAACCCTTTCAAGCAGTCTATCCCTCATTTTCTTGCAGGCTGCCTTCAGGTCCACAGTAAGGTCACCCAAAGCTTGAACAATCCCAGTTCTCTCATCCTTCCCTCACGGCAGAGGAGTTCCATCTCTCTGTTCCATTTCCATGGAAGGCTTTCTGCATCACCTTCAGGCATCCAAGAGGGAAAAGCTCTTCCAGTGGAGCCCACCCCCGAGTTCTGCTCTCACTGTGCACAACCATGAACTGAAGTGCAATCTCTGCAGCTTCCCAAACCAGACATGCATTTTTTCCAACAAGCTCAGGTTAGAAGAAATATTTCCCAGTATCTGCAGACCCTCCCTAGCTTTGCTGAGCCCTGCAGCTCGGGCCCTCCCTCCCTGATGCTGGGTTACAAACACAGCCGCTGGAAAACACACAAGTTCCAGGGTTAGGACGGGCTGATCTTAAAGGTCCTTTCCAAGCCAAACCATTCCATGGTTGACCAGTCAGGTGTAACTCTTGGATCCAAACCGCTCCCACCCCACGCTGTTCCCTGAGGAATGAGCACACCGTGATGTACCACAGTGTTCGGGAACATGGAGAACACTCCAAACAAAAAACATGCGGGAAGAAACCTCCCTTTTAATTACGCCTGTCTGGCATCTTAAATCATTTAAATAAAAACTCCTTCTGCTTCGAGGGAGCACCTGACCCAGAAGAACTGGAAATGGGGTGTTTCTTTGGAATCACTTCACTGACAAACCACAATAAAGGTCTGAGGAAGTGCAAACTTGTGACAGTGAAGGGGGTAGGAGCGGAGTTTCCATTTCCAACAGACTTTGGACACACCTTTACCTAAAACACACACAGAGCTTCAACAACACCAATTCAAATTCAAATTACCGAGCACGTTATCAGCCTCTTGACATTTTCCAGCACGGCCCCACTCGGCTTCCTGTGGCGGATTTCTTTTAAGCGGTAAAGGCACCACATCCGCTCTGCTCCGCTCCAGAGCAGCTCCAGGCGATTGCCACATCACCATCAAAACCGAAACCTGGGCCTTTTTGTTCCTTTAAAGAGTCACTACGTGAGGAAACATAAGCTGAGCAACTCAACACTTCTCCGTCTTAGATAAACTCAGTTTTTAGGAGAGGCGGTGATAAAGCTTCCTGAGCACTAAAGGTTTTGTCACTGACCACGGGTGCTGGGCAGCTGACCCATGTCCTCCTGACGCTGGAGTGCAGAAAACAGGAGGAAAAGCAACTTCAGCCTCTGCTAGGATGATGAGTGACTGTCATGAGTGCAGACAGGCACCCGACTCCACCTTCCGAGCTGAGCCGCAGCAATCTGCCCACTGAGCATGGCTTGGCCAGCCACAGAACTCTCCACTGCAGGCTCCTTGTTTCTCCAGGGATGTTTGTTTCAGGTGAGTTCCCCAGCCGTGGGACTCACCCAGTCGAGCTCCTCTTCCCTGAACTGCCGCTTCCCCACACATCTGCACAGCGGGGAAAGGCCCAGCACGAAAGCTCGGGGCTGTATTTTCTGTCTTCTTGTACTCCTATAAAATTCCTGTATTTTCTGTATTCCTGTGCTCCTGCCGGCTGCCACACGTGGCTTTGTGTCCCCTGGGAGCACAGCGGGGCTGGGAGGCGGCACAGGAGCGTCCCGAGCTCTGGGGTCACTCAGAGCACCCCAAACTCTCAGGTCACCTCGTGGAGCATCCCAAAGTCACCTCTCGGATCATTCCCAGCTCTCAGGGCACCTCAGAGCACCCCCAAACACTCAGGTCACCCCTTGGAGCATCCCCGATCCCTCAGGTCACCCCTTGGAGCATCCCAAACTCTTAGGTCACCTCATAGAGCATTCCCAGGACATCTCAGAGCAGCCCAAACTTTCAGATCACCTCGTGAAGCATCCCAAAGTCACCTCATAGAGCATTCCCACATCTCAGGTCACTTCATAGAGCATTCCCACCTCTCGGGACATCTCAGAGCACCCCAAATACTCAGGTCACCTCGTGGAGCATCCCAAACTTTCAGATCACCTCACGGAGCATTCCCACCTCTCAGGACATCTCAGAGCATCCCAAACTCTCAGGTCACCTCAGAGGACCCCAGGTTCTCAGGACCCCTCACGGTCCCTCACGATGAGCTCCCGGACAGCACAAGGGAAGGGACATCCCCTCTCCTCAGACCACCTCCCTCCAACCCACCCTGTCTTCATTTAACCAAAACCACCAAGAATTTCCCCCTCGCTGTCCGCACGCCCACCCACCCACAAACGGGACACCACCAGAAGCATCTGCCGGGCTGTGAGTCCCACAGCGAAACCCCCGCGGTGGGAGGGCACCCCCCACACAGCAGGAGTGGCTGGGGACACCCAGAGGGGCTGTGCGGAGCTGGGACCCCCGTCCCTCCCTCAGCCCCGGCCGGGGTCGGGCTTTAGGACCGCGCGTTACCTCCGGGCCCGGCGGGAGCGCGCGCGGCCCCTCAGCGGATCCCGCGCGCCGCCGGGCGGCGCCTTTAAGAGCGCTCGCGGGGGAGGCGTGACCAAGTCACCTTTGCTCCGCCCACTCGGTCCTTTAGAAACATCCCATTGGACAACATGGTGGTGGGCAGAGACGAAACCACGCCCCCTGCGCCGGGAAGCGACGCATCGCTGAGCGATTGGAGGAGGCGGCTGTCAATAACATCTAGGCCACGCCCCTTCCCAGCGCGGGTTACCCGCGGTCAATGCCCGGCGCGGTGTCCGGGACACCGGGACTGGGCTGTGCCCAACACCGGGGATGGGCTGTGCCAAACACCGGGACTGGGCTGTGCCCAACACCGGGACTGGGCTGTGCCGGACACCGGGGACTGGGCTGTGCCGGACACCGGGACTGGGCTGTGCCGGACACCGGGACTGGGCTGTGCCAAACACCGGGACTGGGCTGTGCCGGACACCGGGAATGGGCTGTGCCCAACGCCGGGACTGGGCTGTGCCCAACACCGGGGATGGGCTGTGCCCAACACCGCGACTGGGCTTTGCGGGACACCGGGGATGGGCTGTGCCGGACACCGGGAATGGGCTGTGCCCACCACCGGGACTGGGCTGTGCCGGACACCGGGGATGGGCTGTGCCGGACACCGGGACTGGGCTGTGCCGGACACCGGGACTGGGCTTTGCCGGACACCGGGACTGGGCTGTGCCCAACACCGGGAATGGGCTGTGCCGGACACCGGGACTGGGCTGTGCCCAACACCGGGAATGGGCTGTGCCGGACACCGGGGATGGGCTGTGCCGGACACCGGGACTGGGCTGTGCCGGACACCGGGGATGGGCTGTGCGGGACACCGGGACTGGGCTGTGCCCAACACCGGGGATGGGCTGTGCCGGACACCGGGGATGGGCTGTGCCCAACACCGGGGATGGGCTGTGCCGGACACCGGGGATGGGCTGTGCCCAACACCGGGGATGGGCTGTGCCGGACACCGGGGATGGGCTGTGCCCAACACCGAGAATGGGCTGTGCCGGACACCGGGGATGGGCTGTGCCGGACACCGGGACTGGGCTGTGCCCAACACCGGGACTGGGCTGTGCCAAACACCAGGGATGGGCTGTGCCCAACACCGGGAATGGGCTGTGCCGGACACCGGGATTCGGCTTTGCGGGACACCGGGAATGAGCTGTGCTGGACACCAACTGGGCTGTTCCCAACACGGGGAATGGGCTGTTCCACCGGGGATGGGCTGTGCCCAACACCAGGAACGGGCTGTGCCGGACACTGGGATTGGGCTGTGCCGGACACCTGGAGCCGGCCACTTGGGGTGCTGTGCTGGTTTGGGCTGACCCAGCAGAAGTTTTTAGGGAAAGCAGGAAAATAGTCTAAATCCTTCTGAAAGCTGGATTTTCCCTAAAATAAAGTAAGGTTAAGGGGAAGATTCAATAGGACAAGAGGAAATGGCCTCAAGTTGCTCCAGGGGAGGTTTATGTTGGACATAAGGGAAAAATTCTTCATGGAAAAGGTTGTAAATCATTGGAACAGGCTGTGCAGGGCAGTGGTGGAGTCACAATCTCTGGAAAAATTAAAAAAACACATGGATGTGCCACTTGGGAACATGGTTTAGTGGTGAGCACAGGTTGACTGTTGGATTTGATGGTCTTAGAGGTCCTTTCCAGCTTTAATGATTCTGTGAAAAAGATTTTCAAGTAGAGCCCTGAGCAACAATAACCTTTGGACCAAATGAAACAGGAGATGGTTCATGAAGAAGCTCTTGGGCCATTCTGGACAGGGCAAGATGTAAAATGTGCTCCAACCACAGCTGGGCGGGGGACAGTCCAACCTGGAGCAGAAATCTCTGGGGAAGACTCAAAGTGGGCTGTTAGGTTTAGGGATCTAGGGAGGAGCAGTGTGGGGCTGGCAGAGCACAGCCCTGAACAAACCAGCCCTGTTCTGTTTTCACAGAATTCACAGAATTCCAGAATCACTGGGTTGGAAGAGACCTCCAAGGTCATCGAGTCCAACCCAGCCCCAGCACCCCAACTGAACCCTGGCACCCAGTGCCACATCCAGGCTTTGTTAAACACCCCCAGGGATGGGGACTGCACCACCTCCTGGGCAGCATTCCAGAACTTTATCACTCTTCCCATGAAAAACTGAAAGAATGATAATTTTTTCCTAATATCCAACCTGTATTTTTTCCTAATATCCTACCCATAGGACAGGATCTCACCAACTTCATAATATCCAGCCTATATTATTTTCTTAATATCCAACCTATATTTTTTCCCTGATATCCAACCTGAATTTCCCTTGTCACAGCTCGAGGCTGTGTGCTCTGGTTCTGTCAGTGCTGCTGGAGAAAGAGCCCAGCCCCAGCTGAGCACAGGCACCTTCCAGGAGCTGCAGAGTGATCAGGGCACCCCTGAGTCTCCTTTCCTCCAGGCTGAGCACCCCCAGCTCCCTCAGGGGTTCCTCACAGGGTTTGTGCTCCAAAAAGCTTTTTTTCCATCCAGCACAAGCCAAGGGCACAGCTGAGCTGCACCACCAGCACAAATTCTGGCCTTGATGTCCAGGCTCCCTTCATTATCAGGATCTGTGATCTGGTGGCAGCTCCACCATCTCCTGCCCTCCCTGGGCCTTGTTTCTTTAAGCTGGAGTCCAACAGTGCATATTGATTTATTTATTACTGTATTTTTAAGGGTTATGATCAGGTGGATCCATGTAACTGTTCTCAGTTGTTCCTGGCTGATAAAGCTGCAGAAAAGCCAGGATTTTGTTTATCCTGTTAGGAAAACAGCTGTAGCTGTGAAATGAATTATTCCTGCTATTTTCCTGGTGCAGACCGAGAATTCCAAGCCATTGTTTTTTCCCTGTGAATTCTTCTCTGCCTCCTCCCACTCACCCAGGGAGGGGAGGGCTTGCTTCACACCACTTCAGCTGATGAGCAAACCTAAGGAATATGTAATTAGGGCAGCTCCTGCCAGAAGGTCAGGCTGCAGCTGGAGCAGCAGCAGGGCCAGAGGACAGAGCAGTGCTGGGGATCTTGCAGCTGTAAAACAGCTCCAGCAGAGCAGGACAGCAGGGCCAAGGCAGCCTCAGGAGCCCCGAGCCGTCCTCTGGCCCAGGCACCTCCAGTTCTTGCTGTGCTGGCTGTTCCCCTGTACTCTGAGCCTTCCCTTGCAGCTCCTCAGCCTTCCCACCTCTCCCCAGCTCCCTCATCTCCCTGCAGCCCCTCCAAGGTGGCTCCATTCTCACTCAGATGGCGAATTTATTCTGGAGAGCAAGACAAAACAGCAGCCTGGAAGTTGGAGATCTGTAAAATTCAGATTCCTGACCCTCATACTCCAGCCTGCCCTGGTCCTCAGCCAGGCCCTGCTGTGCTGACAAGGGGAATGTCATTCCCAGTGAACCAAGGAGAGCTCCAGGGCTCAGCCCAAAGGTTAACTCAAGGGGCAGGAGTCGCCAGGTCTATTTTTGGCCATTCCCTGAGCCAACAGATTGCCTGGGGTGAGCTGGTTTCCATGTGCTGCCCGTGTCCTTGTCCATCAAACCGAGGTTGCATCACTCCCAAGGTAAATCCTGTGCTGTTTGCTGAACCCCTGCTGGTTCTGGGGCCACAGGGGACCACGCTGGTGGTGAAGAGCAGGGATGGGCACAGGTGGTGCTCAGACACCCCTGCCCCAGGCAGGAGAGGGACTGATAGCTCAGAGTTATTATTGATTGGTGATAACACAGCACAGCCCTTTATAAACAAGCAGGGAGCTGTTGAGCTTGGAATAGCAAATGCACCAGGGTGGCTGCTGCTCAAACAGCTCCTTTGCTGGCTCTGTGTTTGCCAGGATTAACCCCTGTGGAGCCACAGAGCTCCTGTTTTCTGAGGAGCAGGAGCAGGGTGACCCCAGCAGCTCCAGGAAAGTGAAGGAACCAGGACTAGGAGAGATTGGGGGTGAGCCAGTGGAGGGAAACTCTGCAGAGAAACACCTGGGAGGGAATTTCAACCCTGGAGGGACAATGGGACCCCGGTGAGGCACATCTGGAGCAGTGTCCAGTGACCAGTTCTGGCTCCACGGTTCAAGAAAGACAAGGAACTACTGGAGAGGATCCAGTGAAAGATGATGAGGAGTCTGGAGCATCTCTGTGATGAGGAGAGACTGTGGGAGCTGGGCCAGGTTAGTCCAGAGAAGAGAGGGCTGAGAGAAAATACACAGAATCACACAATTCCAGAATCACTGGGTTGGAAGAGACCTCCAAGATCATCGAGTCCAACCCAGCCCCAACACCCCAACTGAACCCTGGCACCCAGTGCCACATCCAGTCCTTTTATAAACACATCCAGGGATGGTGACTCCACCTCCCCAGGCAGGCCATTGCAGAACTTTATCACCCTTCCCATAAAAAACTTTTTTCCTTATCTCCAACCTAAATTTCCCTTGGTGCAGCTTGAGAGGATCCCATAGATTCTATATAAATATATAAATATCTCCAAGTGGTATCCAGAAGATGGTGCCACTCAGTGGTGCCAAGTGACAGGACAAGGAGTAATGGGCACAAAGTAAAACACAAGACAAACACCTCAACATGAAGAAAAACTTCTTTACATTGAGGGTGACCAAGCTGCCCATGGAGGGTGTGGAGTCTCCCTGTCTGGAGACATCCCAAACCCACCTGGATGGGTTCCTGTGTCACCCCCAGGTCATTTGGAGTGATGTGGCATTTATATTATATGGTTTTGTCTCCAGAAAGTAATGTTAACTTGAATGAAAATGTGTAGAAAAAGTAGCCTGAAATGTAAGGAGTGCAACAGGGTGGAGGTAAGATAGGAAACAGAGTTTATTGTCTAGACCTGTAGTTGCAGTTATCTCTGTCTCTTGCCTATCTGTATTATCTTCTTCTCCTGCTTTGGTGAAAAAATGCTGCAAATAATAGAATATCTCATTAAATCCTATGGCATGTATCCCTCATGCAATGCAAAACTTAAATTATGGCAATACATTGGAATAGTTCATTATCTCCATGCACCTAAATAAGACATTATATAAACTAATTTCTTTCCTTATTACTTCCTATGGGGTTGAATTATTCCATAAGAGCACTTAATTAGAAGTCCAATGTCTTTCTTTCCCGGGTGAGCCTGCCTTGGCTGGGTTGTCACTCCTTGTGCCACAAGATCAGGAGACAGGAGGTGGCTGCAGGTTCAGCAGCCTTGACCTCAGGGGGAAGACCAAAACCTCCTGCTGGAAAATGTGCAGTGAGAACACACAGAAAGCCTTCAGCTCATGATCCTGGGTGAGTTACAGCAGTGTCTGGGCTGCCTGTGCTGGCATGTTACAGATTTTTACCTCTGTGATTAAAGTCACTTTTTCTGAAGTGTATTCACACCCCTGGAGGGTTTAAAAGATGTGGAGATGTGGCACTTAGGGACAAGGTGTAGTGAGGGCTGGCAGTGTTAGATTATTGGCTTTGGTGACTTAAAGGGTCTTTTCTAACTTAAATAATTCCATGACGTTTTCATGTTTCTGGCTCCCCTTGACATTTCCAGTATTTCACATGGCTAAGGCAGGGGACATGCCAGCAGGGACAGAGCTGTCCCTCACAAGAGAAGTGCTGGATGATGCCCTTTTCTCACTTGGAGATGGGGGTAACTGGGTGGTGTTTTAAAAACTTTTATTCCATTTTCATTCTCATGTGAAGGGTGAGACAATATAAACATTATAATTCACACTACATTATATATATATATTCATGTATATATTATAATTCAGATTTTTTAATTCTGTTTCTCTCTCAACAGTGCCTGTCTTATTCTATAACATTTCTAAGTTAACATTTCTTATCTCAAAGTTTACATATAAATACATATTCTGTAAACTTTCTATTAAACTTTAAAAATTCTCTACTAATTCATTTCCCACAAAGAAGAGCATCAGGATAAGAGCAAAGGCCCAGGATAAATTCAGATTTATCTGGAGCTGTGATATTCCAGATTTGTGCATGTCACACCACATCACTGAGGGCAGGAACTCTGGTGCATAGGTTTGGTGAGACATGGACTGGCTGCTGCTTCTTCTTTACCTCAGCCACAGATCTCCTGTGGCCTACAGAACATCAGCCCAGTGAAATTTCCATTTGCAGGTTCTTTCCTTTCCTACCATCATCTCTCCGTGCAGCTGTGGACACAGAGAGTGGAAATTTCTTCTTCAGCTGAACAGAACCAGCCCTGTCTGCCCATCTGAATTACCCAACAAAGGTTACATAATTTTCACTTTTATCACCAGCCCTGGCACTGGATCTGGGAGCTATTCTGGGCTAGGACTCCTCTGATAACACTCCCAAATTTCCAGCTCCAGAGTGGCAAGTGACTCAACCCGAGCTGTTGCACCTCAGGACATTGACTTGGAAGATAACAGGGCATGGAAGGCAATAAAATATTTCAGCAATTTCCACTTGAGGCTGGACACGAGGAGAAGATGGATGTGATGAGGAAACAGGCTGGAAACCACAGGCAGGAAGGCAGACAGAAGAGTCTCTTTATTCCTGAGTCATTTCCACACTTAAACTGCTCAAGGTCTCTTTCCCATCAAGGACTTGCAACATCTTTTCTGGTCATGTGAAATGGTCTACAGCAAATAGGTGTGGGAAATACTGGAAAACCCCAAAAAACCACAGCCCAAAAGCAACCAAACACAACAAAAAGACACACACACACTAAAACCCCCACCAAATTATGCTCTAGATTAATATCCAACTCCCAGCTGTCATAAATCAACAAAGCCAAGGACTCATCAGCAGGACAGAGCAGCTGATAAGTGACCTTTATCTGCCTCTATGATTAAATGACTCTTCTGCAATTCTCATCAATAAAACAGGACAAAAGCTATTTACCCTGGCCTGTCATGGGCATAAACTCCTTTTTATTTTTTTTTTTTTAAAAACTCATTAAAAACTGCACACTCATGGATTTTAAAACAACACAGAGCGGGCAAAGGCTGTTCATGCAATATGCAAAGTGTAGGGTGTGAAATACATATTTATAAAGCCTGAAAAGCAGTGGAGAATGAGGATTTCTTGGCTGTATAATTACTTAGTTTGATGTTAGATATCACCTCACCTCAGAGGCCATGCCTGTATCCTCTGACCATTAAACTTAAACCCAAACTGTAATGCTATCTATGCCTGCAGGTAATTCCAGTTTGGAGAAAGAATATGCTGGAAAGACACTTGCTCTAAAATGGGATGGATACAGAAAAAAATCCCATTGCACCTCCAGAACTTCAGTAAAAATGGAATTCTGTCTTTTCCCTCACTGCTGGAGCAAAGGGCTGCTCCCCCCTGCCCAAGCCAAGGGGCTCTGTGGCAGTGGTGTGACAACGTTTGCCAGGCAGAACCAGGCTGTGCCCTGGCTGCCATCCCCTCTGAAGCTTTTATTATCACTGATTTTAATGAAGGGATGGGACCACATTCAGGCTAAAAACAATTTATTGTTCAAATAAACATCAGGCTCAGAGGCTGTGAGATTTTAGAAGAGCAAGCAGGCATCCATAGCTCAAAGTAGTCCCAAGTTCTTTGTTACAAGACAATATATAACTTCCTAATCCAATGCACAGTTGCCACAAAGTTTTTCTTTTTAAAAAATAATTTTTTATTTTACTTTTTAATTTTGCTTTTCTAACCTGTTGCCTTCAGTTACTTCTACTGCACTGTGGATGCTTTTATCCAATGGGCTATTATCACATGTATATGCTTCTATTAAAACTTCTAAACTCTCAGCTACTCTATACAATTACACCCCTAAATTAATAAACCCTTCAGCATCTTATCAATACAGTTTCCTACATTATAAACCTTTCACCCTCTTACCAATACAGTGTCACTTAAAGCATATTCTTACTTACAACTTTAGGAACATAAGTTTATGATTTTTCTGCTTTAATGTCTGTGTATTGTATTTTAACATCAACCCAAGCTTCTTCCAAGGCTGCAGATCAAACCCTTCTGTGTCTGCGGGACATCTATTTCTGCTTCTGTCTTTGCATTTCCCACATGAAGCTGTGTTGTAACAGGAAAGGGATGGATGTGTGACCAGAGATGTTGACACAAAAATCAGCTCTGCCCCTTGGTGACACGGGCCAGGTGCCACTGCAGGAGCCAGGGGACAGCACAAGCTGACAACTTCCTGCTGGTGGCTGACTGTTGGAGCCCAGGCTGCTGAGAATTTCAGACTTTCTGTGCTGGCAGGCACTGACCCCCAAGAGAACACTGCATTGACCTGAGGCTGGCGAGAGGGCTTCCAAAATTAACCCAGTAATTAATTACTCGTGGCCTGCAGTGTGGACTTTTCTGTCCAATTATACAAAGCCACCCAAACCCATGGAGGAGGAGGAGGAGGAGAAGGAGGAGGAGAAGGAGAAAGAGAAGGAGAAGGAGAAGGAGAAGAAGAAGAAGAAGGAGAAGGAGAAGAAGAAGAAGAAGAAGAAGAAGAAGAAGAAGAAGAAGAAGAAGAAGAAGAAGAAGAAGAGGGAGAAGAAGGAGAAGGTGGAGAAGAAGGAGCAGCCTCCACCCTAAAACCTCCATCTTGCTTTATATCTGTAACTGAATTCTAAACCCTCCAGCTCTAAGTTTCCCACCCTGTGATATCACACACTTCTATCCAAACTCCACACCCACAATCCCAGTTCTGTCATTCCATTCTGGAAGCTTCTCCACAGCCTCAGGTCAATGCAGTGTTCTCTTGGGGGTCAGTGCCTGCCAGCACAGAAAGTCTGAAATTCCCAGCAGGCAGGGCTCCAAGAGCTGACTGAGCTGGAGTGAGGTGCAAGACCTCTGCACCAGTAACTCAGCCTGAAATGTTAATAATCCACAGGGCCACTTAATCACCACTTGCTGTGGTTTTTAAACACAAACTCACCGGAGTGAAACAGTTACAGAGCTATGAGGAGCTCACAGCCACCAGGATATTGAGCTTCCCCATGTCAACAAACCAAGCCTTTTTGCTCAATATTCACATTCCAAGCTTCCAGCAGTGTGCCCAGGGGGCCAAGAAGACCTGGCTTGTGCCAGTGGCCACAGGACCAGTGAGTGCCCCCCTGTGCTGGGCACTGCTGGGGTCACACCTCAAATCCTGGGTTGTTTTGGGCCCCTCATGATTAGAAGGAGGGGCTGGAGCATGTCCAGGGAAGGGAATGGAGCTGGGGAAGGCTCTGGAGCACCAGCGTGATGAGGAGGGTTCCTCAGGGATGGATGTGTGACCAGAGATGGTGACACAGATGGGCACAGATGGGCACCTCCAGGTGCCCCAGAGGCTCCTCCTCGCTGCCATGCAGGTGCTCAAGGTGCCCTCACTGTGTGTTTGGTTGATTTTGTGCCCCCTTCTCACCACATCTCCCACTCTGATCCTGCCCACCACTCCCTCAAGGCTCCTGGGCACTCTGACCCAGCACCTGTGGAAATGAGAGCTGTGCAAGAGGTTTTACAGCCACTTCTGGGAGCCAGAGAGAAGTTTGATCAGAGGATCCATGTTTACCCCTGAAATAATTTCCTACCAAGGTCATCGACACAGAAACCAAGAAAGAAAGAAGAATACATAAGAGAAACCTGCAACAATTCCAATAAAAACTTTGTTTGTCTCTTGTAACCAATGAGTAAAGTGTAAACTTGTGAGTTTTGTAAGAATGTATAAAAAGCATGCCTGCTATAACAAACAGGTTTGAAGCCGTGGCATTCACATTCTCTGAGCAGAGAGAGAGATCATTCTCTCTCAGGTTTTTCCTGGAGAAGCACAGAGAGAATAAAACAATTCCTATCTCCACTTGCTGCTCCTGTTGTTTTCACACATGTGGAATGTGCTAGGAAGATTGTCTACATGAAGTAATTTGTCAATTAGATTCTATTGAAGATTGCTTTGATTCCTTGGCCAGTTGAGTCAAAGCTGTGTCTGGACTGGCTGGAGACAGTCACGAGTTTTCTTTAGTATTCATTGTACAGAATAATAGAGTATCTTGTGGGATTTTCAGGGTCCCCAGGACAAAGGAGGAATTGAGAATCTGAATCCATGTTCTTAGAAGGCTAATTTGTTATTTTATATAATATAATATAATATAATATAATAAGATATCATAAGATATCATAATATAATATATAATATACATAATATATTATATTATATAGTATATAATCTATACAATATAGTATATTATATATTATATAATATATAATATGCTATATTTTATATAGTATATAATATATTATATTATATGCTATATAGTATATATAATATAATATAATATAATATAAGATATGATATGATATGATATGATATGATATATATTATATAGTATATAGTATACAATATAATATATATAATATATATTATATATATTATATATATTATATAATATATAATATACTATATTATATATAGTATATTATAAAATATATATTATATATAGTATGTATAATATACTATATATAATATACTATATATAATATAATATACTAAATATAATATAGTATATTCTATTATATTCTATATAATGATATAATATTAATTAATTATAAATTATATTAATTATTATACAAATATATTAATAAATTTATTATATATTATGACATAATATTTATATTATATTATATTATAGTATATTATATTATATTATATTATATTATATTATATTATATTATATTTATTATATTATATTATATTTATTATATTTATTATATTATATCATTACATCATTACATTACATTACAATGCTGTACTAAACTATACTAAAGAATAGAGGATACTTACAGAAGGCTTAACAAGATACTAATTATTACAGTATTATATATTAAATATTATTTATATATTATAAGATACTATATATATGCTTAAAGTATATACTTATACATTATAAGATGCTAATTTTTAGATACTAACTCGTGATTGACTCCTCAGAGCCCCGGCACAGCTGGACCATGATTGGTCATTAATTAAAACCAATTCACATTAAACCAATCAAACAACTACCTGTTGGATAAACAATCTCCAAGCACCTTCCAAAGGAGCAAAACACAGGAGAAGCAAAGGGGATAATAGTACTTTCCTTTTTCTCTGAGGTTTCTCAGCTTCCCAGGAGAAGAAATCCTGACAAAGGGATTTTTCAGAAAATGTGACAGTGACAGTATCTCTTTGGTACAGTTATAATATAGTATTAATGGAATATAATATAGTTTAATAAAGCAATTGTTCAGCTTTCTGGATCCATGGAATCAGGTGCCAACCATTCCCTCCTGATTTTGCTACAGAAGCCTTCTGCAAATGGAATGTGTTGTTTTGTGTTGTGTCTGTGTCCCTCCCCAGCAAACCTGTGCTTTGTGCAGAAATCCCATTTAAACCCTGCACAGGGGCTGTTCAGCCAGCCAGGGTTTAATTCCACAGAACTGCAGGTGGATTCAGGGATATCAGCCTGACTGCACCTGATTTCATCCCAGCTGTGGGCACCTCCTCCTCCTGTGGGCTCGGGACCTGCAGGGAGTGGCACACAAAAAACCCACAGGCACTGTGGTTCTTTTCCACGACTTTATCCAGGGCTTTTTTTTGTGGAATTTCCAGGCAGCTACAGCCAAACCAAACAGATAAAACTGCAGATAAATGCTCAGTCCTTTAAATCTCATAAAAGGAAATTTCCAGGGTGGGGGAAAGAGAGCATTTGGGATTTTAGGTGGGCTAAAACTTGTTGGGGGGAAGAGGTGAGGTTGGGAAGAGTGCCCTTCCCAAATCCCACCTTGTGCAGGGAAGCCTTTGCCAGGGCTGGAAAACACCTCCAAGGACGGGAGGAAGCTGACACAGAAATCTCCCAGGTGCTGTTTGGTCCCTGTTTGGAATGGGGATTCTCCCATTTAAAAAAAGCAAACTTTTTCTTTAAGCAAAAATCCCAAAGGCAATTTCAAAATTTCTTTCATTTTTAACCTTCTGGGAATTTTTTTCACGCAGGAAACATTTTAAAGGAATAGTTTCATTTCAGGTTTCATTTCCAGCACCCAAAACAACAACATTTTTCATGGATAAACACAATATTTCAAAGGATCCTGCTACCTTTACAAGGAATTTGCTTTCATCAGAACACTGTTTTTCTGTCAAAACCTCCCTTTAGTGAAATCCAGTCAATCAGTGAGATCCTTTGGGCAGGACTGGGTTTGAGCTGAATTCCAGTTTGCTTTGAGGAACGTGCCCTCCTGTGGGTAGCAGAGACAGCTGCAGCAAGCTGGGAGAAAAGAGAAGGAAGAGAAAAATCAAATTTCTCTTTCTTTACAACTTTTTTGAAATTAATCCCCTTCCCCCAGCCCCTGGTATTGCATGAGAGGAGCGAGATCTGGCTCATAAACAGGCTGGAAAAAGCAAAGAAAAATTCATCCCAGTGATCAGCTTGGCACAAGAGGTGGCAGAAAATTAAATTTAAAATAATTAAAAATAAAAGTGCTGCAGTGATTCTGCCTGACCCCTGTGGGCTGCAGGGTTTCCCAAAGGTGTTTTGCTGGGAGTTATCAAAAATTTCAAGTATTATCAAGTGTTCAAAACTGGCTGTGGCACCTGGGGTGGGTTTGAAGGTCTCAGAGGGCTTTTCCAGCCCCAGTGGAATTCTCAGTGATTCTGAGAATTTCAGGATGTTGTTGGCACCTGTGCTTTGGGTTTCACTCAGGAATTGGCACTTTGGGAAGAACAGGAGCACACCCAAATGTGTTTCACATTTCTTTACACTGGTCTGTGGGGAATTGTGTCCTGAAAAACAAAAGTAACAGAGCTGCAACAACACCTTGGGCTGAGGAATTTCATTCAGCTCCTGGTAAATGAGTAATAATTCATAATCAGCATGGTGCAACTCAGGGTGGCCAAACCCAATGCATTTATTTCTGCTCAAGCAGGAATAAGTGACCACAGGATTAAAAAATAGCTGCTTACTGAGTGTTTTTTAGGAAAAAAAAACCAAAAAAGAGAGGATTGCTTCATTCCTTCATTTATAAAACAAGAGATTGAGGGAAGGAATGAGAACAACCATCAAACACATCAGGAGTGTTTAAGGCAAATCTATTAATCAGTTTCCAGGAGTAAAGGTGGATGTTTATTTGTTCTAGGTGATTTTAAAATAATTTTTAATGTTTATTTGTTTTATTTTAATGTTTAATTTGTTTATTTTTAAATAATTTTTAATGTTTATTTGTTCTAATGTTTAATAACTATTCCACCTCTATTTTCTCTTTTACTGCACGTGTCACTCACCTAAAAGTTGCTCTTTTTAAATATCTATGGCTTCAGCATCTACAACCCATCAAGAATAAAATTATATATAAAAAAGGAATACAAGTAAATTATTTTTAAAATAAAATATTTCTAAAATAAAATATAAATAAAAATAAATTAGACTAAAAATTGTAAAATAGAATAAAAATTATTTTTCTCAGGAGCTTCTCCAAAGCTCACTCAGTGTGTCCATGGTGGTCAGACACACAACTCCATGAATTTTTCCAGTGTAATTCTCTTGGCATTCTCCCAAAAGCAGGAACAGCAACCCCAAATCTGCTCTCTAACCAGTGTCCAAAATTTAAATTGCGTCACTAAGTCACTTCCTTTTCCAGTAACTCCTTTCCCAAAGCGTTAGGTAAGAAAAGTAATAATCCTGTGGTGTTTGGAGCAGGCTGTGTTATTGGAGTCTCCATGGGTACAAATTCCACACACTTCCTGGGCTGAGGCTGGGACATACTTTTCAGAAAACGTTGCAGAAAAAAATACATCATAAAAGTTGTTTTTTTTTTTCTTAATTGCATGTCAGGAAAGCAATCCTGGAAATGGTGAAATACCTGATGGGGATTTTTCAGAGCAAGTGGTGGGGATTCTGCTGAATTTAACTGCAGGGAAAACCCCATAAAAACCCCACAAACAAAGATATTTCGTAAAGCTTTATAAAAAACTCTGCTTTCCTTGGCAGCACCTGCATTCAAAAAATATGAGAGTGACCTGGAGCCTGGGCTGGGTTTCGCTGACAAAATAAAACAGGACGGGCTGTGGGGAGTGAGGAACCATCCAGTCTGGCCTTGGGCACTGCCAGGGCTCCAGGGGCAGCCACAGCTGTGCCAGGGAACAATTCCTGCCCAACATCCCATCTAAATGGGATTTTTTCCCATTTAAGTTTCACTTTTTTCAGTGGAAGCCATTCCTTGTGTCTTGTCCCTCCAGGCCTTGTCCCCAGTCCCTCTCCAGCTCTCCTGGAGCCCCTTCAGGCCCTGAAGGGGCTCTGAGCTCTCCCTGGAGCCTTCTCCTCTCCAGGTGAGCACCAGGGAACAATTCCTGCCCAATATCCCAGCTAAATAGGATTTTTTCCCATTTAAGTTTCACTTTTTTAATGGGAAATTCCATTTTCCTGTCCCTCCAGGCCTTGTCCCCAGTCCCTCTCCTGGAGCCCCTTCAGGCCCTGCCAGGGGCTCTGAGCTCTCCCTGGAGCCTTCTCCTCTCCAGGTGAGCACCAGGGAACAATTCCTGCCCAATATCCCAGCTAAATGGGATTTTTTCCCATTTAAGTTTCACTTTTTTTCTGTGGAAGCCATTCCCTGTGTCCTGTCCCTCCAGGCCTTGTCCCCAGTCCCTCTCCTGGAGCCCCTCCAGGCCCTGCCAGGGGCTCTGAGCTCTCCATGGAGCCTTCTCTCTCCAGGTGAGCACCAGGGAACAATTCCTGCCCAATGTCCTATCTAAATAGGATTTTTTCCCGTTTAAGTTTCACTTTTTTAATGGGAAATTCTATTTTCCTGTCCTTCCATGCCTTGTCCCCAGTCCCTCTCCTGGAACCTCTTTAGGGCCCTCAAGGGGAGCCTTCTCTTGTCCAGGTGAGCACCAGGGAACAATTCCTGCCCAACATCCCATCTAAATGGGATTTTTTCCCATTTCAGTTTCACTTTTTTCAGTGGAAGCCATTCCCTGTGTCCTGTCCCTCCAGGCCTTGTCCCCAGTCTCCTGGAGCCCCTTCAGGCCCGGCAGGAGCTCTGAGGTGTCCCTGGATCCTTCTCCTCCCCGGGTGAGTCTCCCCAGCTCTCCCAGCCCGGAGCACTCCCGTGGCTCTCTCTGGAGTTCTCCGGCAGTTCCAGGTCCCTGTGCCGCAGTCCCGCCGCCGGGCTCTGTCCGTCTGTCCGTCTGTCCGTCTGTCCGTGCAGGACGAGTTTCTCTCCAGGGCTTCTCCCCCGAGCTCCGGAGGGCGGGAGGGAGCAGCATTTCACCGATACCCCCCCCCAGTTCGGGGGGGAGCAGCATTTCACCGATACTCCCCCGGTTCGGGGGGGGAGCAGCATTTCACCGAAATTCCCCCAATTCGCCCCAAGCCCCGCCGGCCCCGCCCGCTCCCATCCCTCCGTTCCCCCCCCCCGGCGCGTTGTTGTGGTGACGTCACGCCCTGTCGCCATGACGACGGCTTGATGTCACGTGGAGTGGGTTAAAAAAAACAACACAACAACCCCAGCGTCAGCCCGCCCTTTTGGAGTGTTTGACAGCGGGAAAAGCAACTTTTTTTAAATTCTTTTTTTTTTTTGGGGTGATTTACTGAGGTGAAATCATCGAGCAGGCCCCGCCCCCTCGCCCCCTCCCCTCACCGCTTCCCCGCGCCCGCGCGCGCGCGCGTCACGCGCCCGGCCCCGCCCCGCGCCGAGGCGCCAAACAGCGCGCCAACAGCCGGCCACGCCCTCTCCGCCACGCCATTGGTCCTCCCGCCATGTGACCCGCCCTCTTAGTTGACGGGCAGGTGCTTCGCCAATTGGCAGCGGAGAAGCGTTCGGCACGCCTACTCGGGGCGGGGCCGGGCGGTGACGCGCGGGGCCGGGGTAGCAACAGTTGCCTCGAGACCCGGCGCCCGGCGCCATAGTGACCGTAGCCCTGGAGACTGTTACTTGCCAACGGCGGCAACGCGCGGCCCCGGCGGCCGGAGCCCAGCGCAGCCCGCGGCACCCGGCGGGGACGGCAGGTGAGCGGGGCCGCCCCGTGACGGGCTGGAAGTGGGACCGCGGCCGGGGGGGTGCAGGGATGTGCGCGGTCTCCGCGTCCTCCGCGGGGCCGGCGCGGCGCGGGTCGGCGGCGCGGACTCCTCTTGTCCCGGCGCGGGATGCGCGGTCCCGCTGCGCTCCGGGGCGGGGGGCGCCAGTCGCGCCGCCCTCGGAAAGTTGGGAGCGGGGGAGCGGCGGAGGCGGCGCCGCCGAACCGCCCGGGCTCCCCCTCCCCGGGCCGGTGCCGCTGCCCCGGGGCACCGCCCGCAGCGCGGCCCCGCCCGGGCACGGGAACCGACACCGCCCGGCCGGCGGGGGGGCCGCGGCCCCGCGCACCGCCGCTGCCGGTCCCCGGGGCTGCCCGGAACTCCGCGCTCCCGGCCCCGCGGGCGGCGGGGACCCGCTCGGTCCGCGAGCCCCAGAGTGTCCGCTCCGGGTCGGGAGGGGGCCCAGGGCAGGCGCTCCGCTGGGATCGGGGTCGGCACCGCTCCGCACTGTACCCGTGCTCTCCCTCTCTCCATTCTGTTCCCGTCCCCCTCTCTCCATGTGTCCCCGTCCTTCTCTTCCTTCTGTCCCCGTCCTTCTCTTCCTGCTGTCCCCCTCCATGCTGTCCCCGTCCCCTCTCTCCATGCTGTCCCTGTCCTTCTCTTCCTGCTGTCCCCGTCTCTCTCTTCCTGCTGTCCCCCTCCATGCTGTCCCCGTCCCCTCTCTCCATGCTGTCCCTGTCCTTCTCTTCCTGCTGTCCCCGTCTCTCTCTTCCTGCTGTCCCCCCCCATGCTGTCCCCGTCCCCTCTCTCCATGCTGTCCCTGTCCTTCTCTTCCTGCTGTCCCCGTCTCTCTCTTCCTGCTGTCCCCCTCCCCGCGCTGTCCCCGTCCCCCCCTTGCGCTCCTCCTCCTCCTCTTTGGGGGTGGAGGGAGGTGGTTTCAACTCCAGCTCGTCCCTGGAGTTTGCCAGAGCTGGGAGATCCCGGCGCTCGCTTTCTCGAGTCGGGCTTAGAAACGAGGGGAAATCGCAGCGATACCTATTTGCAAGCATCTGCCGTCTGTTCTTGATGTGGTTTCTGCTGTTGGTTTTGAATAAAGTGTGTTGTGAAACAAGATTCATCTCCTGTTAGAGTGGGATTTTGTGGACGTGCCTGTTTCAAGCGTGAGTTCCCGCTGCCTGATTAAATGTTTCCATTCGTTTTACTAAGATAGCGCTCCGAAGCCTTTATTTTGGCTTTGCTGTTGAAAGAGGCGAGACTTACTAATTAAAGAACAGAATAAATAATAATTTTATTAAATATTGTTAAATCTACTTTACCTTTTTGCATTTGGAATGTCCTTAAACTGAGGCTTTAACTGATAGTTTAAACTGAGAGTTCAGCTTCGGAATCATTTAGTCGAGGCTGTTTCATCTGCTTCTGCCCAAACTTTTCAGCTCTATCTTGCTTACAAATCTTTTGAGAATAGAAAGTAACGTCTGGCTTAGAGAAGAGAAAAAAATCAGTCTCCAGCTTCCCTCTCTGCCTCTGCTGTTTCACTTTTCAGTCTGAGTTTGCTTCAGCCGGTTCAGGATCAGTTCAGTCTCAGCTTTTATTTTAAAATGGCACATTTAGTAGAAGGGGAGGCATTATAGGAGGCTCTGTCGTGGTTACCTCGTTCAAGACGGGTTAAATCAACCTCTGAGTGTGTCTGCTGAGAGTTTGGGATGAACAATTTGATTTCTGGGTGGCTGCTGAGGCAAAACCCCCAAAGCAGGACTTTGTAGGACTTTGTAGGAATACAGAGGTGTTGGATACATGAAAATCTCAGCTCATGTTTTAAAAAAACCCCAACACATCCAGCTGTGTCTTTACCTCTCAGTGTTGCTGTCCTAAGGGAGGGGAGATGAATTGGAATTCTGTGAGATGTGTTTCACTTGCCTTGGGGTTACACAGCTGTGGGCAGGCTCCAGGGGTTTGTTGTTTGGAGTTGGTGTTGTCAGAGCTGTTCCCATAACCACGAGGTTTGGAACTGCTCATCTTTTTAATCGGAATCTGGGTTCTCAGGTAACAACAGGATCTTGGCCTGAAGGCTGAAAGTGCAGACAGAAGGGGTTGACAGCTGGAATTCCTTTGTCCCTGCTTGCTTCTTGCAGAACAGGAATGATCCCAGCGTGCCTGGGGATGGGGACAGGAGCATCCACTGCCTCAAAAGAAAAGGCAGAGCCAGGTCCCTCACAGCCACCCCTGCTTTGCATCTCCCTGCTGAGCCATTTGCATCTCATGAATTCCTCTCTCAGGAGCAGTGTCCCTGTCCTGGGGCCCCGAGAGCCTGCTCTGCTCCTGGGGAGGGGTCTGAGCCACCAGGAAACCTGCAGCACCTGGGAGGGGCTGACACTGCAGGCAGCACACTGGGGTCTTTTCCTTTAGCATCAGGTCTGCCCTCTCAAGGAGTGTTTTGTAGGACTGCCTTATAAATTTGTAGGATTGCCATATAAACTTGTAGATTTGGCCTGTAAACGGAGGCATCTCCTTCATCAAGGGACCTGCCACCACACTGAGCCCCTGCAGCCGGGCTGGGAGGGAGGGATGGGGTCACCCAGCCCAAGATTTAAGCTGAGTGTGTTCTAGAGAGAGTTGCTGTTAAATCCTGTGTTAGGTATGTGAAGGTACATCAGAAATACACTGTCTGTGTCGTTTTGTTTGTGTAAACACGATCAGACCCATCCCTGGCAGTGCCCAAGGCCAGGCTGGACAGGGCTTGGAGCACCCTGGGCTAGTGGAAGGTGTCCCTGCCGTGGGACAGCGTGGACCAAGGTGGGGTTTAGGCTCCCTTCCATCCCAGCCTATCCTAGAATTCTGTAATCAGCCAGATGACATCATTTCTCCTGGCTTTTGGGGGAAATCCTCCAGCTGAGAGTATTCCCTGCCACTAAAAGCCACTTGCCGCCACGAAATAACTTCGGTGCTGCAGAAAAGACGGCGCCGCTCATTGTCTTTAAATAACCCCTTGCTTGTAACACCTCGGAGCACCGACAGCTGCCACGTTTAATCACAACATGTTTTCCCTGCCCATGGAGGCCCGTAAACAGAGCAGCTTTGGCGTATTCCAGCCCGTTTCCCCCGCTCGCTTGCAGCTTTAGCCGAGCTAAAAGCGGAGTCCGGGCGTGCTGCTGATTCAACAGGCGGGTCCCGCCCGCTCGGGAGTTTCTGCTGGAAGGCACCGAGTTATATTTAACCGCAGACCGCCCTCCCTGGCTGCCTCCCTCGGAACAAATGCCAGAGCAGCGCAGGGCTGGATGCCGGCCAGCGGGAGCCCGGCGTGCCCGCCCGGGGGTTGGGATCCACCGGGACCCGGGCTGGGATCCACCGGGACTGGCTTGGGATCCACCGGGATCCGGGCTGGGACCCACCGGGACTGGCTTGGGATCCACCGGGACCCGGGCTGGGATCCACCGGGACCCGGGCTGGGATCCACCGGGACCCGGGCTGGGATCCACCAGGACCCGGGCTGGGACCCACCAGGATCCGGGCTGGGATCCACCGGGACTGGCTTGGAATCCACCGGGACCCGGGCTGGGATCCACCGGGACCCGGGCTGGGATCCACCGGAACCAGGTTGGGATCCACTGGGACCCGGGCTGGGATCCACCCGGACCTGGGCTGGGATCCACCGGGACCCGGGCTGGGATCCACCGGGACCCGGGCTGGGACCCACCGGGACTGGCTTGGGATCCACCGGGACCCGGGCTGGGATCCACCGGGACCCGGGCTGGGATCCACTGGGGCCCGGGTTGGGATCCACCGGGACTGGGCTGGGATCCACCAGGACCGGGTTGAGATCCACTGGGACCCGGGCTGGGATCCACCGGGACTGGCTTGGGATCCACCGGGACTGGGCTGGGATCCACCGGGCCCCGGGCTGGGACCCACCGGGACTGGCTTGGGATCCACCGGGACCGGGTTGGGATCCACCAGGATTCGGGCTGGGATCCACCAGGACCCAGGCTGGGATCCACCAGGACCCGGGCTGGGATCCACCGGGACCCGGGCTGGGATCCACCGAGACCAGGTTGGGATCCACCAGGACCCGGGCGGGGATCCACCGGGACCTGGGCCGGGATCCACCAGGACCCGGGCGGGGATCCACCGGGACCAGGTTGGGATCCACCAGGATCTGGGCTAGGATCCACTGGGACCAGGTTGGGATCCACTGGGACCCGGGCTGGGATCCACCGGGACCGGGCTGGGATCCACTGGGACCTGGGCTGGGATCCACCGGGACTCGGGCTGGGATCCACCGGGATCCGGATTGGGATCTGTTGGGATCCACCGGGACCCTGGTCGCGATCCATTGGGATCTGGGCCAGGATTCACCGGGACCGGGTGGGGATCCATTGGGATCCGGGCCAGGATCCACCGGGACCCTGGTCGCGATCCATTGGGATCTGGGCCAGGATTCACCGGGACCGGGTGGGGATCCAGTGGGATCTGGGTTGGGACCCAGGCCAGGATCCGCCGGGCCCCGGGCTTGCGGTGCCGATACTGGACACGCAGAAAGGGGAGGTTTCTGTCTAATCTGCACCTTCAGACACATTTTGTCTTACTTGGACTGGCAGGTCTGTATTCCTTTGTTCAAACATTCACAAATCCAGCTTATTGTCTGGGAACGAGCCGCCTTTCCCACGTCTGTCCAAGCAGCTTATGGAGTAATTATCCATAAATTCATAAACAGTGATAAAACCTTCCTTCAGCACAAACCATGGACCCCTAAACAGAGGAATCCAAGCAGTTTATGGAATAATTCTCCATAAATTCATAAACAGATAACAAAGCCTTCCTTCAGCACAAACTATCAACCCCTTACTCTACAGGGCAAATAGGAATCCAAGCAGTTTATGGAATAATTATCCATAAATTCATAACTAGATGACAAAAGCTTCCTTCACAGACCCTAACTCCCTGAGCAAAGAGGAATCCATTTGTGCAAGGCACTTCCTAGAGTCCCTTTTCTTAGCACACAAAGCACAGAGAGGAAATTATTTCAGGGTCATATTAATACACAAATTATTTTTATTCAGGAGGGAAAGCAGAAAAAACAAACCCACTTTGAGCTTTTGGTGATGTTTTATAAGAGATGGCAATGTTTGTATTTCAGAAATTATTTCAGGACACGTTAATACACATAAATTATTTGTAAGGGCAGAAGGAGAAAAAACCAAACTTACTTTCAGCTTTGGGGGATGTTTTATGAAAGATGTCGATTTCTAGAAAAGTTTAAATGTTGTTAATTCAGCTGAGTTGTTAAAACAATAGGTAGTTATGTCTAGACATGTGATTTCATGTCAGTGAATGAGAAACTCTTCCTCTTCCCACAGTATTCCTGCTCACTTATGTCACTGCAGGGCTTAGGCAGTGTCTGCCCAGCAAGAAGGCTGAAAGGTCTATTTTAAATTGCATCAGAAGCAAGAAGTTTCCCAAACAGAACTTTAAAAACTGTTTTGGTTCCTTGATCTGGTCAAGGAAGAACCTTTCTCTGAGATCCATCCCTGCTCTGACACAACTTCATGTCATTCCCTTGGGTATCTCCTGATGTCCTCGGGAGTGAAGAGCTGTAGAAATCCCAAATGAAGGCATGTGAAAAGTCATTTAAAGGCAATTCATAAGTTTGGGGGTTTTTTACTTAGATTTCTATTAGAAATTTGAAATTAGAAATCAGTTAGATTTCTATTAGAAATTTGTTTTTCTGAGCTTAATAAATGCCAGAGAAGTCTCAGAGTAGTACAAATGTGTCGTGGGAGGAAACTTTGCAAGAGGTTAATGACAGAACATTGCACTGAAAGGAACAGGTCACAGAATGCTGCACCAGTAATGACTTTCATATAAAGAATATGCAAACAAAAATCAGATTCTTTGTTTTCTTGTCTCAAGAAAGAAATCCTCAGCAAGAAGCTGACAGAAATAATAATTACATTGACTTAGAGATATTCCTCCCTGATGAGCTCACTGGGAAATGTTCCCACCATCCAGGTTCCACAATTTTTTTTTTTTCCTGTGTGAAGGAGTTTTTCTTTGGCTTCATGTGCAGGATGTGTGGATGTGTGTGAGGACAAACAGCAGCAGGTACCTGTGTGCAGCTCTGAGGAGGAGCAGCCCAGACACGTCCCTGAATCCCCTGGCAGGGCTGATGCCTTGTGAAGGCTGACCTGGAGCAGACACCAGACAGAGTTAATTAATAAAGTAGGGATTTGTGAAGAGGCCTCAATAGATCCACCTTGGGCAGCACAACCCAAAATGGCCACAAAATGGACAACAGGTCATGGGGTCTCTCATTTTTATAAGTTCTGCTCCATTTGCATGTTGGAGTTAATTGTCCAATTCCAGCTCCAGCCCATGAAGGCTCCAGGCAGAGCTCAGAGCCCCTGGCAGGGCCTGAAGGGGCTCCAGGAGAGCTGGAGAGGGACTGGGGACAAGGCCTGGAGGGACACAGGGAATGGCTCCCACTGGGAAAGGGGAGATTTTTGTGGGATATTTGGAAAGAATTGTTCCCTGGGAGGGTGGGGAGGGGCTGGGATGGAATTCCCAGAGCAGCTGGGGCTGCCCCTGGATCCCTGGCAGTGCCCAAGGCCAGGCTGGACAGGGCTGGGAGCAGCCTGGGACAGTGGGAGGTGTCCCTGCCATGGCAGGGGTGGGATGGGATGGGCTTTAAGGTCCTTTCCCACCCAAATCATTCCAGGATTCTGTGGGATTCCCTGGCTCCCTCTCAAAGCCAGAGCAGCAGGGCTCACATTCCAGGGCTTTCAGAGCAGTTCAAATCCCAGGAATTGATGTTTGGTGCATAAAATTAAATTTCCCCCATCCCTTCTAGAGAAGAGGATCCTGGCTGGATTTCCTTCTCCCCCAGTGATCTTAGGAGTGCACATTTTGCCTTTCCCATGCTCCAACCTCACAGACATCCCTTTTGCAGCCCTGCTGGGGATGGGGGAATCCTCGTGGGCTCCACACATCAGGAGCAAATCCAGGTGTGAAGAGAGATGGTTCTGTCTCCCTGGCTGAGTTTTGGAAGTGCCCCACCCATCTGGAAGCACGAGGATGAAGTGGTGTTTGGGGTCATTCAGGAATTTGGGGTAATGAAGTGATGTTTGACCAGGAATTCAGGAATTTGTCTGGGATTATGTGGCTGGTGGTTCTTTGAGGTTAACACGAGGCAAAGGGTCCTGCTGAATGGAGCCTGTAATTAAGGATGCCTCTTCTGGAGGTGCCACTAGTTAAGACTGACAAGAAACATCAGGGGAAGAGGAGAGAAGGGGAAAAAGTGGGGGTGGAATGATTATAGGCAAACAACCTCAGCAGAATTAGCAATTTCCTTAACAACCACCTGGTTAGTCATTGTCAGACTGTTCCTTGGTATCAGCTTAAGATCCCATTGCCACCATGACAACCCTGGAACTGTTCTGGAGAATTTCTGGCTTAACACACAGCTGATTAAACATTCACCCTGCCCAGGGAATGATATCAGTTCTTCTTGTTCTTCTGACCTCTGCTGTCTGGGAGTCCTGGAGGCTTTAGATAAAGCAGCCTCACACTGACAGGTAAAACCCTGCACTGCCCCTGCCCTTGTGCACTGAATTACTATTATTATTTTTTTTTTTTATATTATTATTATTATCATCATAATCGTATAGACACATCCAGCAGTGCTACACAGCAGTACAGTGATGGCCTCAGTGCAATGCTGGTGGAAGTTACTGTGTTCCCCTGATTTGTGAGGGTTATTTATGTTGGATGAGTGTCTTCTGGAGCACCTGAGCATCTGATGATGCTTTGGTACACAGGATTTCTCATATTTTAGGTGCTGTTGGAATGGAGCATCAACTCATGAAAGGAAATGGCTTTAAACTGAAAGAGGGGGGGTTTAGATGAAATATCAGGAAGGAATTTTCCCTTTGTGAGTGATGAGGCTGTGGCACAGGTTGCCCAGAGAAGCTGAGGCTTCCTGGAAGTGTTCCAGGCCAGGCTGGATGGGTGGTGAGAAGGTGGCAGGAGGCAGAACAGGAGGAGCTTTAAGGTCCTTTCCCACCCAAACCATTCTGGGGTTCTTGTTCTGTTCCCTTCTTGGCTTTCTCTGAGATCTGATCCTGACTGAGCTGATGCTTGATGCTGTGTGGGTTGGCTTAGTGCTGATGGCACCTAGGATGGGTTCAGTCACTGGCTGGTAATGGGCAGTTTCACAATTAGATGATTTATTAATTATCCTTTACTTGGTGTATGAACAAGGCTGCTAAACAAGGCACAGGAACTCCAGATACAAGTGGCATTTCTCTCTCCATCACCTCATGACCATGATGGGACAGGGTCTCAATGTAGGAAATGGATT
The DNA here is from genome assembly GCF_027477595.1 of Haemorhous mexicanus. NCBI lineage: Eukaryota > Metazoa > Chordata > Aves > Passeriformes > Fringillidae > Haemorhous > Haemorhous mexicanus. The sequence goes on from NC_082369.1 coordinate 3,698,959, forward strand.
TGTAGAAAATTCTCACAGCCTGACAGAAAGAAACCCTTATAGTGTATTGTAATTAGGAAATAATTGGCTTCTGATTGTGGTGGTGTGAATTATAACATCTGGATTGTCTCACCCTTCACATGACACTGAAAATGAAATAAAAGTTTTTAAAACACCTCTCAGTTACCCCATCTCTGGGTCAGAAAAAGGTTTAATCTGACATCTCACCAGTGTCTGCAGTGCCCAGGACAGAGCTGTGTCACCACAGGGATGAGCAGGGCTGTGCTGGGGAGTGTGGGCAGAGCAGTGTCAGTGTGTCCTTCCTGAGCCTCTTCCTCACTGCTGCCAGACCTCTCCAGCCTGCTCAGGGCTACAAACCTGGGCCAGGGGCTGAGCTCTGGGACAGGGACAGGAGGCCAGGAAGGGCTGGAGCTGGGCCAGGGCTTGGCATGGAGCTCAGGGCAAGGTTCTTCCCCCCGAGGGTGCTGGGCACTGCCCAGGCTCCCCAGGGAATGGTCCCAAGGCTGCCAGAGCTCCAGGAGTGTTTGGACACAGAATTCACAGAATTCACACAATTCCAGAATCACTGGGTTGGAAGAGACCTCCAAGATCATCGAGTCCAACCCAGCCCCAGCACTCCAACTGAACCCTGGCACCCAGTGCCACATCCAGGCTTTGTTAAACACCCCCAGGGATGGGGACTGCACCACCTCCCCAGCAGCCATTCCAGAACTTTATCACCCTTTCTGGAAAAAACTTTTCCCTGATATCCAACTTATATATTTTTCTAATATCCTAATTAGGTTTTTCCTAATGTCCTACCTATAGGATAGGATCTCACCAACTTCCTAATATCCAACCTATATTTTTTTCCTAATACCCAACCTGAATTTCCCTTGTCACACCTTGAGGCTGTGTGCTCTGGTTCTGTCAGTTCCTGGAGAAAGAGCCCAGCCCCAGCTGAGCACAGGCACCTTCCAGGAGCTGCAGAGTGATCAGGGCACCCCTGAGTCTCCTTTTCTCCAGGCTGAGCACCCCCAGCTCCCTCAGGGGTTCCTCTCAGGGTTTGTGTTCCCAGCCCCTCACTGACAGAGCTCTCAGGGCTGCTCAGGGTGGGGGTGTTGGGGGTCTGTGCAGGGCCAGGGCTGCACTGATCATCCCTGAGGGATCCAGCTCAGGATATTCAGGGATTCTGTGAGCCCAGGCTGGAGCAGGAGGCTCCTGGAGATGTGTGGTGAGATGGATGGACAATGACCCTTCTCAGGCAGCTCGTGGCAAACAAGGATGGGTTCTGCACAGAGCTGGATGTTCCAGCAGCTCTGGGGCCTTTCTGACCACCAGTGTGATATTTTCTGTTAGCCAGGGCTCTCGTTTGGCACTGAAGGGAGGTTGTGCAGCCTCTGATAAGCTGGGAGGAAGCAGCTGGGAGATAAGCCCAGGCTCTTGGTGTGCTGGAGCTGCTGTTGTCAGCGCTGTCACCTCGTTGCTCTGTGCAAGAATATTCTTCTCCTCCTTCCCTGAGCTGTCTGGGATGGTCCAGTCTAAAAAAACAACTCAAAATCCACCTCTGGGCTGTGAAATGTGGGGGGAGATGGGAATAAGTGCACATGGACTGGTTCTGTCTAATTTGCCTTGCATTTAAACAATTTCTTGTGCTGTTCAAACCCCCACCCTTCGCCCCAAAGGAGATGAAATGCAGATCTTTTCAAATATTCATGACCTTAAATGACCAATCATGGGAGGAAATTTTTCTTTAATAGGTACAAATAAGAAGAGAAATAATGGCTCCTGGTCACCAGGCTGGTCTTCAGAGCTTCCTTCTTCCTAGCAAATATTTATTCTCCTTAATGTGACAGATGTGCATCATTGTTAGAAGACTTCCACCTGCCAGGAAGGTGAAATATCCTCCACAGAATATTTCTTTAAGCCCCTTGAAGAACCTGGGGCTTGCCTGCCCAGCTCTCACAGCTGCTTGCATGCAGAATATAGATTTTTCTGTATGAAAAATATAGAAGAAACAGCTCCCCTCAAAGCAAAAATGCAATGTTCACCCTCATATTTTAGGCACCTCCTCTGTCACATTGACCTGCACCCCTCTGACCTGAGCTGGGCTTGCAGAAGCAAAGTTGTTGCTACTCCTGGTGTAACTCAGAGATCTCTTGGGGTCCATGTTTATGGCATGAGTTGTTACTATTAATATTTTTTGTTATGAGGAAACATTAGAGTAAAAATAATGTATGTAGTGACAAGAAAAAAATTGATGATCGAAGAAATTGATAATAATAATAATTATCAAAGAACTTGATAATACTTAGTAATTAGTTAGATTGTATACCTAATTAATATATATTAAATTATATAATTATTAACTATTATAACACTGAATTGTTATTTTAGAGTTTATCAAGTTGATAAATTTTAAATTAGTAGAGAATTTTTATTTAAATTTAGTAAATTTAGTCATTTTAGTAAATTTAGTAATTTAATATAAATTTAGTAAATCTAGTAATTTAAATCTAGCAAGTTAATTTAGTAGTTTAACTAAATTGAGTAAATTAATAGAGAATTTAATTTAAATTAGTAGAGATCATCTCACACAGAGGAAGGGGGGTTAATTATTTAATTACTCTGTGCCAGGACATTCCAGCACAGCTGAGTCATGGGCTGCTGGGATGGGCTCTGCTCCTCTTGAGTGAGGAACCTCGGGGCTGTTTGAGTTAATAACCCTGTTAATTACCCTGTTCATTAGGGATAAACCCCATGGAGCCACTGGGATGCTCCTGGGCAGAGCTGGGGTTGCTCACCTGGAGAGGAGAAGGCTCCAGGGACACCTCAGAGCCCCTGGCAGGACCTGGAGGGGCTCCAGGAGAGGGACTGGGGACAAGGCCTGGAGGGACAGGACCCAGGGAATGGCTCCCACTGGGAAAGGGGAGATTTTTGTGGGATATTTGGAAGGAATTGTTCCCTGGGAGGGTGGGCAGGCCCTGGCCCAGGGTGCCCAGAGCAGCTGGGGCTGCCCCAGATCCCTGGCAGTGCCCAAGGCCAGGCTGGACAGGGCTGGGAGCAGCCTGGGACAGTGGGAGGTGTCCCTGCCATGGCCAGATGTTCTCCAAGGTTCCTTCCCACCCAAACCTGATTTGATGCCTTGTGAAGGCTGAGCTAGAACAGAGACTAGGCAGAGTTAATTAATAAAGCAGGGATTTATTAAAAGGCCTCAATGGACCCACCCTGGGCAGCACAAGAGCCCAGCCAGGGCTGCACCCAAGATGAACCAAAATGGGCCCAAAATGGACACCAGGGCACAGGGTCTCTCCCTGGGATCAGTTCTGCTCCATTTGCACCTTGCAGTTCATTGTCCCATTCCAGCCCCAGCCCATCCAGTCCCACCCTGCTTGTTTTTCTCTCTCCAGCCCACGGGGTTTGTGCTCTTGGGCTGAGATTTGGATCATTTGTCCTTGGTCCCCAGCTGGAGCAGGAATTGTTTTGTCTCCCTGCTCTGTGCACAGAGCTCACCATCCCATAATATGAACCCAGACCCACCCACTAAAGCAGCACAGAGTCTGAAAAATAGAAAAGCTCAAACCTGAGGCACCCCCATGATTCTGTGATCACAGCCAAGACAGGGAATGGGTTGCAGTGAGTCTCTCTGTGGACCACTTTGTCCTTTTCTGCCCCCTTTCCATGGATGAAATCTGCCAGACAAACCTGATCCCCCTCCTCATGCTCAGGATTTGGCAGTCCCTGACTCCTGCCCTGTGGGGAAATGTGCTTTGGCTTTGGCCCCACAGGTTCCTTGCAGGCTCTGTGGTTGTGAAAATCAAAATCACTTCCTTGCTGAGGACTGAAAGGAGACATTTTCATATCAAAACATCTGAGGGTGTGACTGTCACACGCCCAGAGAAAATCTCTGGGTTTTCAGGCCAGGGGCTGCAGCTGTGTCAGTGTCTGGGGGATTTGGGTTATTTCCTAGATATTTATGCACAGTGATATATAAAATATACCTGTATACATCCATTTACAAACACATTATGAGAGAGTGCATTTCCAAGGGTAAATTAGGATCAAGTGAAGTTCCAAGGGTGTTTATTCCACATTTCTGATTTATCTCTTTGCCTCTGGACTCCATCCTCACTGGGGTTTCTGTGCCACCTTAGACTCAAAACTCTGATTTATTTGCTCTGTGCTTTCATTTCCATTTTCCACTAGGGAATAATTCAATCCCTGTTGTTTTGGGGTTTTTTGGATTTGGTTTTTTGGGTTTGTTTTTGTTTCGTTTGGGTTTTTTGTGTGTGTGTTTTTGTGGAGGTTTTTTGGGGTGTTTTTTTTTGGTGTGTGCTGTTGTTGTTGCTGTTTCCCCCAGAACCCAGAAAGTTAAGATGGGCAAACTCCTAAGGATTAACATTTGTGAAGTGCTTTGAAAGCCTCAGGTGACTGTAGCTTTACTCACTGATCCAAACAAGACACACATTTTTTGGGGATGGTGTCATCATTGCTCTGCTTCCTTTTTTTTGTTGTTTTTGGTTTTATTTGTTGTTTTGGTTTGTTTTGTTTTGTTTTTGTTTTTTTGGGATGGTGCCACTATTTGTCTGTTTTGTGCCCTCCTGGAATATTTCATGCAGAGGCACTTAGACAATCCCAGAATGGTTTGGTTGGAAGGGACCTGCTGGCTTCTTTCTGCTCTTTGAAAATGATCCCCCAGGAAAAACCCCTCTCCAGAGGATTTTCCTATTTAAAAATTTCCTGCTGGGGGCAGGGATCCTGCAGGGCTTGGGCTGGTGGAGATGCAGAGATGATGCTCAGAGCTGTGTTTTGGTGCTGAAAAAATTCAGAGAGGGAAAACAGCCAACAAACCCCTGGAGAAATGATTTAGCTACAGAAATTTGGGGGAAATAGTGGTTGGGGCATTTCTTGCTGAAGTGACTCTGGAATCACTCTTCAGGCTGTTTTACAGCCCAGATGAACACACAGCTAGGATGCTCTAAAAAGGGAATTTTGGAACAAAAATGAGCTGCAGATGAGTAAAACTTTCTGCTCCATATTGCTCTGCTTGCAGGACCCAGTGAAACTCAGATTTCCCTTTTTGCACGTTTAAAAAGTCAATTTATATCATGGGTTAAATTCCTCCAGCTGTGTCCTTAAAACCCAAGCTTTTTTCTTCAACTGCCACCAAATAATTAATACATCATACACTGCAGTTCTAATTCACTTTCCCCTAAGAATTACTTAATACCTTGGTGATGAGTCTCTCCTTAGTCCATCACTAAGGAATTTCTGTTCTAACTTTTGCTTTTGGCAGCTACTTGCTTGAATTTATATTGTGATGTTTGGGCAATGAAATGTTCCACACAGTGAACGTTTTGAATGCATTCTCCTGATTTCTCAGTGATCTCTGAATACATGAGGATTGAATTATGTGAATTATTAGCCAGAACATCATGCAATATTCTGCTGGGGAAAAGTAAATTGTCTGTGGATGAATTTCCACTTTACACTTCAGGTTTATAACCATCATAGCACAGCAGTGAAGTGGAAGTTGGTGACAACTGACAGCCTGTGGCCACCTGAGATTTTTTATACCTTTTTCTTTCTCAGGTTTATAAAAATTTTACTAATTTTCCCTGCATCAGAAAGTTAATATAAGAGTTGAGCTACTGTCTGTTCCCTGGAAGAATGATTTCTCCCCAAAACAGGAGCATGTGCAGACTGGTTAGAGGATATAGACAGTCATAAGGTCCAATAATGTAATAACACAGGATTCTCTCCTCTCCTCTCCTCTCCTCTCCTCTCCTCTCCTCTCCTCTCCTCTCCTCTCCTCTCCTCTCCTCTCCTCTCCTCTCCTCTCCTCTCCTCTCCTCTCCTCTCCTCTCCTCTCCTCTCCTCTCCTCTCCTCTCCTCTCCTCTCCTCTCCTCTCCTCTCCTCTCCTCTCCTCTCCTCTCCTCTCCTCTCCTCTCCTCTCCTCTCCTCTCCTCTCCTCTCCTCTCCTCTCCTCTCCTCTCCTCTCCTCTCCTCTCCTCTCCTCTCCTCTCCTCTCCTCTCCTCTCCTCTCCTCTCCTCTCTTCCTTTTCCCCTGTCCCCCTCTCCTCTTTTCCCCTCTCCCCTTTCCCCTCCTCTCAGCTGTCCCTGCCTCTTTCCCAGTGACTCCCCCAAACTCCTCTTTTTACACCTTCCAGTCCATTTCCTGAACTCTGTCACTCCTGGAGGGGACTCACCCGACACAAAATGATTGTGAGAGACAAAACCCCTCAGCTGTGAGTGCAGGAAAATGAGATTTATTCCTTCTGGAGTGCTTTCTGTGCAGCACCTAAGTGCAGATGCAGAGAAGGTGATGGTGCTTTTTTTTTTTTTTCTCCCTTCCATCTGCAGAAAGTAAAACTTCTCCAGTAAAAAAAAAAAAAAAAAAAAAAAAAAAAAAAAAAAAAAGAAAAATTCAATGTTCTATTGATTGTTAAAATTCGCTGTCAGTGTCTTGATTGCTGCCCTATACCACTAACCCCATTCACTTTAGCACCACAAGGTGAATTAGAGCAAAAAATGTCCCTTCTCAGTTGGAAGGCTGAACTGGAAATTCAGGATTACTGAAATCTCCTTGGCTTTTTTTGCCTTTGAAACAGGCAGATGGGATCGTTTAGCATGTCATTGCTAAGGCTTATTTTGACTGAAGTCTGATGGCAAACAGCACCCCAAGCAAATATTTCAGAATAAAATACCAAATTTCTGACTTACAACTCTGTTGCTGTTGGTTTAAGCTAACTCTGGTGATCACATCCCTCCTGTTGGCACAGCTTCTGCTAGCAGAGCAGCAATTGTTTGTATTCTGTATTTTAAACCTCGTGTTTTCCTGTTACCTTAATGGAAAACATATTTTGACATCTTCCCCTTAACTCCCTGCCTAAACTAACTGGGTTTGGAATTCCATCTGGCTGCACAGAAGAGACTCTTCCCTCTATTCCCCACCCAAATCTCTCCTTGGTAAACAGAGGAGCCAATGAAAGGTGAAGGTTTTTTTAAGAGAACAAATCATTCTGCTGTTAAAATTGGCAGCACCGTGCTCTTTCCTGGCTACCTGCTGCTCTGAGGCTCTCCAGAGCTGCTGGAAGCTGTTTCTAAAATGCTTGGAGCTGTTGGAACAAGTTTGGCTCATAAATACCCACAGCTCCTGGCCCATCAGAGAGCTGTGAGTCACAGAGGAGGGAAGGGCAGAAAAAAAAACCCAATCCCAATCCCTCAATAACAAAATGAAGTGGAGTTTCATGCTCTGTCCTCTCTGGCCTTCCTGCTTTTCTCTTTTCCTTCTTTAGAGGTGTAGCATCCCATGAACATTTTTAGGGAAGGTGCTGCAAAGAGGGGATTTACCCTATGGAATGGCACAGGGTAATAATTAATGATAATGTCACATTAGTGTGTGGTTGTACCTTTTAAAATACAGCTTTATGCAACTCAGTCACAAAGCAAAACTAAGAGAGCAATAGTGGGGTGATAAACAAACAATTCATAATTTCAAAAGGAAAACAGAGTAAATCCTTAGAGCAGTGGAAAGCTGAGTGCTGATCCCTCTGATCCTCTTGAAACTCTGCAACTCAGGCAGGAGAGTGGGTGGTGTAGAAACCCCAACACCTCAATAACAAAATGGAGTGGAGTTTCATGCTCTGTCCTTCTCTCCTCTCTGGCCTTCCTACTTTTCCCTTTTCCTTCTGTAGAAGTGTAGCATCCCATGAACATTTTTAGGGAAGAAGGGATTTACCCTATGGAATGGCATAGGGTAATCATTAATTAATAATAATGTCACATTAGTGTGTGTTTGTACCTTTTAAAATACAGCTTTATGCAACTCAGTCACAAAGCAAAACTAAGAGAGCAATAATGGGGTGATAAACAAACAATTCATAATTTCAAAAGGAAAACAGAGTAAATCCTTAGAGCAGTGGAAAGCTGAGTGCTGATCCCTCTGATCCTTTTGAAACTCTGCAACTCAGGCAGGAGAGTGGGTGGTGTAGAAACCCCAACACCTCAATAACAAAATGGAGTTTCATGCTCTGTCCTTCTCTCCTCTCTGGCCTTCCTACTTTTCCCTTTTCCTTCTGTAGAAGTGTAGCATCCCATGAACATTTTTAGGGAAGAGGGGATTTACCCTATGGAATGGCATAGAGTAATCATTAATTAATAATAATGTCACATTAGTGTGTGGTTGTACCTTTTAAAATACAGCTTTATGCAACTCAGTCACAAAGCAAAACTAAGAGAGCAATAATGGGGTGATAAACAATTCATAATTTCAAAAGGAAAACAAAGTAAATCTTTAGTGCAGTGAAAAACCTGAGTGCTGATCCCTCTGATCCTCTTGAAACTCTGCAACTCAGGCAGGAGAGTGGGTGGTGTAGAAACCCCAACACCTCAATAACAAAATGGAGTGGAGTTTCATGCTCTGTCCTCTCTGGCCTTCCTACTTTTCCCTTTTCCTTCTGTAGAAGTGTAGCATCCCATGAACATTTTTAGGGAAGAGGGGATTTATCCTATGGAATGGCATAGGGAAATAATTAATAATAATGTCACATTAGTGTGTGGTTGTACCTTTTAAAATACAGCTTCATGCAACTCAGTCACAAAGCAAAACTAAGAGAGCAATAATGGGGTGATAAACAATTCATAATTTCAAAAGGAAAATAGAGTAAATCCTTAGAGCAGTGGAAAGCTGAGTGCTGATCCCTCTGATCCTTTTGAAACTCTGCAACTCAGGCAGGAGAGTGGGTGGTGTAGAAACCCCAACACCTCAATAACAAAATGGAGTTTCATGCTCTGTCCTCTCTGGCCTTCCTACTTTTCCCTTTTCCTTCTGTAGAAGTGTAGCGTCCCATGAACATTTTTAGGGAAGAGGGGATTTATCCTATGGAATGGCATAGGGAAATAATGAATAATAATGTCACATTATTGTTAGGCTGTACCTTTTAAAATACAGCTTTATGCAACTCAGTCACAAAGCAAAATTACGAGAGCAATAATGGGGTGATAATTCATAATTTCAAAAGGAAAATAGAGTAAATCAGTGCAGTGGAAAGCTGAGTGCTGATCCCTCTGATTCTCTTGAAACTCTGCAACTCAGGCAGGAGAGTGGGTGGTGTAGAAACCCCAACACCTCAATAACAAAATGAAGTGGAGTTTCATGCTCTGTCCTTCTCTCCTCTCTGGCCTTCCTACTTTTCCCTTTTCCTTCTGTAGAAGTGTAGCATCCCATGAACATTTTTAGGGAAGAGGGGATTTATCCTATGGAATGGCATAGAGTAATCATTAATTAATAATAATGTCACATTATTGTTAGGCTGTACCTTTTAAAATACAGCTTTATGCAACTCAGTCACAAAGCAAAATTAAGAGAGCAATAGTGGGGTGATAAACAAACAATTCATAATTTCAAAAAGAAAATAGAGTAAATCAGTGCAGTGGAAAGCTGAGTGCTGATCCCTCTGATCCTTTTGAAGTTCTGCAACTCAGGCAGGAGAATTAGCTTGAGGTGAGTTGATCAATTCTCTGCAATTTTTCCTGTGGAAAAAAATCCTTTGAGAATCCTTCCCAGCCCACACAGAGCAGGGTCTTGGCTCTCAGTGCTGATCTCCCTGGAGAGATCTTCAATATTCTTCCCAGCAGAATAAGGGGGAAGGCTGCTGCTGCTGGTTCAGTGTTCTTGCACTGTGATTTTGTAAAATCCAGAATGGGTCACTGCCTCTGACAGGTCTGGGGGTGCTTAATATTCAAGAATATTCAATAATATTCAATAATATTCAGTAATATCCAGCAATATTCAATAATATTCAGTAATATCCAGCAATATTCAGCTGCTGCTCCTGGAGACACAGATATCCAGGAGTGTTGGATTAAGCCTTTTTCTGGCCCAAAGTTACCACCTCTCAGGGGTAACTGAGAGGTGTTTTAAAAGCTTTTATTCCATTTTCAGTCTCATGTGAAGGGTGAGACAATCCAGAAGTTTTCTGTCAAGCTTTGAGAGTTTTCTGCAAATCCATTTCCCACCCAGGAGCATGGACAGCATCCTCCTGCCTCCTTTGGTGCTTCAGAGAAGAAAGATCTGCTCCTGGTTTTTGAGATTTGGCACCAAACTTGAAATAAAGTCAGCTGGGGTGTGGCTGGAAGGGAGGCTGGCCTTGCTCAGAACAAAAAGGAGCAATTAATTCTTGCACTGGCAATTAGGCTCCTTGTGGGAATTTGCAAATATCTGGGTGGCCAAGAGAGAGCTGGGAGCCTGGCAGAGGAGCCCTGGTTCCTCCCATTAAATCTGTGCAAATTTCAATTGTGCAAATTCCAATATGTGATCAGAGAATTAAATTGTGTAAATTTCAGTCTGTGCAAATTTCAATATGTGATCAGAGAATTAAATTGTGCAAATTTCAATCTGTGCAAATTTCAATATGTGATCAGAGAATTAAATTGTGCAAATTTCAATTGTGCAAATTTCAATATGCGATCAGAGAATTAAATCTGTGCAAATTTCAATTGTGCAAATTTCCTCCTTCATGGGCTGAGACAATTAAATCTGTGCAGATTTAAATCTGTGCAAATTTCCTTCATGTGATCAGAGAATTAAATCTGTGCAAATTTCAATCTGTGCAAATTTAAATATGTGATCAGAGAATTAAATTGTGCAAATTTCAATCTGTGCAAATTTCCTCCTTCGTGTGTTTGGAGAATTTAATTTGTGCAAATTTCTTCCTTTGTGTGCTCAGAGAATTAAATCTGTGCAAATTTCAATCTGTGCAAATTTCAGTTGTGCAAATTTCTCCTTCATGGGCTGAGACAATTAAATCTGTGCAGATTTAAATCTGTGCAAATTTCCTTCATGTGATCAGAGAATTAAATTGTGCAAATTTAAATCATTGCAAATTTCCTTCTTCATGTGCTCAGAGAATTAAATCTGCAAATTTCTTCCTTTGTGTGCTCAGAGAATTAAATCTGTGCAAATTAAATCTGTGCAAATTAAATCTGTGCAAATTTCCTTCTTTGTGTGCTCAGAGAATTTAATTTGTGCAAATTTCCTTTGTGTGCTCAGAGAATTAAATCTGTGCAAATTTAAATCTGTGCAAATTTCCTCCTTCATGTGCTTGGAGAATTTAATTTGTGCAAATTTAAATCTGTGCAAATTTAAATCTGTGCAAATTTCTCCTTCATGGGCTGAGACAATTAAATCTGTGCAGATTTAAATCTGTGCAAATTTCCTTCATGTGATCAGAGAATTAAATCTGTACAAATTTAAATCATTGCAAATTTCCTTCTTCATGTGCTCAGAGAATTAAATCTGCAAATTTCTTCCTTTGTGTGCTCAGAGAATTAAATCTGTGCAAATTAAATCTGTGCAAATTAAATCTGTGCAAATTTCCTTCTTTGTGTGCTCAGAGAATTTAATTTGTGCAAATTTCCTTTGTGTGCTCAGAGAATTAAATCTGTGCAAATTTAAATCTGTGCAAATTTCCTCCTTCATGTGCTTGGAGAATTTAATTTGTGCAAATTTAAATCTGTGCAAATTTAAATCTGTGCAAATTTCCTTCTTTGTGTGCTCAGAGAATGAAATCTGCAAATTTCTTCCTTCATGTGCTCAGAGAATTAAATTTGTGCAAATTTAAATCTGTGCAAATTTCTTCCTTTGTGTGCTCAGAGAATAAAATCTGTGCAAATTTCCCCCTTTCCCCTTCTTCCCCTGTCCTCATTTATACTCTCCTGAGCCTGGTAGTTTTCAAGTGTCCATGGAAAAAGCAGTTCCAGGTGTGGCTGGGTCAGAATCTCAGGTGGTGCTGAGGAGATTCCTTCTCCCTCTGCCTTTTCTGCTCCTTTGATGTGAGAAATGGATTTGTAAAAAATTCTTAAAACCTGATAGATGGTCTTGTATATTTATATGTAAACACTGCAGATTTTAAATTAATTAAATTTAAATTAATTTTATATGAATGTAATTAAGACAATAATTTTAACTATTTTACTATTAATTTTACTAACTAATTTTAACTATTTTTAAATTTAATTAATTAATTAATTTAAAATTAATTTTAACTTACTGTGGACTTAATTTAATTTTAATTAAATTTAAAATTTCTAAATTTTAAAAATTAATTTGAGATTTAAAATTTTATTTTAAATTAATCACTCTGGTGACAATCTGAGGATCAGACCCAGCCTGGACTCGATGCTCTGGGAGGTCTCTTCCACCCTAAATGTTCCAAACCCCTTTTTCCCTGCCAGAGTATTCCTAGAAAACCTTTCCTTTGCTGCTCTTCCCCACTGGTGTTTGCATTGCTGATTATTTGGCCTTGGGAGAAGAGTTGCTCTGCTCTCAGCAGCTGCTGGTTTCCTTTCCAGAGGAGATGGATTTGTTTTTTCCATCCCTGAATAATTTAGATCCTATTCAGAGCTTGAAAATATGACTTTGCAGAGTAGGGAGGTGCTGGCATGAGGCTGGAAATGAATGTTCTGATGGATTTCCACCTGCAAATCACAGAAGTGCTGTGTGGAGTTTGCTGTGACAAAGCTTTAGGGACTCCAGCTCAGTCTGCATTTAATCAATTTGTTTTGTGGAGGAAAATTTGTATCAAATCTGGCAGCCCTTTTAATGGGTAGGTTTGAGAAATGAAATTATTCCTGATTCTGCTTCCAAATGTGCTGTGACATTAGTGTTAAAAAAATAATTCAAGTTACTAGTTTTGCTTCTCTTCATTGCAAAATGGGCAGCCACTGTGTATAAAGAGATTTGTTTCAGTTTTTTAACCTTTTTAACAGATTTTGTCGTGCTTTAAAACCTTTTTAAAAGTTTTTGTCATCCTCTACTGATATTGGTTAGAACATAAGAAATGTAAGAACATTACAATGGTTAGAATATAAGAAACATAGGAAACATCACATTGGTTAGGACATAAGAAACTCATATTTTGCGTTTCATAATTTGAAATAATTTGAAATATATGGAAATATGAAAAATCTCATAATTTGAAAACCAAACATTTTCATCCTCAACTGATATTGGGTAGAACATAAGAAACACAGGAAAATAACATTGGTTAGAATATAAGAAACATAAGAAGATAACATTGGTTAGAACATAAGAAACTCATATTTTGAGTTTCATAATTTGAAATATATGGAAATATGAAAAATCTCCTAATTTGAGAACCAAACATTTTCATCCTCAGCTGATATTGGTTAGAACAGAAGAAACATAGGAAACATAACATTGTTTAGGACATAAGAAGCTCATATTTTGAGTTTCATAATTTGAAATAATTTCAAAAATATGGAAACATGAAAAATCTCATAATTTGAAAAACAAACATTTTCATCTTCAACTGATACTGGTTAGAACATAAAAAACATAGGAAACATAACATTGGTTAGAATATAAGAAACATAAGAACGACATTGGTTAGAACATAAGAAACTCATATTTTGAGTTTCATAATTTGAAAAATATGGAAATATGAAAAATCTCATACTTTGAAAAACAAACATTTTCATCCTCAGCTGATATTGGTTAGAACAGAAGAAACATAGGAAACATAACATTGGTTAGAATATAAGAAACATAAGAACATGACATTGGTTAGAACATAAGAAACTCATATTTTGAGTTTCATAATTTGAAATCATTTCAAAAATATGGAAACATGAAAAATCTCATAATTTGAAAAACAAACATTTTCATCTTCAACTGGTATTGGTTAGAACATAAAAAACATAGGAAACATAACATTGGTTAGAATATAAGAAACATAAGAACGACATTGGTTAGAACATAAGAAACTCATATTTTGAGTTTCATAATTTGAAAAATATGGAAATATGAAAAATCTCATACTTTGAAAAGCAAACATTTTCATCCTCAGCTGATATTGGTTAGAACATAAGAAACATAGGAAACATAACATTGGTTAGAATATAAGAAACATAAGAACATGACATTGGTTAGAACTTTAGAAGCTCATATTTTGAGTTTCATAATTTGAAATAATTTGAAAAATATGGAAATATGAAAAATCTCATAATTTGAAAAACAAACATTTTCATCCTAACTGAAATTGGTTAGAATATAAGAAACATAGGAAACATAACATTGGTTAGGACATAAGAAACTCATATTTTGAGTTTCATAATTTGGAAAATATGAAAAATCTCATAATTTGAAAAACATTTTCATCCTAACTGATATTGGTTAGAATATAAGAAACATAAGAACATAGCATTGGTTAGAATATAAGAAACTCAATTTGAAAACCAAACATTTTCATCCTCAACTGATATTGGGTAGAACATAAGAAACATAGGAAACATAACATTGGTTAGAACATAAGAAACTCATATTTTGAGTTTCATAATTTGAAATATATGGAAATATGAAAAATCTCATAATTTGAAAAACAAACATTTTTATCCTCAGCTGATATTGGTTAGAATATAAGAAACATAAGAACATAGCATTGGTTAGAATATAAGAAACTCAATTTGAAAACCAAACATTTTCATCCTCAACTGATATTGGTTAGAATATAAGAAACATGAGAACATGACATTGGTTAGAACTTTAGAAGCTCATATTTTGAGTTTCATAATTTGAAATCATTTGAAAAATATGGAAATATGAAAAATCTCATAATTTGAAAACCAAACATTTTCATCCTCAACTGATATTGGTTAGAATATAAGAAACATAGGAAACATCACATTGGTTAGGACATAAGAAACTCATATTTTGAGTTTCATAATTTGAAATATATGGAAATATGAAAAATCTCCTAATTTGAGAACCAAACATTTTCATCCTCAGCTGATATTGGTTAGAACATAAAAAACATAGGAAACATAACATTGGTTAGAATATAAGAAACATAAGAACATGACATTGGTTAGAACATAAGAAACTCATATTTTGAGTTTCATAATTTGAAATCATTTGAAAAATATGGAAATATGAAAAATCTCATAATTTGAAAACCAAACATTTTCATCCTCAGCTGATATTGGTTAGAATATAAGAAACACAGGAAACATCAGAACAGAGCATTGGTTAGAGCATAAGGAACCTCTCCTAATCTGAAAAACAAACATTTTCTGGCTGGTCTGTGTTAGAGAAAACAGCCTGGACTCTAGAATTGGGCTGGTGACATAAACCAAGAGGATGCTCCCAGCTGAGGCAAATGCTCATTTCTTTGTTTGGAGTGACACCAGTGGGACCCTCCATCCCCAGCAGAGCAGGATGAGCTGTCCCCAGGTGCTGGGATTGTCCTGGGAGCAGCCACAGCCTGCAGGGGACAAGGAGCCAGGGACAAGGAGCTCGGAAACTTTCAGATGTGTCTGGGAAGGAACCTTGGAACTGCTTCTGTGCCAGGTTTGTCCTGGAGGTGCTGTGGAGGGACAGGACACAGGGAGTGGTTTCTACTGCCAGAGGGCAGGGATGGATGGGATTTTGGGGAGAAATTGTCCCCTGGGAGGGGCTGGGATGGAATTCCCAGAGCAGCTGGGGCTGCCCCTGAATCCCTGGCAGTGCCCAAGGCCAGGCTGGACAGGGCTGGGAGCAGCCTGGGACAGTGGGAGGTGTCCCTGCCATGGCAGGGGTGGAATGGGATTTGAGATCCTTCCAGACAAACCATCCTGGGGTTCTGTGAACATTTCCATTGCTTGGCAGCTTCTCTGGAGCCTCCTGCAGCAGAAGAGGGGCTGATCCCTGAACCTTCTCCTGCAGGACCTGCTCTGTGCCTGTGGTCCTGCCCTGGCTCTCTGGGATGTCCCTCTCTGCTCTTTTCCTGCTGCTGCTTGTGGGAGATGGATTTGGAGGGAATTCTCAAAGTTTGGCAGAAGGCTCACCCAGTGTGCATCTGTGGGCAAACCTTGAGATAAGAAATGCTGGCTTAGAAATGCCATGGAATAGGACAGACATGGCTGAGAGGGAAATGGAACTAGAAACAAATTTTAAAGGATGTCCTTACAAATAAAACTGGATACTTCAGAGAATAGAACTAGAAAAGATGCATTGTAGTGGGACCCACAAAGAATCATTTATATGATTATTTTTAAGGCAGTTGCAGTATGGTGTGGCAAAAGCTGATAGGTCAAGAAACCTAGCTTAGAGTGAAAATATATTATGGAATGAAAGTAAAGAAAAACTCCATATATCCTATAGAAACCTAGCTTAGAGTGAAAATATATTATGGAATGAAAGTAAAGAAAAACTCCATATATCCTATAGAAACCTATATTATAATGAAAATGTATTATGGAATGAAAGTAAAGAAAAACTCCATATATCCTATAGAAACCTAGCTTACAGTGAAAATATATTATGGAATGAAAGTAAAGAAAAACTCCATATATCCTATAGAAACCTAGCTTACAGTGAAAATATATTATGGAATGAAAGTAAAGAAAAACTCCATATATCCTATAGAAACCTAGCTTATAGTGAAAATATAATATGGAATGAAAGTAAAGAAAAACTTCATATATCCTATAGAAACCTAGCTTACAGTGCATTGTAATCAGGAAATAGTTGGCTTCTGATTGTGATAGCATGAATTGTTACACCTGTATTGTCTCACCCTTTGAATGAGACCGAAAATGGAAATAAAGTTTTTAAAACACCTCTGAGTTGCCCCATGTCTGGGTCAGAAAAGGGTTTAGTCCAATACTGCTCACTTCAGTCCGGAGTGGAGGCATTCTTAGCATTCCTTCCAGTCTGCATCGTAGCTACACAACATCTAATCACACTTCTCCACAACAACTGGCCTGCAAATTAACATTATAATGGATCCTAAGGGTTTGTAATTACTCAGAAATGTCACTGGGCTGGAAGAGTGCCGGCTCTGCTTGTCAGCAGTCTTCCCTCTCTCTTCTTGGAGTCTTCCTGCAGGTGAAAAATTCATTTTTCTGAGGTTTTGTTGTCCTGAGCAGCACCTTGCTCCTCTGTTGTAATGATTGTCCTGGAGTGTCACCAAAGTTAGGGACCAGGCTGAATTCAGCATCACTGAATTTCTTTGCTGAGCTGAACTATCCCAACCATTTCTAAACACCACCAGCTTCTCCTTTCTTCTGTCCCATCCCAATTTTGATGTTTATTTCTTCAGCCAAAACAGCCCCTGCAGTGGCTGGAATTGCTGCCTTTGGCAGGGATGGGGATGCTGCTCCCAGAACTGCCTCTCAGAGGGAGGGGAGCAGAAATCTTTGAGTTGTGGCTCAATCCCTGCCTTGGGCAGGGCAGCAGCATCCTTCCTGCTGTCCATCCCTGGCCAAAGCAGGGCCCCCTCCCACTGGAGAATTCCCTCCTCCACCTGGACACAGCAGTGGGGGCGGCTGCTGCTCCACCAAACTGACACCAGAATTTTTGGCTCCCTGTGTGGGCAGCACTGCAATTCCCTCCAGAGCTTAGCTTGGAGCAGCTGCATCTCCTGGTGTACCAAAAATGAGTTTTTCATCCCCTAAGGAGAGCTCCAGGTGGGTAGTGCAGGCTGGTGGATGCATCCCAGCCTGGAACTAAACTGGCAATATCCATCCTTCCCACAGCTCCATTTTCAGCCAGCATTCCCTTTTGGGAAAAGAATTATCTGCCACGAATTTGCTGCCTTTTTGTGGAAAGGGGGGAAGGAATGAAATAATAGTTAATACTTAATGCACATGAGCAGCAATGCTGCTGGGGTTGCCTAGCAGCCACTTAGACAAGCAGGAGAATAAAAAGGGCTGAGTGAATGTGTTTGGAGCTGGTTCCTGGGTCTGAGGGTGGAATCTGACCCATGCAGCCCAGTTGGTTTTTTTTTTTGGGAGGGGGAGGAGATGGTGGAATTTACCACTAATGGATATTTTAGCTCTGGATCATCTCTATCCACTCCCCCACCCCCATCTGGTTTTCCTTTTCGGTTTTCTTCAAGTGTAACTTGGAGAGTTTTAGCCAAAGGGAGGTGTTAAAGTTTTGTGTGGTTTTTCTGGAGATGGAATAGGCAAAAAAAAAATAAAATCTCTCAAAGGGATTTTTTCCTTCTATTTAGGATGGTATCTCTGGCAGTCTGGAGATCATTAGCATTTCATGGCCTCTTCAATATACTGCTCAGTAAATGCTGTAGAGACTGGAAATAGCTCCTGCAGTCACACTTAACACTCCTCACATTGCTCTCCTTCCTGCAAAAAGTTCATTTCATCTTCTGAAAAGCAAAAGTAGAAAGAAACTTCGGGGGAAAAAGAAAGAGGGGAAGGAGGTTTGAGCTGCTCTGTGAGTGCAAATAAACTCCTTCCCCCACGAGACCAGAAATTCCCCAAATTACAAAGCTGGGTTAAAACCCCACTAGGAGATAAAAATAAGGAAGGCTGACAGTTTAAATAGTGGTTTTCTGAATTCATGTTCTTCTCTTGCCTTTTTTTTTTTTTTTTTTTTTTTTGCAGTAAAAGTTGGAAAGCTGGAAACCCATTTCCTTGTCAGGCACTTGTGGGAGTTACAGGACTCCAGCAACTGGAATCCTAAAACCTCCCCTGCCATCCACACTTGAGAGGTGTGAACTCTCCATTTTAATGTGTTTTCCTCATCCCAGCAGTAATTTTTAGCATATTAAAGCAGAGAAAAGGGCACTTAGGAGAAAGGAATGAAGTGAGAAGCATCTTGGATTTAATTTGGAATAAATAAAGTGGCTCTGTGAGGGCAGCTGGGCTCTTTTACACTCTGAGAGGAGCTGCTGGCTCTTGGGTCAGTGCCAGCAAAGACATCCCTGCAGGAATTCTGCTGCAAGGAGCAAGGGGGTCTAGGCAGGGAGTTTAGGCTGGGTTTATAGGCTGGCTTTGAGTGAGACCAGAGTTCTCAGGAGCTTGGTCACGTCCACCTCTGCTGCTTCTGCTGTCGTGGCCAGAATTCTCTTTGGAAGCCTTCCCTTGGCCAGATGTCCCAGTGCTGGAGCAGCTTTCACCATTTTCACACCTCTGGAGGCTGCAGGGCTGAAGTTGGCCTTAAAGCAGTGCTGGGATGGGCAAGGGCTGAACGAGCTGGGTTTGATTGACTTTTCATTAATGACTTGAAATGCTCTCAGATCACCTCAGTCTGTGTTATCCCTTAGCCAGGGAGAGTCTTCAAATTAGGACTTTGTAATTTCCAGTTGTCATTTTTACGTTTTTCTTGTCTCCCATAAGTGGCTGCTCTCTGTTGAATGCTGCTCTGAACATCTCCACCAAAAGATTATTTGCCTCCTTCAGAATATTTTGGGGTAATTCTTCTTGTGCAGGGAATATTTCTGGGTTTACTCTTCTCCCTTCTGAGAGGGAAATAAATGCTAAAAGACCAAGGAGTAGTTTGGGAGCTGGGTCAGCAATAGCTGAGGGGAAAAAATCCTTAAAGATCCAAAGAACCTTAAAATCTTTAAGGGTTTTTAAACCAAAATTTTGGAAGACTTTATATAAAACGTCATGAGGATTGTGACTTTTATTTTTCATCCAGTGACTGGATGAGTGATTCCAGCTTTTTCTGCCATGTACCCCAGAGGAGTGAATGCCTCAGTCCAAGCTTGCAGCACCCTGGGGGACTGTGCATTCCATCAAAGGCTGGGCTTTGTCCTGGAGGCTCTTTCCAAACTTTCTCATTCTATAATCAGTGGTAAAACACCTGGAGGAGCACCAAAGGAAGCACTGAAAGCACCCAGAGCTGGAAACCACCAGCGAGGAGCTTTTATTGATCACTGCCAAGGTGAACTGAAGTGATGCCACTGCTTAAGCTGAGATTACAAAGCTGGAGGCACAAATTCAGGCCCAGGTCTGCTCCTGCTGGAAGCTGTGCCAGCAGCCTGTGGCCTCACTGGTGATCAGCAAGCACAGCAGGACTTTGGTATGTCAGATCAGCCCACAGCACCCAGGACAATGCTGATTCCACCAGCCCAACAAAAGCCTCTCTCTAATCTTCATTTCCCCAGAGCCAGCTCTCCCTTAAAATCCTCCAAGTGTCTCTACATTTTTTGCTTATGATTAATTGCCTCAAATTCTAATGGAAAAAAATCGATGGGGGGAATTTAAATTAGCTTTCCACGTTCATGGCACTAGAAGAAAACATCCTTTTGATTAATTCCTCCTCTTCATCTGATCAGAGGGCACTCCAAAACCACAGCCCCCCTCTCCCCAAAGCTCAGTTCCAGCCAGGCTGCCTTTGCCTGGCTTCACAGCCACCACCAAGAAAATTAAGCCTGGTTTAACTAAGCTAAACCTGGCTGAGAGGGATCCAAATTCTGCTGGAAAACTTAGAGGGATCTACAAATAGATGGGGAAAAAAGAAAAAAGTTGGAAGAGAACTTGCTGAGGGACTTTTGTGTGTTTGGGGGTGCAGAAACACCATGAGTAGTTTAAACCCAGCTCCAAAAAAGCTTAATTCTTTATTTTAAAATAACCCAAATTAACAAAAATATTGCTCTCCTGAGCATCTACACCCAGCTCCAAAAAAGCTTAATTCCATAATATTGTATAAAAAACCCCCTCAAATGAATGAAAAGATTTCTCTCCTGAGCATCTACTCCCAGCTCCAAAAAAGCTTAGTATTAACTTAATAGATTCTTTAATATATCAAATTCTTTCATATTTAGTAATATTATTGTTTTTATTATATTCATTCTTTTTAAAAGAATATTTATTCTTTAACATTCCTTTTATTCTTTAATATATTAATTAGCTAAATAAATTTTTAATATTATTTTTAAAAGAACCCCAACCG
Source organism: Haemorhous mexicanus (assembly GCF_027477595.1). NCBI lineage: Eukaryota > Metazoa > Chordata > Aves > Passeriformes > Fringillidae > Haemorhous > Haemorhous mexicanus. The sequence goes on from NC_082369.1 coordinate 3,719,643, forward strand.
AACAAAACAAACCAACAAAGAGAACAAAAAGATTTATCTCCTGAGCATCTACACTCAGCTCCAAAAAACCTAAATTTCTTAATATTATTTTAAAAAAATCCCAAATGAACAAAAATATTTATCTCCTGAGCATCTACACCCAGCTCCAAAAAGCTTAATATGAGCTTTAATATATTAAATTCTTTAATATTTATTCTTTTTATTCTATTTATTCTTTTTAAAATAATATTTATGCTTTAAAAATATTTTTTATTCTTTTTATTCTTTAATATATTAATTAGCTTATATATTCTTTAATATTACTTTAAAAAGAAAACCCAACTGAACAAAAAAAGAACAAAAATATTTCTCTCCTGAGCATCTACACCCAGCTCCAAAAAAACTTAATATTAACTTTAATATATTCTTTTAATATATTAAATTCTTTAATATTTATTTTTATTATGCTTATTATTTAAAAATAATATTTATTCTTTAATATTTTTACTATTTAATATATTAATTAGCTTAATATATTCCTTAATATTACTTAAAAAAAAACCAACCGAACAAAAAAAGAACAAAAAAGGACAAAAAGATTTCTCTCCTGAGCATCTACACCCAGCTCCAAAAAAGCTTAATAGCAGCTTTAATATATTCATAATTATTTATTAATATTTATTCTTTTTATTCAATTTGAAGAATATTTATGATTATCATTCTTTTTATTCTACTCTATTTAAAGAATATTTATTCTTTCACATCCTTTTTATTCTTTAATATATTAATTAGCTTAATATATTCCTTAATATTACTTTTAAAAAAACCCCAAGTGAACAAAAAAAGAACAAAAAGATTTCTCTCCTGAGCATCTACACCAAAAAAACCTTAATTCTTTAATATTATTTTTTTAAACCCCAAATGAACAAAAAGATTTATCTCCTGAGCATCTACACCCAGGTCCAAAATAACTTAATATCAGCTTTAATATATTAAATTCTTTAATATTTATTCATTTTTATTATATTTCTTCTTTTTAAAGAATATTTCTTCTTTAATATATCAATTAGCCTAACATATTCTTTAATACTACTTTTTAAAAAACCCCAACCGAACAAAAAGAACAAAAATATTTCCCTTTGGAGCATCTGCTTTGCCCGGCTCTCCCCCAGCCCCGCTAATCCGTTTATTCTGAAAGAACAATTCAGTCCAACAAACCCGAACCCAAACAAAGCTGCGCTGGCCCCCCCGCGCCGTTGCCATGGCAAAGGCGATGTTTGTCCCTCCCGCCCGGCCCGGCCTCCTGAAATACCCGCTGGCAGATTTGCTCGGGCGGGATGGGGATGTTTGGTTTGGGAAACGCTCCCCGCGTTGCCTAGCAACGGGAGGAGAGCGGGAGGGGACCGCGTCACCCCTGGCAACCGCTGTTGGTCCCCAAACATCGCGGCCTCCCCCGCATCCTCCCGCCGGCTCCGGCTCCGGCTGCTCCGGGTGGGGCACCCAGAGCTCCTCAGGGGGCTCGGGCTGGCAGGGGAGACCTGGAGCTCCCTCTGCCCTCCCCGGCTGAGCGTTCAGAAGGGTTGGAAGGTTCCCCACACGTCCTGGTCCATCAGGAGCTTCTGGGCTGGGGATGGGGGGATCAGGGTTTGGGATGGTGGGATCAGGGTTTGGGGATGGTGGGATCAGGGTTTGGGGATGGTGGGATCAGGGTTTGGGGATGGTGGGATCAGGGTTTGGGATGGTGGGATCAGGGTTTGGGGATGGTGGGATCAGGGTTTGGGATGGTGGGATCAGGGTTTGGGGATGGTGGGATCAGGGTTTGGGGATGGTGGGATCAGGTGGGTTTGGGATGGTGGGATCAGGGTTTGGGGATGGTGGGATCAGGTGGGTTTGGGATGGTGGGATCAGGGTTTGGGATGGTGGGATCAGGTGGGTTGGGGGATGGTGGGATCAGGTGGGGTTTGGGGATGGTGGGATCAGGTGGGTTTGGGGATGGTGGGATCAGGGTTTGGGATGGTGGGATCAGGGTTTGGGATGGTGGGATCAGGTGGGGTTTGGGATCAGGTGGGATCAGGGTTTGGGGATGGTGGGATCAGGTGGGTTTGGGGATGGTGGGATCAGGTGGGGTTTGGGATCAGGTGGGTTTGGGATCAGGTGGGTTTGGGGATGGTGGGTTTGGAGATCATGGATGAGGTGGGTTTGGGATCAGGTGGGTTTGGGGATGGTGGGATCAGGTGGGTTTGGGGATGGTGGGATCAGGTGGGGTTTGGGGATGGTGGGATCAGGTGGGGTTTGGGGATGGTGGGATCAGGTGGGTTTGGGGATGGTGGGTTTGGAGATCATGGATGAGGTGGGTTTGGGATCAGGTGGGTTTGGGGATGGTGGGTTTGGAGATCATGGATGAGGTGGGTTTGGGGATGGTGGGATCAGGTGGGGTTTGGGATCAGGTGGGTTTGGGGATGGTGGGATCAGGTGGGTTTGGGATCAGGTGGGTTTGGGGATGGTGGGATCAGGTGGGGTTTGGGATCAGGTGGGTTTGGGATCAGGTGGATTTGGGGATGGTGGGTTTGGGGATCATGGATGAGGTGGGTTTGGGATCAGGTGGGTTTGGGGATGGTGGGTTTGGGGATGGTGGGATCAGGTGGGTTTGGGATCAGGTAGGTTTGGGAATGGTGGGATTAGGTGGGGTTGGGAGATAATGGGATGAGGTGGGGTTTGGAATGGTGAGATGAGGTGAGTTTGGGATCAGGTGGGTTTGGGGATCATGGATGAGGTGGTTTTAGGACTGGTGGGATGAGGTGGGTTTGGGATGAGGTGGGTTTAGGATCAGGTGGGTTTGGGGATCATGGGATGAGGTGTTTTTAGGGTTGGTGGGATGAGGTAGGGTTTGGGGATGAGGTGGGGTTTGAGGATGATGGGATCAGGTGGGTTTGGGGATCACGGAATGAGGTGGAGTTTGGGGATGGTGAGATGAGGTGAGTTTGGGATCAGGTGGGTTTGGGGATGGTGGGTTTGAGGGATTTTAGGGATGGTGGGATGAGGTGGGTTTGGGATGAGGTGGGTTTGGGGATGGTGAGATCAGGTGAGATTTGGGAGGAGGTGGGTTTGGGATGAGGTGGGTTTGGGGATGGTGAGATCAGGTGAGATTTGGGAGGAGGTGGGTTTGGGATGAGGTGGGTTTGGGGGTGGCGGCCTGAGGAGTTTGGGAATGGTGGGATAAGGTGGGGTTGGTTTATAATGGGATGAGATGAGGTTTGTGGGTGGTGGGATGAGCTGGGTTTGGGATGAGATGAGGTTTGTGGATGGTGGGATGAGCTGGGTTTGGGATGAGATGAGGTTTGTGGATGGTGGGATGAGCTGGGTTTGGGATGAGATGAGGTTTGTGGATGGTGGGATGAGCTGGGTTTTGGCCTCATCAGAGTCCCTGTGCAGCCAGAGCAGAGACAGAAAGGTCACTGGGGTGAGCTGCCTGCACAGAGCCACCCACTCGTTCTGCAGGCCAGAAACTCTGCCCACAGGAATTTATTGCCTGGATAAATGATCTTGCTCAGATAATTCCAGCTCTGTAGCAGCCAGTTCTCTTTCTTTGGGACAGTGGGAGCTGCTGGAGCAGTGTGGAGCTGTTGAAGCCTTTATCTCCTCCCATTCCTCTAGGATACAGTTTGTCTTCCTGCTGTCCTCACCAAAAATCCACCAGTGCCATTCTCCAAGTGCAGAATATTCAAATCCATGTTCCCAAACTGCATTTCTAGGACACCTACAGCAGCCTTCTCCTTGCCTTTCCAGGGAGAATTGCCTGTCTCTAGACAGTTTCTATCTTCTGTTTGGGGTTTTGTTTAGTTCTGGAATCTGTGCCAGTCACCAGCAGCTTTATGAACTTTAAATTCCCACAGAAAGATCCCCAGCTCCTTCCCTGTCCTCACTGGAGCAGTGCAGTGGTGGGAAGCAATTGCTGGTGTCCCTGTACTTGCTGAAATGTGCTCTGGACACAGCCATGGAGTGATTGGAGAACTGCTGGGAGTTTAATTTTGGGCCACCCCGTGTGGCTGAGGAGTGGCTGGAGATCACAGAATCCTGGAATTGGGCTGGAAAGGTCCTCAAAGCCCATCCAGTGCCACCCCCTGCATGGCAGGGACTCCTTCCACTGTCCCAGGCTGCTCCAAACCCAGTGCTTGGACACTTCCAGGGATCCAGGGGCAGCCACAGCTTCTCCAGCCCCTCCCCACCCTCCCAGGGAAGAATTCCTTCCCAATATCCCATCTCACCCAGCCCTCTGTGAGTTTGAAGCCATTCCCCTTGTCCTGTCCCTCCAGGCCCTTGTCCAAAGCCCTTCTCCAGGTCTCTTCTCCCTGACTCCATTTTCTGTGGAGTGCAGGAGCAGAACTCAGATTTTCCTGGTGGTTGCTCCCAGTTCCTGGTCAGGGCAATGCTCCCTGTGTTGTGCTGAGCTGGGACAACCTGGAACCTCCTCTTCCTTCTCCTCTGCCTCCTTCTCCTCCTCCTCTTCTGCCTCCCAAAGTACCAACCCCCAGTTCATGGCACAGTTCACCCCATGGTGGGATCCTCTGGAGATCCAGAGCCCTGACTGCACTGATGCTGTAAAATCTGGGAAAAGTCATCTCTTCTCCAAACAGCCCCAGTTTGTGTTTGTTGCTGCTGCTGCTTCACTTTGTGAGGCACCACAAGGCTCGTGAGTGGTGCTGTGTAAATAAATAGCAACACCCAGGGCTGTGCTGGCAGCAGTTCCTGCTGTGCTGGCTGGAAACCGCTGCTGCAGCCACCCCACATCCCCATGGAACAGTGCAGCCAACCCCATGGAATCCTGCAGCAAATCCCCATGGAATATTGCAGCAATCCTCCATGGAATAATGCAGCAATCCTCCATGGAATATTGCAGCAATTCTCCATGGAATAATGCAGCAATCCTCCATGGAATATTGCAGCAATTCTCCATGGAACAATGCAGCAATCCTCCATGGAATAATGAAGCAATTTTCCATGGAATAATGAAGCAATTTTCCATGGAATCCTGCAGCCAACCCCCATGGAATACTGCAGCAATTCTCCATGGAACAATGCAGCAATTTTCCAGGGAATCCTGCAGCAAATCCCCATGGAATAATGCAGCCAAACCCCATGGAATACTACAGCAAATCCCCATGGAATATTGCAGCAATCCTCCATGGAGTAATGCAACAATCCTCCATGGAGTAATGCAACAATCCTCCATGGAATACTGCAGCAAACCCCCTGGAATAGTGCAGCCATTCCCCATGGAATAGTGCAGCCATTCCCCATGCAATACTGCCTCAATTCTCCATGCAATACTGCCTCAATTCTCCATGCAATACTGCTGCAGTTCTCCATGCAGTAGTGGGGCCAATCTCCAGCTCCCACAGAAATTCCCAAAGGCTGCTTGGTCCTAAACCAGGGAAGGGCAGTCCAGTCCAAGCCAGTGAAAACTGAGGGCTGGTGAGCTGCAGGTGAGAGTTGGGCTGATCTCTGGGAATTCATTTCCAAGGGGTGACACATTCCACGGTCCCCTGACGTCAGACAAGCTATAAAAGCCATAGGACAGGCTATAAAAAACAGCACCAAGGTTTGCAGCTCCTTGTTCCAAAACGAGCCCAATTCAGGCAGAGCAGGATGAGCTGTCCCCAGGTACTGGGATTGTCCTGGGAGCAGCCACAGCCTGCAGGGGACAAGGAGCCTGAGGCTCTGCTTTGGCTGATGATGGAAACTTTTAGCTATGTCCTGGAAAGGGACCTTGGAAATGCTTTTGTGCCAGGTTTGTCCTGGAGACAGTTTTCTCACAGGGGCCTGGAGGGACAGGAGACAGGGAATGGCTTCCACTGCCAGAGGGCAGGGATAGGTGGGATGTTGGGGAGAATTGTTCCCTGGGAGGGCGGGGAGGGGCTGGGTTGGAATTCCCAGAGCAGCTGGGGCTGCCCCTGGATCCCTGGCAGTGCCCAAGGCCAGGCTGGAGCAGCCTGGGACAGTGGGAGGTGTCCCTGCCGTGGCAGGGGTGGCATTGGGTGGGCTTTGAGATCCTTCCAACCCAAACTATCCTGGGATTCTGTTTCAGACTACTTCTACTTTCAGCAATTGTATTTCCCCCACTGAATCACTGTCCTGGGCAGCCCCCTACAGAGCACATATCAAAAATATGGGAAACAATTCATCCAAGCCAGAACTTGTGCTTGTTTCCATCAGGTAGCCCCAATGTGTTTGTTACAGCCTGGACATGGAGAGCACTGGAGTGACCTTTAATTCCTCCTTCCAGATGTGAAATCATCCTCACTGCTCAGCAGATACCCTGATGTTGTTTCTTAGCTAACATTTGCCATCACTGCAGCAAAACTTTCCTGAAGTCGAGGTTTAGGTGGTTCTTAGGAAAGAAATAAGGAGCTCCACTTGTTGACAGGGTTGTGCTGCACTAAAGATCTGGAATCTGTTTGACTTTTCTTTCCAGTAAACAGCTGTGAGTGGTGCAGGTGAGTGTGAGAACCCCAGGAAGGGCTGGAGCTGGGCCAGGGCTTGGCATGGAGCTCAGGGCAAGGTTCTTCCCCCCGAGGCTGCTGGGCACTGCCCACTGGCAGCAACTTTTCTGCTGCTTCTTTCTTCTTGCAACATCAGCTTTTTATCTACAAAGAAGAAGGCAGCTCTGTTACAAAGATGACCTAGTTCTTTAGTTCCAGAAGCTCAGGCTGGTTCATGGAGTACATGTCCATTTTCCTGTAAATATGACCCTACATTCAGGTTACTAACCCAGCAGAAATCAGGCCAGGTTTTTTATGGGAAGGATGTTCCCAACAATCCTTTGCCCCTGTTCATGGCTGAGATTCCTGCTCGTGGGATTTGGATTTTGCCCCTAAACTATTGTGGCTTCTGCTCTTCAATTTCATCTGGCTCTTAAGGAAACTCTAAATTACAGATCCATTCCTGACTCTTTTCTGTCCTCAAAGTTACTTTTAAAGAAACAGCAGAGAGTAGAGAACAGCTGTTACACAACAGTTATGTGTGTATATATATATATATTACTTGGCTTAATTCTGTGAAATCTAATTAAAGACTGGGTGTATATTTGTATTTCTGTATATTATTAACTTGCTAATAAAAGCCATTTCCAGATTTGTATTTTTCCATGAGGACCAGGTTTCTGAAAAAAAAAAACCCCAAGCCCAGCTATAGTGCCTGCTGCCCTTGAAAAGTGTGTTTTGGGTTTATCTGTGTTTCCAGGTAACTGGAGCTCATAGACAAGCAGTGTTTGCTTCTGTTTTAAATTAATTTAACCTAATCAGTGGCAGGGTCTGGTGCCTTGTCTTGTTTATAAAATTTTGAAGCAGTGTAATGAGTAGTCTCTTCAGAAAGCTTCTTTTCAACTTGCTTGGCATGTTTGCTTCCCATTTCCATTCCCCTCCTCTTAGCAGGGCTCAGGGAAGGGGCAGGGTTACAATGTGGGGGTGTTCACAGGGGTCCCAGAACGAGGGAAGAGATGAGAATCTAAACTCCATGTTTCAGAAGGCTGATTTATTATTTTATTAAATGTATTATATTAAAAGAAAATGATATATTAAAGCTATACTAAAAGAATAGAAGAAAGGATTTAATCAGAAGGCTAGCAAGGCAAGGAATAGAAAGGAATGATAAAATCTCGTGGCTGCTCACAGCCTCGACACAGCTGGCTGTCATTGGTCATCAAGTAAAAACAATTCACATGCTGGGTGAGCAATTCTCCAAATCACATTCCAAAGCAGCAAAACGTGGATAAGCTGAAGCTTCCCAGCTTCTCAGGAGAAAAGATCCTAATGAAAGGATTTTTCAGAAAATATGTCTGTGACATTGCAACACGTGCTTCAGGACGCTGTGGGTGAGCTGCTTCAGCTGCCAGCTCCACCAGCCTGGGAGGGGACAAGGACATGTCCCCTCTGTCAGAGATGGCCCAAAGCTGTCCCTGTGCCCTGCTGGGTGAGGAGGGGTGGATGGTGCCCCACCCTTGGGATGGGGTGGTACCCAAGGGTTGGTGCTGCTGTGGGGATGTTGGGCACTGTCCTGCCCTGGCCAGGCTCTGTGGGGTGGCTCGGTGTCACCTCGAGGTGGGATGGAGAGTTCTGGTGCTGAGGTCAAGGTTTGGATGGGCCAAGGCTCTGTCTGGTTTTAACTTGCTCCCACATCCTTCCAGGATCTGAAGGGGCTTAAAGGAAACTGGAGAGGGGCTTTGTCAGGAGCTGGAGGGACAGGACTCAGGGAATGGCTCCCACTGCCAGAGGGCAGGGCTGGATGGGATCTTGGGCAGGAATTGTTCCCTGGGAGGGTGGGCAGGCCCTGGCACAGGGTGCCCAGAGCAGCTGGGGCTGCCCCTGGATCCCTGGCAGTGCCCAAGGCCAGGCTGGACAGGGCTGGGAGCAGCCTGGGACAGTGGGAGGTGTCCCTGCCATGGCAGGGGTGGCACTGGATGGGCTCTGAGGTCCCTTCCAACCCAAACCATTCCAGGATTCTGTGAGATTTTCTGGCTCCCTCTCAAAGCCACAGCAGCAGCTCACCCACCTTCCAGGCCTTTCAGAGCAGTTCAGACCCCAGGAATTGCTGTTCCCAGCTGCTCTCCCAAGCTGAGGGAATGTCACAACTGGAGCTGGACAAACACCATGGACAGGGGTTGAGTTCAGGTGCTCAGCAAGCAGACTCCCAAAAGCTTTGAGCTGCAGCCACTGCTCACAGCCCAGGTGGGAGCTTTGTTCTCTCAGCACCCCTGAGTGGTCTGGTTGGGAGCCCTGGCTGCTGGGAATTTCAGATTTCTGTGCTGGCAGGCACTGACCCCCAGGAGAACACTGCATTGACCTGAGGCCATGGAGAAGCTTCCAGAATGGAATGACAGAACTGGGATTGTGGGTGTGGAGTTTGGATAGAAGTGTGTGATATCACAGGGTGGGAAACTTAGAGCTGGAGGGTTTAGAATACAGTAATAGATGTAAAGCAAGATGGAGGTTTTAGGGTGAAGGCTGCTCCTTCTTCTCCACCTTCTTCTTCTTCTTCTTCTCCTTCTTCTTCTTCTTCCTCTTCTTCTTCTTCCTCTTCCCCTTCCCCTTCTCCTTGTCCTTCTCCTTGTTCTTCTTGTTCTCGTTCTTCTTGTTCTCCTTTTCCTTCACCTTCTTCTTCTCCATGGGTTTGGATGGTTTTGTGTCATTGGATATAAAAGTGCACACTGTGGGCCATTGGTGGTTATTGGGTTAAAAGTGAAAATAATTTCGGTGTCATTTCTTAATTGGGCAGTTTATCCTTAAAAGGCCTTGTAGAGAGAGAGATGGGGCTCCATTTTTAGTTTGTGAGAGTGAAGTGCTGCAGAACTCAGGGTTTGTGAGGCTGTGACATGGATAAGAACTGATAAACATCTGAGTCCCAACAAGAAATACCATCCCGTGATTCACTCCCAGCCTTTTCAGAAAAGAATCAAAGAATCAGCAGTCTGAGGAAAGGATAATTCCTACAAGGGAATGCTGGGCAGAGCAGGCTCTCCTTGGCTCAGCCAGGAAAAGCAAAGTTCCTTTAGATTTCCCTTCTGAGGGAGCTGGAATTTGTTTCTCCAAAGAGATGGGGGCACCCCGTGGTCTTGGTTGGGATCCCTGTCCTGCTCCTGTGCTCCTCCACCTTGGGAGCTTTTTGTGGGCAATGGAAAAAATTAAATTGGTGTTTTCCTGATTGGAATTTTAGGGTGTAGTGGCTTTGGTTGGCTAATTTAAGATTTTCTTAATTTTGAGATTTCCTAATGAATGTACTGATGAGTGTGGTGGGTTTCAGTGCTGGCTAATTACCTGTGCACTTATTTCTTGTTCTGAGCTGGGATTGGGAGAAAGGTAAAGTAAACTCAAAACTTTAAAAGGGTGTAAAGAAAATTTTATTATCAGTAACTAAAAGGGAAAAAGCAGTAAGAATTAAAAGAAACTTTTTAGACTACTTCTCCCCCCCCAACTTTTTCTTTTCTACTGATAATTCAAATTTCTAGTCAGTCTGTTACCTTTAAAATAGTCTTTTTTTTTCAGTTCACTTAGGGAGAAAAGTCCTTCTTGTTGAGGTTATGGAGATTTCTTTACAAGAGGAAAAAAATAGGTGTTTTTTTTTAACCTATGACACAGCCTGTTATTTCTTGGAGGTCTCATGCTTTGGAGACACGAGAGCAGGGATGAAGGATGGGTGTGAGGCAGGAGCCAGGCTGGGTTTAACACAAATATTTGCCTCAGAGGAGGGAGAAGTCACTGGATCCATTTTCATTCACATCAAATAAACCAAAGAATGAAACACTTCCTTTCTGTGCCCTGCTTTGAGCACAACCAATGCCTTTTCAGGGCAAGTTATTGCATGGAGGCTGAGCCAGAAATATTGAATGAAATGGAAAATATTTGAGGAAGTTTTCTTTAGTAAAATAACTGTGGCCTAGAGTGTGGTGGATGAAGTAGATGGATACTTGTGTCTTCTAGAAAATAATCAAAATCAGCCATTCCTTGCATTGCTTTTATTATTTTCAGTCTGTTTTGAGAGTGTTGAGAATTCTCAGTAGTGAAACCATTAAATGTAAATTCCCTGGTTCCTTTTTCTGCATTCAGGGGAGAAAATTCCATTTAGAGCCCATCTAGAACATGATGGTTAAAAAGCATTTTTATTTCTCCTGCATTCCATTATTGCTGTTCTGGTTTTCCCATTTATCTAAGCCCCAGGCCAACTAAACCTGAATAAAAGTTCCAATAACCAAATAATTATTTTTAAATGTAAGCCTTCCTTTCAAAGCATGCAAAGAAAAGCACAAAATCAACCAAAAAACAAGGAAAAACCTGGATTTCAATTTTGATCTTTGCAGGTTAGTGAATGAGAAATAGTTTAATTTTTTTTCTTTTTTAATTAAGCTGCAGCTTTCCCATTATTTTCAGTAAAATAACAGACATCAGGAGATTTTTATTAAAAATTTGTAGCTGTATCATGGGGTTGGATGAGATTCCCTGGGAAATTCACCCCTGGACAGCAAAAGGAAAACGTGGAGCACACACTGAGGCTGTGGCTGCACTAAACCTCATGAATTCCTGATAAAATTGGAGATGAACAAAGGTTATTTGCTGTTTTAATTGGAGGTGAATTTTCCTGTATAAAATGCCTTTGGCAATCCCATCCACCTCCAGGTTTCCTGCAGCTCTGGTGCATGGAACAGCTTTAGTTCCACCATGGAATTTTTAAGGTTGGAAAAAACCTCTAAAATCAAGTCCAAGAAATACAAATCTTGCTGTAGCTGAGCTTGTCTCAGTCCTGTGTCTGTAGAGATTTTAGCTGCAGATTTATTTTCAATTCTCACGAGTGAGAAGTGTCTGACAACCTGCACAGGTGAAGATTAGAAATTCAGGATGCCTGGGTTTACCTGGAGAGCCAAAGCTGTGGGCATTTGTTCCCTGCTTGAAGAAGACCAGAAATAAAAAGCCTCATTAGAGCAGCTTCACCTGGAAAAATAAACTTTTCCCACCTTTAGGTCTTAATTTGAACTAAAAGCTGTGGAATTTTGTGGACTTGGCAGTGATGATGGTTGGACTCCATGATCTCAAAGGTCTTTTCCAACTGAAATGTTCTATAAATACATCCTTCAGCCTTCCAAAATCTGATTTAACATTTCCTGGACCTCTAGGCAGTCATTTTTCTGTTGGATTTTTGTGCCCCACATTTAAATCCCCTTTGAGAAGAACTTGTTAAGCCCATTTATGAATGGCAAGGACAGGCCCAGTGGATTTCTTACCCATGGAGGTTATCACACCCACTTAAACATAAGCTTAAATATCAGTAGCTATAAAAAAAAAATCCCTTTATCCCAGAGGTCAAATAATTGGTTGTCCTTAAAACTAACAAAAACCCCACTGAGGATCTTTTCCTTTCCCTCATTTATATCCCAGTATTATATTCTATTTCAAAAGTCCTGCCAGAAATAAAAGGATGTAATAAAGGAATTTGAAAAGTTTAAATAAGATCAAAGGATGACCAACTAAGTAAGCTTTGAAAAGCAAATTAAATCAAATAGTTCATGATCTGTTTTGTCTTCAAATGAGCAAGTGATTCACTGGAACAGCAACAAATTTAATGTTTTGAAAGCAGCACTAATAGAAATGTATGATTCTGTAGGGAGGAAATTCCTGCCTCTGTGAGAATTGAAAATAAATCTGCAGCTAAAACCTCTGCAGACACAGGAGAGAGCAGATGGGGCTGACCATGCAGAAGCAATAAAATCCTGCTGAGAATCCCAGAATGGTTTCGGTGGGAAGGGACCTCAAAGTCCAACACCCATGGCAGGGACACCTCCCCCTGTCCCAGGTGCTCCCAGCCCTGTCCAGCCTGGCCTTGGGCACTGCCAGGGATCCAGGGGCAGCCCCAGCTGCTCTGGGCACCCTGGGCCAGGCCCTCACTGCCCTCCCAGCCAGCAATTCCCTTTTAATCTCAAATTTCTCATCTAAATCTGCCCTCCTTCTCCTCACAGCCACTCCCCTGGTCCTGTCACTGCATGGCTTTGTCAGAAGTCCCTCTCCAGCTCTTTCACAGGCACCTTTAGGACACTAAAAGCTGCTCCAAGGTCTCCTAGCACTGCATTTATTCAGCACATTGGCATTTCAGGGAGAGACAAGTTTAAAGTTGTGATGTCAGAGGGGCCAGCAGGGCCCTGGAAGGCATCAGAGACATCTGGATTCCAGGTTGCATCATCACTGAATGAACCAGGCAGATAAGGAGGCTGCTGCCTCTGGAAACCTTCTGTTTACACACAGCTCTCTGGGTATCCAAGCAAACAGCAGGCACAGGAAAGGAAATTCAGGAAAAAAAAACAAACCCTAATAACTTCTGGGTGCTATTTGTGGTGCTGCCACCAGCTCACTCCGTGACCTTGGACAGGATGCTTCCCTTTCCCTGTGCTTCACTTTTCCCACTCCTAAAAAAGCCACAAATCCTCCCCTAGGCAAGGTGGTTTTCAAGCACTGATCTCTGAGAGCTGTCAGAGCTTCTCAGAAAGACAAGGAGGAGCAGGACAAGCCTTGAGGGCTGGTAAAAACTCAGGTTGGCAGTGGAAGTATCACCTGTGAGCACCCAGAGCAGCTACAGGTTCAGAGCTGGCACCTGGACACTCCCTGGAGTCAGGGGGATGCTCCTGCCTCTGTCTGTGCAGGGAATTCAGGGACTTGAACCCTTCATCCATCCCATAATCCTGGCAGCCCCTGGGATGGGGGATAAGGAAGAAGAAATGAAAGGTAAAAAATAGAGAGAAGCCAATCCTAGTGTAGAGGGGTAGCTAATGACAAAAAGAAAATTGCTAAGTGAAAAGGCATGGGGATTAAATCAAATAAGTGGGGTGGGATTGGGGCTCTGTCACAGATTTTGATTTTCACAAAAAATTTTGATTTCCACCAAAAAATTTGATTTTTTTTGAATGTCATCTCTCACAGCTGAGATTTTCCTTAGGGGTTAGGATGGATTTTGCCCTTGTTGGCTGATGGAATTCTCCATCCTTTAAGCTGACTAGAGCAAGCTATGAAAAAAAGAACAATTATTTCTTCTTACATGCCTGCTTTTAACAGTTTTTGGTAAGCATGGAAACAATATGAACCATGTTTCATTCATAAGGCAGCCCTGCCTCCATGTAAATGGCCTTGCCTTTGTTCATCTCCCCTGCCTAAAGCAGCTCCAAAACGCTGGGGAAACAGAGATAAGAGGAGCATTTCAAAATATTTTCTATGTTCAAATTTGCAGGGGGAGTGGGGGGAAAGGAAGAGATCCTTCAAGGATGAAATTCCTTTATTACATCCTTTTATTTCTGGCAGGACTTTTGAAATAGAATATAATACTGGGATATAAATGAGGGAAAGGAAAAGATCCTCAGTGGGGTTTTTGTTAGTTTTAAGGACAACCAATTATTTGACCTCTGGGATAAAGGGATTTTTTTTTTATAGCTACTGATATTTAAGCTTATGTTTAAGTGGGTGTGATAACCTCCATGGGTAAAAAATCCACTGGGCCTGTCCTTGCCATTCATAAATGGGCTTACAAGTTCTTCTCAAAGGGGATTTAAATGTGGGGCACAAAAATCCACCAGAAAAATGACTGCCTAGAGGTCCAGGAAATGTTAAATCAGATTTTGGAAGGCTGAAGGATGTATTTATAGAACATTTCAGTTGGAAAAGACCTTTGAGATCATGGAGTCCAACCATCATCCCTTCAGGGGCTGAGGAGGGGATGGAGCAGCAGCCCCTGCACCCCAAAAGAGCCTGAGGGAGGAGGGGGATGATGCCAGAGCTGGCCCTGGGTGCTCCAATGTGCTGAATAAATGCAGTGCAAGGAGACCTTGGAGCAGCTTTTAGTGTCCAAAAGTGCCTGTGAAAGAGCTGGAGAGGGACTTCTGACAAAGCCGTGCAGTGACAGGACAAGGGGAGTGGCTGTGAGGAGAAGGAGGGCAGATTTAGATGAGAAATTTGAGATTAAAAGGGAATTTCTGGCTGGGAGGGCAGTGAGGGCCTGGCACAGGGTGCCCAGAGCAGCTGGGGCTGCCCCAGATCCCTGGCAGTGCCCAAGGCCAGGCTGGACAGGGCTGGGAGCAGCCTGGGACAGTGGGAGGTGTCCCTGCCATGGCAGGGGTGGCACTGGGTGGGCTTTGAGGTCCCTTCCAGCCCAAACCATTCTACAATGGAAATACAAGACCTAAATCACTCTCTACAACTCCCTGAAGGGTGGGAGGGTTTCAGGTACACCTGGAAGGTGCCTGTGCTCAGCTGGGGCTGGGCTCTCTCTCCAGCAGCACTGACAGAACCAGAGCACACAGCCTCGAGCTGCACCAAGGGAAATTCAGGTTGGGTATCAGGGAAAAAATGTAGGTTGGATATTAGGAAGCTGGTGAGATCCTATCCTATAGGTAGGACATTAGGAAAAACCTAATTAGGATATTAGGAAAAAATATAGGTTGGATATTGGGAAAAAATTATCATTCTTTCAGTTTTTCATGGAAAGGGTGATAAAGTTCTGGAATGTTCTGCCTGGGGAGGATCATCTGCGTGGAGTCCCCATCCCTGGGGGTGTTTAACAAAGCCTGGATGTGGCACTGGGTGCCAGGGTTCAGTTGGGGTGCTGGGGCTGGGCTGGACTCGATGACCTTGGAGGTCTCTTCCAACCCAGTGATTCTGGAATTGTGTGATTCTGTGAATTGTGTGAATACCCCATGAGAACCAACCATGCCAGTCCCACCTCTGATTCATGTGACCTGTTCTTAGAAGGTAAAAATAATAAAGTATAAATAATAAAGTGAAAGATCAAGATTTTGGGTGCCACATTTCCTCTCCTCCCTGGAGCCCTGGCTCAGGTGCCAGCTGGCTTGGCAGCCGTGCTGCCAGGGCACCAGCAGAGCTCTGCAGCACCTCGTGCTGGTTTCTGGGAGCACGGGAATCCTGGGTGTGCTGTCAGCTTCTCATCAACACAAATTACCCCGAGCAGATGGCACACAGGGATCTGAATGCAGTTCTCAGGAAGTGCAGAATGGTTTAATGAGAAGGGAATTATTCTTTCTCCAGGATGTTGCACTGATAAATAAAATAATAACAAGTCCTGTTACTTGTGGCTTGGCAGTCCAGGACTTCTCTGTCTGCCTACCTTGTCTGGAAGTGCCATCTGCAGATTTCCTGGGAGCCTTTGTGTCTGGCATGGCTGTCATCACTGCCTCGTGGAGCAAACCTGAAAATCCCACTGGGGATTTATTCTGGCAGCAGACAATTCACCTTCCACCCTGCCCACATCTCCCTGCTCCCTTCTGGCCACTGAGGGAAAGCAGAAGACAAAATGTGCCAGCAAAGATGAGTTGTTGGTGATTTGAATCATAGAATCAGGGAATATTCTGGGTTGGCAGGGACTTAGAAGGATCATCAAAGTCCAACTCCATCTTCTCTAAGTGTTCTTTTCTGATTATAGCTGCACTTCAAAGGAGACCTTGTGCAGACCTGAAATGCCAAGAGCTGACCCTGCCAGAGCCATTAACAGATGATTAAAATATCTTTGTCAAATCCCCCACCTCTCTTCTGTAACCTCACCGTGCTACTCAGAACACCCTGGAGAGCTGCAAACCACAGCCCAGGGCACAAGGGACAGAAAAGAAACACTTTTGGAAAAGTTAGGGGACTAGATGTGGTACAAGTGCCCCCTGTCCTGCCTGAGCATCTCCACCTGGGCATTCCAAACCCAGCAGTGCTGCCCCAGAGTTTAATTGCAAACAATTTGGGGCTGGAGCAGGCAAGGAGCTGGAATTTACTGGGAGAATTTTTATTTTCCTGATCCCACGGTGCTGTTGCAACTGGAATCTTCTCTCAGGGAGGTTTTGGCTGAAACCCAGGCAGAGGCAGTGATGGGGAGAGGCAGGTGCTGCCTTTTTATAGCAGAGCTGCAGGGATGGGGGTGCTGAGGGCAGCTGGGGGGACACAGGAATAAATATTGATTTAATTTCCCTTCTTTCTGGCTTGTTGGATTAATCTGGTAGCTGTGACTCTATCTACTTTTTCTCCTAGATGTGAGAAAAATGATTTGCAAGCTCTGGGGTTTTGGGAAGGTTGGGAGAGTAATTGTAATTTGCTAATGGGTGTATGGAGTATTGGGAAAAAAAACCTTTAAAACCTGGGTTTTGGAGAATCTTAATATTTGGGGGGTTTTGTGGGTGGCTGAAGGAATAAACAGGTAAATTCTGTAACTTCACACCCCCCTTGCATTTCTTTTGAACACAAATGAGCAGGTCCAATGTCCTTTAGTTTCTCATTTTCCCTTTTTCCTCTTAACTTGTAGAAAGGTGAGAGAAAAGTTTAAATAATGGCAGGAGAAGGGAAATAAAATGCATAACAATCTTGTTTGGAGTCAAGGCTGAGAAAGCAGAAATGGCACTGCCCAAAATCTGGACGTGTTTAACCTTTTGATTTTGAAGTGACAGCAGAAACCCTCCTAAAATAGTTTATTAAGCAGGAAGTTTCACAGGAAACCAAGGAAAAAAGGCTCCCCCACCCCCAAAAAGCCCTCAAAATGCCATTGTGTGCTGCCTCAGCATGGCCTGGTGTCCCCAGGGCTGGGACAGTGCCAGGAGGGAGAGCTGGCACTGAGGATTTGAGGGTGCTGAGGGCACCATCAGGGCTGTGTGGCACTGGAGGGTGATGCTGTGGCTGTCTGGGGACCTTGGTGGGGTTTTGGGGCGAGGGCAGGGGTGGGAGGGTGGGGATGCTGCTTCAGGGGGTCCAAAAGGATGGTGAATTGCTGTTCTTGTGCTCTTCATCCTTGATTTGTTTTTTGGTTATAAACCCAAGCTGGTCACCCCACTTTGCCAGTGAAATCTAGGTTTGATTAAAAGCTTTTTTTGGCAGTAGTTAAACGTGATAAGGCAGAGGGGGAGAAAGCATGATTTTAAAAATATGCCCCTACTCTTCCCAATCATGTGTGATGCTCACTGTGACACAATAATTTTCCAACACCACTTTTCAGTTAAATATAGAAGTGCATTTTCTGTTCCTTCCCTCTCTCTGTGAAACAATTGTGCAACTTTCTTTTTCCTTAACATAATTCTGCATCAAAATGAGCTCCAGGGACTAAAACCAGCCCTGTGTGTAGGACGGGAGCTGCCTCCCTTCCCTCTGGATGTTCCCCTGGGATTTCACCCCGGGTTCCCATGGGTTGGGGGTGTGTGGCTGTGCTGTGCTGTCCCCTCTGATGTCCCTGTGCTGTCCCCAGCAGGGAGCATGCAGAGTCCAGAGGGTGGATCAGACTCAGCAGCTTCTGTGGCTCTTCACCCGTCGGCCTCAGCGCAGGCACCAGTGGTGCAGGCAGTGCCAGCCTCACAGCAGGTAAGGCATGCACAGCTGGGGATGCTGTTGCCATGGAGAAAAGCCCTGATTTCCCTGGCAGATGCATTTTAATCCCAGGTTTTGATAGTGGGGAGAAGGTTTTTTTATCAGCTCCTTGAGGTAGTGGGGAGAACCTGTTGGTAAAGGTGGGGTTTGGGGTTTAATTTAGGCTCCCAAGGGAGTCATTTGTGCCAGCTGATTTTAACCCCAGAGAAGGTTTTTTATCAGCTCCTTGAGGTAGTGGGGATGACCTGTTGATAAAGGTGATGTCCTGTGGGTTTGAGCTCTGCCAAGCTTTAAAAGGTGGGGTTTGGGTCCCCAAGGGAGTCACTTTGTGCCAGCTGATCTTAACCCCAGGTTTTGATATTGGGGAGAGGGTTTTTAATCAGTTCCTTAAAGTACTGGGGACAACCTGCTGGTAAAGGTGATGTCCTGTGGGTCTGAGTGCTGCCAATCCATGTGCAAGATTTGGGGTTTATTTCAGGTCCCCAAGGGAGTCACTTTGTGCCAGTTGATCTTAACCCCAGGTTTTGATAGTGGGGAGAAGGTTTTCAATCAGTTCCTTGAGGTTCTGGGGACAGCCTGTTGGTAAAGGTGATGTCCTGTGGGTCTGAGTGCTGCCAATCCATGTGCAAGCTTTAAAAGATTGGGTTTGGGTTTAATTTGGGTTCCCAGAGGAGTCACTTTGTGCCAGCTGGGTGTTTGCTTGGGTGAATTTCCTGTTGTCACTGTTTGGGGTGTCAGTAAGAGCAGGGGCAGGTGGAGCAGTGCTGAGAGGTACCTGAGAGGTGAGGGCAGAGCTGATGCAGGAGCCACGTGCTGTCCCCACAGAGCCCAGGGAGGGGATTGTCCCCCTCTGCTCTGCCCTCCTGGCCTCCCCTGCCCTGCTGGGGCCACCTTTGGGTCTCCAGCACAAGAAGGGTTTGGGCAGGTCCAGAGGAGGTCACGGAGCCCCTCTGCTCTGGAGCCAGGCTGGGAGAGCTGGGGGTGCTCCCCTGGACAAGAGAAGGCTCCAGGGAGAGCTCAGAGCCCCTGGCAGGGCCTGAAGGGGCTCCAGGAGAGCTGGAGAGGGACTGGGGACAAGGCCTGGAGGGACAGGACCCAGGGAATGGCTCCCACTGCCAGAGGGCAGGGCTGGATGGGATCTTGGGCAGGAATTGTTCCCTGGCAGGGTGGGCAGGCCCTGGCCCAGGGTGCCCAGAGCAGCTGGGGCTGCCCCTGGATCCCTGGCAGTGCCCAAGGCCAGGCTGGACAGGGCTGGGAGCACCTGGGACAGTGGGAGCTGTCCCTGCCATGGCAGGGGTGGCACTGGATGGGATTTGAGGTCCCTTCCAACCCAAACCATTCCATGGTCTCTTCCTTGGGTAGGCAGATCCCAACATTTTAATCTGCAGAGGGGGATTTGTGATTCATGCCCATGAATTTGCTGCATTTGGGAGGCCCCAGCAGGAGACAAGTGATGGACAGGAACCACCCAATGCAAAATGGGAAGGGTTCAGTGCAACTGGTTCCTTTTTGTTCCTTTTTCTGCCTTTTGGGGAACTTGCAAAAGAAATTTCTGCCTCAGGAAGCTGGAGGGATAAGAGGGTGGGTGGGTGTAACTCAGCTTCATCCTTCTCCAACTCCCAAGTGAGCAGCAGCAGCTGCCATTGGGTGCTGAGGGAAAGGAACAGTTAAAGATTGGGAATTGAAGGGATATTTGACTTTCCAGGAGTCAGGGGGTGATCCAGAGTGCTGCTGTCACCTCCCAGCCTTCCCATCCACGGAGAGCACTCCCTGCTGCTGTGGCAGGGTGGGGACAGCAGTGCCCAGCAGTGCCAGGTGTCCCCAGGGTCACAGTGTGGATTTGGCTGTGAACAAAGGTTGGAAAACCATTGGATTAAGAAATCACCCATCCAGCCTCTGCCCATGCTGGAGTGGAACTGCTTGGATTAAGGAAAATCCAGGGGATAGTGAAGACTGCTGAAGAGGAGGAGCATCTAGAGCCTTCCTTGTCACCAGCAGGACAAAGAAATCACTGGGGATGAGCTGCTGCCAGCAGGAATGGTGTGAGGCTGAAGACCTTGGGGTTGTTGGGCACTGGTGTCCCTTTGGGTTTGAGCAGGATGGCCTCACCTTCCAGATGGGGATGATTCCTTATCTTGGCTGGAGGGTGATAGCAGAGCACAGGACAGGCAGGGAGCTGGGCCAGGGATGTGGCATCTGGCAAAAGCAGTGCCAGAAAATGGGCAGAAAGTAGGAGAAATGGGGGGGGTGTCCACAGGGCTCCCAGGACGAGGGAAGAGATGAGAATCTTGACTCCATGCTTCAGAAGGCTGATTTATTATTTTATGATGTATGTGATATTAAAAGAAAATGATATATTAAAGCTATACTGAAGAATAGAAGAAAGGATTTCATCAGAAGGATAGCAGGGAATAGAATGGAATGATAATAAAATCTTGTGACTGACCAGAGAGTCCAGGACAGCTGGACTTTGATTGGCCATTAATTAAAAACAACTACATGAGACCAATCAAAGATGCACCTGTTGCATCCCACAGCAGCAGATAATTATTGTTTACATTTCATTTCTGAGGCCTCTCAGCTTCTCAGGAGAAAAGATCCTAGCAAAAGGATTTTTCATAAAATATGTCTGTGACAGAGAAAGGAAAGAGTCTTTGATGCAGGTGGCACTGCCAAGGTCTGATTTCAGAAAGTGCTTGTGATGTCCCCACCTGCACTGGTGAGGGAACACAGGCCAGGTGATGGCTGAAATAGGTGTAGGATCTCAGTGCAGGATCTCCAGGGAATGCAGCCTGGGCACTGCAGATGGAGCAGCTGCCTGGAGATCTGGGCAATGGTCATAACCCTGGAATTCTGCTAGAACTGGATTTCTGGTTGTTACATAGATATGGGAGGGCTAAAAATCATAAATATCCATGGTAGTTATCCATGGAAGTTATGTATCCATCATAAATCTCCAGGTAGCCAGTAATTCTCAGGGTTGCTCCTGGGGTTGTTTTCTGGCTCTTTGTTCTGTTGGCCCATGTGGTATTTGCATCCTCAGAACACAGAGAGACACAATTCTCTCTCCCAGGGTTTTTCCTGGGGAAGGCAGCACAGCCCCAACCTCCTGGGTGTTTTTAAAGGATGTGTCTCCTTGGAGAAGGTTTGAGAGGCCATGGAGATGCTTGGCTGTGCTCCCAGTGAATCCTTTCTCTCCATCCACCACATCCCCACGCTTGTTTTGCTGGATCTGAAGGTGCTGAGCACTCTGAGATGTGCTGACAGCCTCAGGCTGAAAGTGGAGTGTAAGACAGGGATGATGGAAGTGACAGAGCCACCAGCACCATGAAATGTCCCTGTGCCCTTGGTGGCACTGCAGGGAGAAGCAGAACCCCTGAGCTTTGGTGCTGGGGGGGATTTCTTGTTGCAGGAGGCAGAGTGTGGCTGGGTTTAGCAGCCCTAAGAGAAGGAATTTGCAGCCAAATGTGGATGTGTGAGGAGTGGTTCTTGTTCAGCTGGGGCTGAGCTTGTCAATGAACTGCTTCTTCCTTTCCTGGAGGTTTGAAGATGATTCCTGGCAGAAATTTGCCCAAATTCAGGGGGCTGAGCTCGGGCTGGTGCACCCCACAGGGAGGGTGGGGACCATGGGGACACTAATCACAGGATGCCACTGCTGCTGCTGCTGTCAGAGGCAAGCTGGCTGTGAAATCTGGGGAGAGAACACCTGGCTCAGCTGTGGTATGGACTGAAATTGTCTTTATCTTCTTCTTGCAGAGGGTTTTGGTCCAGGCCACAGGCTCGGCTCCCAAAGGGGCACAGATGCAGCAAATCTCTGTTCCCAGAGTGCAGCAGGTTCCACAGCAGGTAAAGAACCCTGGGACAGACAGCCCTGCACCAACAGGGCCCCAGTCCCACTTCTGAAACTGTGCCAGAGCTGGAAAAATCTTAATTAAAGGCTTAAGGGGCAGTCAGGGAGCTGGCATCGCTTTCTCCAGCTCTCTCCTCCTTTCTTAGACTGATGACAAAAGAAACTCTCAAGATATTTGAAGTTTAGGAAGAACCTTTGCTGTAGCAGTTGTCTTTCATGTATTTGAAGATTTGATGGATGCTTTCAACTTAAATTTAAAAGCATTTATTAAATCAGAGTTAAATTAAAATTAAATCCTTTGGTAAAGATGTTTTTTAGAGGCAAAATGTTTGGGTTTTTTTTTTTTTTCTAATTAAACAAATTTACTGCTTGCATGTGACTCCACAGAAAGGTTTGGTGCCAGAGAGCCATGCAAGTGTTTTTATTTATTTGAACTTTGCCTTTTCCAGGGCTTGTTTCCTAAGAAACCAGGGATATGTGGTGCTGCTCCACGTGGACAGCAAGTCTGATCCTTTTAATTTTTTTCCTTTAGTGATTTTTTTTTTTTTTTTGTTTGGTTGCTCCATTTCAGGGGGCAAAAAAAATTGACAGAGGGCAACTGTGTCCTTCCCAGAGCAACAAAAACAGAGCTGGGGTGCAGTTGGACACTGTCAGGCTCCCCTCTGAAGGAAAAGCTGCAGCATGAGCTCACCCCTATTAGTCAGCCCCAAGACACGTGTCCAGAGGAAACCCAGCTCCATTGTTTCCACTTCTCATGGAGCAACCACTTATTTATCTATTTTAACTTGACCTTTGAAAATAAAAACCTCCTTTCTTTGGCATTCCTAAGCATGGAGGGGAGGGCAGGGAGAGTGAGATTTTTGGTTTTGGATTTTTTGGGGGGGCTTTTTGTTTTTGGGGGTTTTTTGTTTGTTTGTTTGTGATTTTTTGGTTTGGTTTTGGGAATGTATTTGGTTTTTTTTGTTGTTTTTTTTTTTGGTTGTTTTTTTTTTTTTTTAAAGAAAGCCTGAGTGTCAAGGTAAGGTTGGAGCTGTTTAAGCAGCAGCTCCTGAGCAATCCCTGACCTCTTGGTGCCTGTTGCAGGTGCAGTCTGTGCAGCACGTTTATCCAGCCCAGGTGCAGTATGTGGAAGGAGGAGAAGCTGTTTATACCAATGGAACCATGTAAGAACCTCCCTGAGCTGTCCCCCTGCCACCTCCCAGCCCTTCCCTCCCTCCTTCCACCCAGCCCCACCACGGAAGGAGGAAGAGGAGGAGCTGTCTCAGGTGTTGTGTTGGGTGTGGGGGTGGTTTCCAGCCCTGGGGGTGTTGTCCTCATGGAGGGACTGTTCTCCAGGGAATCCTGGTCATGAGAGGGTCTGAAAAGTCTGGGAACTTTGTGTGGTGACACGGGCAGCTTTAGGAGTGGAACTTCCAGAGGAAAAAGGGGCTGTTGGAAGATTTTAGAGAGTCAAGGAATGCCAGAATGGCTTGGGTTGGAAAAGACCTTCAAGCCCATCTCCTTCCAACTCCCCAACACCTTGCACCACCCCAGGCTGCTCCAAGCCTTGTCCAGCCTGGCCTTGGACACTTCCAGGGATGGGGCACCACAGCTGTGCCAGGGCCTCTCCATTCTTTGGATTTCCTCTTCCTCCTGCCTGCTGTGCCCCATTTTGTGCCTCCTTTGGCCTTCCTCACCCCAGTTCCTCACAAGGAGCTGCCCTCACCGTGAGCTTGTGCTGTGAGGCCAATGGATCCCATTCCAACAGAGCAAACCCCGCTGTGAGAAACAGCTGCTCACTTTTACAATTCCAAAGTTTATTAAACCTTCACAAAAATTGCAACAATTTTTTTTATAAAGTATTTAATAATTTTTTAAAATAATTTTTAAATTTTTTTTTAATAAGGAAAAGGTTTTCAGTTCTGGGAGTCCCTGTGACTGCCAGCCATGTGGCTCATCTACAAAATATCTATCTCTTAATTGTGAGAGCTAACTGGCATTAGTTATCTGTAAAAACCCCCCTTTTCCTTTCCTATAAGTCATTTGGCTCAAACAATTAACTCTTGGTTTTGATTTGGATAATTTACCCTTCCTTCTCAAAAAGAAAAAAAGAAAAGAAAATAATTTTTACCAGCATCTGTTGATGTGGGCATGGACAGTGGGAACAGGAAAAATTTTATTTGGGAATGGACAAAATGGGAAAAAAGAGGTTAATTTGGTCTTGTTCTTTGGTCTGTTGGATTAAGAGACAACTGAGGGATGATGGAGGTCTGGTGTGCCTTTCTTGTTCCCACCTTACCATGCCTCTGGGGTTGCAAACAACAAGAAGAATCTTACAGTGGGAACAGGAAAATTTTTATTTGGAAATGGACATAATGGGATTAATTAACAAATTAACAAGAGGTTAATTAGGTCTTGATCTTTAGTCTCTGTTGGATTAAGAGACAACTGAGGGATGATGAAGATGTGGTGTGGCTTTCTTGTTCCCACCTTACCATGCTTATGGGGTTGCCACCTGCAACAGGGATATAATCTTACAGTGGGAACAGGAAAAGTTTTATTTGGAAATGTCCAAAATGGGATTATAGAGGCAAATTTGGTCTTGCTCTTTAGTCTCTGTTGGATTGAGACAACTGAGGGATGATGGAGGTGTGTGTATGGCTTTCTTACTCCCACCTTACCATGCTTATGGGGTTGCCACCCGCAGCAGGGCTATAATCTTACAGTGGGAACAGGAAAAAATTTATGTGGAAATGTCCCAAATGGGATTACAGAGGCCAATTTGGTCTTGCTCTTTAGTCTCTGTTGGATTAAGAGACAACTGAGAGATGATGGAGGTGTGGTGTGGCTTTCCACCTTACCATGTCTCTGGGGTTGTCACCTGCAGCAGAGCTATAATCTTACAGGAAAATTTTTATTTGGAAATGGACAAAATGGGAAAAAAGAGGTTAATTTGGTCTTGCTCTTTACTCTGTTGGACTGAGACAACTGAGGGATGATGGAGGTGTGGTGTGGCTTTCCACCTTACCATGTCTCTGGGGTTGTCACCTGCAGCAGAGCTATAATCTTACAGGAAAAATTTTGTTTGGAAATGGACAAAATGGGAAAAAAGAGGTTAATTTGGTCTTGCTCTTTACTCTGTTGGACTGAGACAACTGAGGGATGATGGAGGTCTGGTGTGCCTTTCTTGTTCCCACCTTCCATGCCTCTGGGGTTGAACCAAATCATCTCGGTGGCGAGCACAAGGTATAACCTTTAACACCAGGGGTTTCCTGACACTTCTGCAGCTTTCTGAAGCTGTCCAGCACAGGATTCCCTCTGCCAGCTCCTCTCTTTTGTCCCCTGCACAGACGAGCTGCCTACTCGTACAGCAGCGAGGCGCAGATTTACGCCCCTGCCAGCGCCGCGCCCTATTTCGAAGCGCAGGGAGGAGGAGGAGGAGGAGGAGCTCAGGTGACTACAGCGACATCCTCTCCTACAGCCATTCCCTCTCACAACATGGTGGGCATCACCATGGACATTGGGGGAAGTCAGATCCTCTCCGGCTCGGGAGCCTATCTCATTCATGGGGGGCTGGAGAACTCTAGACATTCTCTGTCTCACACCTCACGCTCCTCTCCAGCAACGGTATGTAGCCCTGCAGGCACCTCAGCTCGGGGGCCAGCAATGATTCCAAAGGGAACTGAAAAGCCTTCAGAAAATTAAACTGACCTGGCATTATCATTGTTTATCTCTGTAACCTGCCATGAGTGCAAGGGGGAGAATAGACACTGGTGTACTGCACTTCTTTTTCAGTTTGGACTGTTCCTCTCGCTCAGATCACTGAAATGATCAGCAGCATTAGAGAAGAGAAAGCATTAATCATTCAAATATTAATAAAGCATTAGGTTTGGTTTGGGTTTTTTCCCTCCCGAACAAAATATTTTGGTTTTTAAAGATTTGTCTCTGTTTATATTTTCTACTGTAAATTTGTCTCTATTTACATTTTCTACTAAATCGAACATCTCACATATGCTTACCAAACTATTGAAATAAATCTTCAGTTGTGAAGAGACCTGAGAAATTCTTCCTTAACCCATTGGATAATTAGCACATAAGTTGTGTTCAAGCTGATCATGCTGAGTGCACAGTGATCAAAAAGCCTTTGTGTCTATGTCTCCTACACCATTGTGTATTCTGCCCTTGCCATATGTTTAGAAAATGTCTTTTAGGGGTGATATTGATCAAACAGAAATGGTTTAAAGTTCTGATTTCTTTCAGTGTGTCCTTCCAGCTGCCAGCTGAGGTGGCAGGTGCTGGAGCACAGCTGTGTGGGACTGAGGGCTTTCAGCTCTTCACCCAAAACAGCCTTTTTGCAGCAAGGGCTTTGATTTGGGAATCTCCCAGCCCTCAGCAGCTGCCAGGAGTGCAAGCACTCCTCATTTCCTGAGACACTGCTCACCTCCCTCTGCAGACTTCTGTGTGTTTATGCATTCATATATAAATATAAATACTAATGTAGGTGTAATTCAGGGTATGTAGCCAGAATTTAAAATGTGAGCAGCATCACTAGGGAGAAAAACAGGAGCTGTTGCTGCTGAGAGCTCATGTAAATCTGGCCTGTTATGCTGTACTTTCTTTTCCCACTGAGTTTTTGAATGTAGATTTAATGTTTTTTGAATCTTTGTGCCTTGAAAGATTGCTTTGGTCCTGTAGTAACTGTGCTCTGCCTTGGGTAGGCATAGGGGAAAATCCTTGGTTTGGGTGGAAGAGCAAATGACAGATGCTGAGGTTCTTTTCTTGGGTGAGAATTGTGTGTGTGTGTATTTTAACTGTTTATAGTTAAAAATGAGCACTGGACCATTTGGTTTTTACTCAAAGTTATTATTTGGAAGCATCATCTGTGTGGGACTGCATCTTACAAAACTGCACAACTTTCCTCTTGGATTTTTGGGGGATTTTTTTTTTATGTTGTTGTTGTTTGGAGTTTTTGTAATTTCCATGGTGATGAGCATGATATAAAAGCCAAAGTGGAAAATATGCCAGTAGAAATATCCCATGAATGGATTTAGTTGATGGTTATTACATGAGATAAGGCTGTTCAGCAAAACAAAAAAAAAAAAAAAAAAAAGAAATTTAGAAAGTGACCTTTATGGAAATACATCTGAGATAAATCCACTCTGTTGCATGTACAAATGAGCTTTCTGAAGGTATTTTAACACAAAATAGCTGAGGAAGGGCTGGAAAAGGTGGGAAAGAGCCTGGCAGGCAGGCCAGGGCTGTGTCTGTGTGTGGCTGTCAGTCCTTCCAGCTCAGACCAGGGTCAGAGGGGGCTGGAGCAGAGCCTGGCCTGCTTGGAATTAATCCTGGAGTCATTTGGTTTGGGACCTCAAAGTCCATCCAGTGCCACCCCTGCCATGGCAGGGACACCTCCCACTGTCCCAGGTGCTCCCAGCCCTGTCCAGCCTGGCCTTGGGCACTGCCAGGGATCCAGGGGCAGCCACCAGAAGGGATGGGTGGCTTAAGGACAGCAGGGACTGAACCAAATCCATGGGCAGGAACTTGATTTTCTGTTTTCAGAGACTGGGAAAGGTTGGTGTTGAAGAGGCCAGAGGGGCTCTGGCAGAACGTGGTGGGGCAGGACTGGGAGCTGTGTGGGAGGAAAGGAAAGCAGAGCTCATGCAGATGGAGCCAGGGAAGCCAAAGGGTTTGCCCTGGCCTTGGGGATGGACAGCAGAGTGGTCAGTGGTGGGGAAGAAGAGGGATTGGAGGTGTTGAGGGCAAGGAGGGCACCTCCAGAGGAAAACTGAAACATTGGAATACTTCAGGATGAGCAGAGGTCCTCAGGAGGCTGAGAGATGTTTGGTAAAGTCTGTGTGTGCACCAAAGAAAAATCTTCAGATACTTCAAAAAAACTCTTAGGAAACCTTCCCTCTGTGCTGGAGCAGCAATGTTCTGCTCCACCAGATGGGCTGAAACAGCTCAGGGAGCATTCAATATCTGTGCCAACACAACACTATCAATCTTCACCTAAATTAGTCTGGACTAAGAGAGGAAATCCTTGAGACCTCCCACAAGTGGGTCCTCAGAGCTCTTCACCTTCCTGCAGAGCTGCTCAAGAGCTTTTGGTCTTTCCCCTGTGGCAGTTTTTATTGCAGATGCAGGGTGTCCTTTTGGATGGGACCCCTGCCAACAGCAAAAGGCCAGGCAGCATTTCTGGGCTTGCCTCAGAGCTGTTGCTCAAACAGCCCCTGAGCAGAAAGAGGAAGGAAATTGGGTCTCCCTCTGCCTCTGACTCATTTCCTGAAGGCTGTGTCAGCACTCAGGCTGTGCTTCCTCATGGTCCATCACCGTGTGGGGCAGTGAAACCCCACTAATCTGAGCCTGAACTGGGGGAGGTGTGAGGCAGTAAAACCCCACTAATCTGAGCCTGAATTGGGGGAGGTGTGAGGCAGTGAAACCCCACTAATCTGAGCCTGAATTGGGGGAGACGTGAGGCAGTGAAACCCCAATAATCTGAGCCTGAACTGGGTGAGGTGTGAGGCAGTGAAACCCCACTAATCTCAGCCTGAATTGGGTGAGAACCCCTCTAGAAGTGGCTCCACTTTGGGTTGGGAACAAGGAAGTGTGCTGGAGGTGGTGCCACCTTCACACCTGGATGTGGTTGCTGGATGTCACCTCAGAAGCTGGCTCTGCTCTGCTCTGCCACCCTGCTGTGACAGAGCCTGGCTTGTGAAGGGCTGGGTTTATCTCAGCCCTGATCTCCACTGTGGGCTGAGTCAGGGCAGGCTGTCACTGTGGGCAGGAGGCCATGGACACATCATCTGCAGATGTTCTGTGGGTGTGCCCACAAGGTGTTAAATGAGGACAGAGAGCAGAGCTCTGGCTGCAGGTTCTGTGTGCTTGTCCTGCCAGGGCACAGATAACAGGGTTTGGGACACCCCAAACGGGGTTTGGGAACATCTGCTGGAGACAAGCAGGTCCTGCTCCTGCCAGGCTCTAATGTGGGATTTGGGGAGGTTTGAGGATTTTTTTTTTTCCCTGCAAAAAGCTTGTAGAGGAACACTGGAGCTTTGGGACCAGCAGCCATCTGCTCAAGGAGCCCAGATTCTGCCCCAGCAGCAGAATGGAGAAGACAAGAAGGGTTCAGGAGAGGCTTGAGGCACAAGGCAGCAGCCACAGCTGGGCTGAAGGGGAGCAGGAGGCAGCCAGGGGGTGAGGGGGCTCCTCAGGAGCCAGAAGGTCTCACCTTGGCTGCTCTGGGATCAATAGAAACTAGCACAGGCAGCAGCAAATGTTCCAGCCTGGCTTCTGGGGGAGAACTCACCCAGCTGAAAGCTGGTGAAAGCTCCTGCCTTCTTCCTGGTGCAGCTCTCAGCAGCCCTCATCCATTCCTGTTTGTGCACTCTCCTTGCACCCCAGCTTTTAATTTTTTAGGTTTTTTTACAAAATATGAAGAGGTGACCAAGTCATTACTGCCAGCTCTCCTTGGAAAGCCTAGGCCCAGCTCTGCAGCCAATCTCTGACCATTCCAGTTCATCCACTCTCCTTGCACCCCAGCTTTATTTCATTTTTTAGGGTTTTTGGCAAAATATTGAGAGGTGACCAAGTCATTACTGCCAGCTCTCCTTGGAAAGCCTGGGTCCAGCTCTGCAGTGCATCTGCCTGGTGATGGTTTGCTCTCAGCAGGAAGGGAAAAAGAGGAGGAAAATGGCTTTTTTTTATATAAATAAGCAGTGCTTTTAGTGGAAGATAAACCCCCCTGGCCTTGCTTTGTCACCCCTGTGGGGGTCCCTGCTGTGTGTCCATTTGCATGTCCCAGTAACGCCTCTGCAGCTCCATCCACGTCTGTTTGCCTCTTTTTCACCAGCTTGTTGATAGAAAGCATTAATCATTCAAATATTAATAAAGAAACAATAATCCTGGCTGTTGCTAACTATCTGATTTCCTTTCTTTTTCCTTTTTTTTTCTCTCTCTCTCCTATGCACGTTTTTCTTTAGCTTGAAATGGCGATTGAAAACCTACAAAAAAATGAAGGGATTACATCACACAAAAGCAGTTTGCTCAACAGCCATGTAAGTTACAATCAGAATTTACAACCTTTTCCCCTGCTTTGGTAGGAGAATTATTTCTTTGGTGTATTCAACAGCATGAGGCACTCAAAAGCAGCCTGTGATTGAGCTGTGCTGCCCAAAGCAGCCCATTCCCAAGGAAAAATAGGCTGCAAAAAGTGCCATGTGATAATGTTTGCTGCTGAGATGCTCAGGAGTCTGTTATTTATTTATAATAAAAATAAATATGTGTTTATTTATTTCATCTGCCTTGCAATGGAAATTGCTGGCAATCAGATAAACACATTGGAGGAAGTTCTTTTTCCTTTCACTGGAACTGAAACGTGGCTGGAAAATTACTTGTAAATCCAGAGCCATGACTTGGTGTGAATTGTGACAGATCCCCCTCAGCCAGCACACACCAAAAGCCTCTGAATGCCTTTTTTCCCCTCTCTCTGTGCCTCAGGATGCCCATTCCTGTCACAATGCTGTGCTAAATCCATGTGCTGGGCCTCTCTCTCACTCTGCCAAGGATTTCCCTGCTTTGTGTGATATTCCCGCTGTTCTGCTGGGCCTTTGCATCCTGGTTTGTGGCTCCCATGCAGGAACACTGAGGGATGAGCACATGCTTGGGTGAGATTTGGGTTGATCCAGGTCGTGTTGGAGTCCCTGGACTTTGTTTTCCCTGTGTTTGGATGAAGCTCAAGCATGTCCTGCACCCATGAATCCCATGCACAAAGTGGTGTTTCTCTACTCTAACAGGTTTTCTCTGGGTTTGGGGGCTGGTTTGTTGTTATTCTTAGGGCAAAAAAGAAAAATCTTTGGCTTCTTCACCCTAGATAAATACCCTGAGACAACAAAAGGAACTTTAAACCTGTCTGATTCTTGATTCTGACTTCAAACTCCAGGCCAGGGCTCCTGGGGGAGCTCAAACTTTATTTCAGCCGGTGGAGAGTGAAGGTTTCTGGTTGTAGCTGGGGAAACACAAACCTGCAGGACCAGGCAGTTCCTGTTCTGAGCATCCCTCCTGCCCCAGGCTGGGCACTCCTCAAGTGCTGCTCAAGGATTGTGTTGCTCTGCAGGAATTTTCTTGTTCATCGAGGACAAAGTTTGAAATAAAATCTGGAAAAGAGCAGAGGAAAGAGAGCAAAAGGTAGAAAAGAGATTTCACTGCCCACAAGCAGTGCAGGATGGAGTGGGGGCCTCATCCAGCCCAGATCTGACCTTCCCCACCCTGGTCTTGCAGGGTAGAAGTGCAGAACTTGATGTCCCTGATTCTAGGTCCTTGATGTCTCTAGTTCTAGGCCCCTGATGTCCCTGGTTCTAGGTCCTCGATGTCCCTGGTTCTAGGTCCTTGATGTCCCTGATTCTAGGTCCTTGATGTCCCTGGTTCTAGGTCCTCGATGTCCCTGGTTCTAGGTCCTTGATGTCCCTGGTTCTAGGTCCTCGATGTCCCTGGTTCTAGGCCCCTGATGTCCCTGGTTCTAGGTCCTCGATGTCCCTGGTTCTAGGTCCTCGATGTCCCTGGTTCTAGGTCCTTGATGTCCCTGGTTCTAGGTCCTCGATGTCCCTGGTTCTAGGTCCTTGATGTCCCTGGTTCTAGGTCCTCGATGTCCCTGGTTCTAGGCCCCTGATGTCCCTGGTTCTAGGTCCTCGATGTCCCTGGTTCTAGGTCCTCGATGTCCCTGGTTCTAGGTCCTTGATGTCCCTGGTTCTAGGTCGTGGTTCATAGCCTGGCCCAAGGTTTAAGTGCTCTTACAACCTCTGGAGCAAACAAACTCCTTCCTGAGCATGAGTGACACATCCACCCCCAGCTGGTCCCTCTGAAGGTGCAGCTCCAGGCACAAGGTGCAGGTCCTGGGCTGAGGAACCCGACAGGTCCTTGCTGTCCCCAATGTCCCTGCTCAGGGAGCTGTCTGGGGACATGTGGGAATAAAAAGGGGCATGAGCAGTGCCTGAAGGGGACACAGCACACTGGGGAACCAGATCAGGCAGTTCCAGAGCTGGAGGAGCTGCAGTGCCACTGCCCAGGGAGGCTCTGCAGCCTCTGCATGGGGAGGCTCTTTTGGGACTCCTCTGAGTGAGGCACTGGGCTGCAGGGAGGGACCTGAGCCCAGGAAGGACACCCTGATGTGAGCAGGAAGCTGGACCAGGATGGTTTGGGTTGGAAAAGACCTTAAAGCTCATTCTGATTTAATTCCAACTTCCTGCCATGGGCAGGGACACCTTCCACCAGAGCAGGGAGCTCAGAGCTCTGCCCAACCCAGCCTTGGATACTCCAGGGATGCTCAGAGCTCTGTCCCACACAGCATTGGATCCTCCAGGGATGCTCAGAGCTCTGTCCAGCCCAACCTTGGATCCTCCAGGAATACTCAGAGCTCTGTCCCACACAGCACTGGATTCTCCAGGGATGCTCAGAGCTCTGTCCAACCCAACCTTGGGTGCTCCAAGGATACTCAGAGCTCTGTTCCACCCAGCCCTGAATGCTCAGAGCTCTGTCCCACCCAACTTGGATACTCCAGGGATACTCAGAGCTCTGTCCAGCCCAGCCTTGGGTGCTCCAGGGATGCTCAGAGCTCTGTCCCACACAGCCTTGGATCCTCCAGGGATACTCAGAGCTCTGTTCCACCCAGCCCTGAATGCTCAGAGCTCTGTCCCACCCAGCCTTGGATACTCCAGGGGTACTCAGAGCTCTGTCCAGCCCAGCCTTGGGTGCTCCAGGGATTGAGCAGCCACCACCTGGAGACCAGAGGTGGCCAGAGCTGGCTCCCAGTGCAGGTGTGGGACATCCCAGTGACCACCAGTGCTGAACCCAGCTCTGCTGTGGTACAGAAGGGTTCTGCTCTCCAGGATGTTCCAGTTCCCAGCTCTTCATGGCAAAGAACAGAACCACAGCAGCAGGGAGAGCTTTACCCATCCCAGATTCCCCATGGCTGGCACACAGGATTGGCAGGCTGGTGCTGGAGGAGCAGGTGACTGCAATTTGTCAAGGCTGGAAGCAAATTCCAGCTTGACAAAAGCAAGAGGAAATGGGGAGAGGATGCTAATTGCACTTGGTTGTGACTTAATTGCTCTGAGTCTTAAGGTTGCAGTTCTTCATTATCTTCTGTTCCTTGTTTTAAATTTGGCTTTTTGGAAATGTGCAAGTTCTTGGGATGATGAGGTTTATTTTGTTACCATCAGCAGGTGGTTCATGCCAGGAATCTTTGGGGTTTAGGAAAAAAAAAAAAAGAGGACAATTAAAGGTATCTCAATCCAGAGGGAAATTTTCACATAATTTAACTAAAATCAATATGAAATGGAGCTTGATAACTGAATTTGGCTTCCAAACCTCCCTGGGAGGTTATTTAAGTGCACTTGAGAGAGGCAGTGGAGAGGTGAGGCTCCTGCTGAGCCCCAGTGACAGGATGGTTCTGATGGAATCGTGTCAATGTGGCTGCAGCTGGCAGTGGCATTATTTCTTTGGGATTGGGATTATTTCTTTGCCAGTTATGAGTTTGTAGGTAACACAAAGAAAACAGAGAAAAATAATTTTTTGCAATTTTTGTACACAAGAGCCTGAAGTTGGAGGAGTTGAGGCCCTGTGGCTGTGGAATATCCACGGCACAAGTAGGAACAGGGAGAAAATGTAATTTTTCCTCATTGCATGCAAAATGAAATAGCAAAAAACCACACAATAACCCCCACTGGAATTCTTTCCTGTGAGTGAATGTCTCTGTCCTATCTCTGAGCTCGACTGAGTGGAAATTTAGGAGCCTGCTGCTCATGGTCCCAGCTAAAAACATCTTAAATATGACCCACAAATGGTTTCTGCTTTATATTTCATACAAGTGGCCACAAGAAAATGTCTCCAAACCTGCACCTTCAAAAAAGAAAAAGGTTTTTATTTTCTCAGCCAGCCACGAGTGGATTTTTCCACCCTTGGATCGAACCAGGATAAGGTTTTTGCCAGTGTTTTTTTCAGTCAGATAGAAATAAAGTTAAGGTAGAAATGAAAATTAAATGTTCCTCTGGAGTGCCAATAACAACCACAGCAGCATATGGCTGTAGAGTGATTTTATTGAACCTGATCATGGCATAAACAGAAATAAACTGGGGAATATCTGATTGTCACAACTGAACAAAATTCAGAAAGCAAACAGAAAAAGAGATTCAGATGGAAAGCGTTTTTAATTTTCTCATTTTAAGTGCCCAATGTGTTATTAGTTGTGCAGGTAGAACAAAAATCAAGTTTGGAAAATTATTTATATTCTGACAGATCTCTGTTTCAAGCTCTTTTGTGTTCTTCATAATAATTTCTAATTCAATAGTGGGAGTTCATATTGTGAAACTCTGCAATGTTTGAGGGAATATAAAAAGACATTTGCAGGAAAAGGAAGCTGGGAGGTGAAGGGAATCTTCTAGAAATATCAGAGATTAGAATAAAAATGCCCAGGATCAAAATTAAATGAGAGGGTTTATCTGTATCTGTATTTTCCATTGCAATATACAACTTTTATATTTTTTTTAAGGCTTAAGGATTAAGATTTAGGGATAAATAGCTGATGCACATTCAGTATCTGCCATAGGATAAATAAAATACCTGCTTTAAAAATTCGAAAGGATTGTAAGCAATAATCTCTTAAACATAGGAGATGGGCCAAAATTAACATAGATGTGGACAACTTAAAAACTGAATTCCTGCTGGTGTTTTATGGCAAAACCACTGGGGTCCATTTTTTGGTCCATTCAGAGGGAACTGAATGGCTGGGGGAGGCTCAGGGCCACAGAAAGACTTTTTGGGGCTTCCAGGGGTGTCTGTGCTGAAGGTGGGAGCAGGAAGGGTCATCATGGATCATTAACAAACCATTTATTGGCGCAGTGGGATTTGGAGAAGGGAGGACCTCAGAGAGTGCCCTGGGTGGAGTGGAGCTGGGGGAAGGTGGGAAGGGGAGAAGAGGCTCCTGTAAAGCAGGACAGAGGGACAAGTGGCCAGGATGTTTTTCTTCCTTCCGCCTCCAAAGGGACCTCAAAGCCCATCCAGTGCCACCCCTGCCATGGCAGGGACACCTCCCACTGTCCCAGGCTGCTCCAGCCTGGCCTTGGGCACTGCCAGGGATCCAGGGGCAGCCCCAGCTGCTCTGGGCACCCTGGGCCAGGGCCTGCCCACCCTGCCAGGGAACAATTCCTGCCCAAGATCCCATCCAGCCCTGCCCTCTGGCAGTGGGAGCCATTCCCTGGGTCCTGTCCCTCCATCCCTTGTCCCCAGTCCCTCTCCAGCTCTCCTGGAGCCCCTTGGGGCCCTGCAAGGGGCTCTGAGCTCTGCCAGGAGCCTTCTCCTCTCCAGGTGAGCACCCCAGCTGTGCCAGGGAACATTTCCTGCCCAATATCCCATTTAAATGGGATTTTTTCCCATCTAAATGTCACTTTTCCAGTGGAAAGCCATTCCCTGTGTCCTGATTCTCCAGGCCTTGTCCCCAGTCCCTCTCCAGCTCTCCTGGAGCCCTTTCAGGCCCTGCAAGGAGCTCTGAGCACTCCCTGAAGCCTTCTCCTCTCCAGGCTGAATGGAATAGTTATAATTACAGGTTTGGATGCAGCTGACTTGGTGCAGCAGCAGTTTCCATGTGGGTGTGTGAAGGAGACCCACAGAGCACACACGGAGGGGGCTGCCAGGCTCTGTGTGACAGCAGGGTGGGACACAAGAGCAGCTCAGTGGAGGTGCCAGAGATGTCATCACACAGCTCAGGCTGTCTTTCAGAGAATTATTGATGTACAGCTCCAGCCTGGTGGTGAACAGGGACCTTGGAGTGTCACCAAGAGAAAATGGGAGAAGAGAGAGGGACACTGGGGTGGGAGTGGAGAGGGTTTGGGTGCAGCTCTGTGGGCTTTGGCAAATCCCACTGATTTCTAGGCTAAGTCCATGCTCAGTTTCCATAATTGCTTGGACTCTCAGTTGTATGGAGATGCTGTGGCTGATATTTGGATTTCACAACCCAAATCTGTTTTGCCCTGTTCTGGTGGAAATGCAGCTGGTTCTGGTGCAGGAATCGAGATCTCGAGGGAGAGGGAAGCCTGCAAAATGTTCATCCCAGCCATCCCTCATGACAGTGAAAGGGCTCTTACCCACCCTGTTGATATTAGTCCATGTGTTCATCCAATTCCTTCCAAAATTCAATTATCACAACACTCATTTTATTGATGCTGAAGTCATTTATTTAATTAAAGGAGATTGGGGGCTTTGCATTTGAATTCCTGTGCTGACACCATGTGCTGGACCTGCCCTTTCAGGCTATCTTGGTATAAATAATTTATATTAATTGCAAATTTTAATCAACAGCTATGTCAGAAGTTCAGACAGTAAATTTTGCAAAGTAGATGGATTCCCTCAGATTTTGAAGGTTGCTTTGGCAACCATTAATTTTATTGTTAAGGGAGCGGTTGCAGACTTGCCAATCTTCCAATTAATAAAGACTTTGCATCAATTTGCTTCCCCTAGATTTTATTTCTCTTAGGCAGTATCTCAAGATCTCTTTACCTTGGAAAATGTGAATTTTTACAACTTTATTTTGGCTCTGCAGGAATTCATCTGAACCCGAGGTGGACGCTGAGGTGGCAGCAGCATTGTGTTTTAATGAAAAATCTGACTGGTTTTGTTTGTGCTGGGGGATTTTACCATCCTATAAACTGGCTTTTGCTATCCTATAAACTACCATAAAGTTATATAAATTATAAATTACGTGAATTAACTTATATAAATTAATTTCTCAATTCTTTTGAACTTCTCCATCTGGACATTTAAGCATCGACTCTGCCTGACTTCTCAGCTCTCTTCAGACTTGCATGTTGTTTATTTTTCCCTGCCTGAAGCTGCAGTGGCTGCTGGATAACTACGAGACAGCAGAGGGTGTGAGCCTGCCCCGGAGCTCCCTGTACAACCATTACCTGAGGCACTGCCAGGAGCACAAACTGGACCCCGTCAACGCCGCCTCCTTCGGGAAGCTCATCCGCTCCGTCTTCATGGGGCTGAGGACACGGCGCCTGGGCACCAGGTTGGTGGCAGTCTGCAGTTAAAGAAACAAAAGGCAACCCTCCTGCAGCATCTCTGGTGCACTCAGAAGCTGCTGAGGGTCTTTAGGAGGTTCAGGTGTTTCTTTTCTGGGATCTACGGAAATAAATGCCCCTGCACTTGGCCACATGTGGGTTTAAATGTTCCAGGGGATGATGGCATTTCGTTAGTTTGATGCCTTGTGAAGGCTGAGCTAGAACAGAGACTAGGCAGAGTTAATTAATAAAGCAGGGATTTATTAGGAGGCCTCAATGGACCTACCCTGGGCAGCACAAGAGCCCAGCCAGGGCTGCACCCAAGATGAACCAAAATGGTCACAAAATGGACACCAGGGCACAGGGTCTCTCCCTGGGATCAGTTCTGCTCCATTTGTACCTTGCAGTTCATTGTCCCATTCCAGCCCCAGCCCATCCAGTCCCACCCTGCTTGTTTTTCTCTCTCCAGCCCACGGGGTTTGTGCTCCTGGGCTGAGATTTGGATCATTTGTCCTTGGTCCCCAGCTGGAGCAGGAATTGTTTTGTCTCCCTGCTCTGTGCACAGAGCTCACCATCCCCTGATGTGAAGCCCAGACCCACCCACTAAAGCAGCACAGAATCTGAGAAATAGAAAAGCTCAAACCTGAGGCACCAAGTTCATCCCTTCAGCACTCAAACAGTGCTTGGCAGCCGTGTGCTGCCTGAAATGGGGTGTGTTGTCCAAGCAGTCAGGGCCACAATGCCCTTTCAGTGACTAAGTTGATATTTCCAGGGGAAATTCCAAATATCACTACTACGGGATCCGCCTCAAGCCGGAGTCACCGCTGAACCGCCTGCAGGAGGACACGCAGTACATGGCCATGAGGCAGCAGCCCATCCACCAGAAGCAAAGGTAGGTGCCCCCAGACCCTGCCCAAAACACTCAGCAGGTGTGAGAATCCGCTCAGTCCATAGAGCATGAGATGCTTCCTCTCTGGGTCGTGGGTTCAAGCCCCACATTGGGCACCACCTGTAAGATCTCAGGGTTGTGGGTTCTAGCCCCATGTTGGGCACCACCTGTAAGATCTCAGGGTTGTAGGTTCTAGCCTCACATTGGGCACCACCTGTAAGATCTCAGGGTTGTGGGTTCAAGCCCTACGTTGGGTGCCACCTGTAAGATCTCAGGGTTGTGGGTTCTAGCTCCACATTGGGCACCACCTGTAAGATCTCAGGGTTGTGGGTTCTAGCCTCACGTTGGGTGCCACCTGTAAGATCTCAGGGTTGTGGGTTCTAGCCCCACATTGGGCACCACCTGTAAGATCTCAGGGTTGTGGGTTCTAGCCCCATGTTGGGCACCACCTGTAAGATCTCAGGGTTGTAGGTTCTAGTCCCATGTTGGGCACCACCTGTAAGATCTCAGGGTTGTAGTTCTAGCCCCATGTTGGGCACCACCTGTAAGATCTCAGAGTTGTGGGTTCTAGCCTCATGTTGGGCACCACCTTTAAGATCCCAGGGTTGTAGGTTCTAGCCCCACATTGGGCACCACCTGTAAGATCTCAGGGTTGTGGGTTCTAGCCCCACATTGGGCACCACCTGTAAGATCTCAGGGTTGTGGGTTCTAGCCGCACGTTGGTCGCCACCTGTAAGATCTCAGAGTTGTAGGTTCTAGCCCCATGTTGGGTGCCACCTGTAAGATCTCAGGGTTGTGGGTTCTAGCCTCATGTTGGGCACCACCTGTAAGATCTCAGGGTTGTGGGTTCTAGCCCCACATTGGACACCACCTGTAAGATCTCAGAGTTGTAGGTTCTAGCCTCACGTTGGGTGCCACCTGTAAGATCTCAGGGTTGTAGTTCTAGCCCCATGTTGGGTGCCACCTGTAAGACCTCAGGGTTGTAGTTCTAGCCCCATGTTGGGCACCACCTGTAAGATCTCAGGGTTGTAGTTCTAGCCCCATGTTGGGCACCACCTGTAAGATCTCAGGGTTGTGGGTTCTAGCCCCACACTGGGCACCACCTGTGAGATCTCAGAGTTGTGGGTTCTAGCCCCACATTGGGCACCACCTGTAAGATCTCAGGGTTGTAGGTTCTAGCCCCATGTTGGGCACCACCTGTAAGAACTGTGTCTGGATGGGCTGTTCAGGTCCAACCCGGCTGGCTGTGGACCCCAGCCCACAGGATCTTACATGGACAAAGGCAAAAGATCAGAAGTGCTCTTCTCCAGGTGGGGACGAACATCCCACGTTTATTTCCAAGGTGGGAAAGAGGCCGTCCCCTTCTTGTGGGGGACTTTTATACCCGAGGGAATGGGGGGCGGAGGAAGAGGATCAATGGGATACAAGTGAGGAGGGGCAAGGGGAGGGACTGACCAGGGGACAGCCCACCACCAGGGGTACTGAGGAGAGGGGTGTGTGAGGGAAAAACCATGTGATAAGAGAGGGGAAGAACAAACCAGGTGATATAACATAAGCTATTCAGTGCAGTATAAAGACTACTCAGTGCAAATCTCCATTCACCCAGTGCAAATCAACAACTAAATAAACTATTCAGTGCAATACAACAAGCAGATCCCTGGGATTTGGCTCCACTTGGGAAGTTCAAACCAGGTGAAAAAACTGAGAGATTAGACAAATCAAATTAAAGCAGACGATAGATTGTAGTTTAACAACTTGTTTAAAAGATAGAGTTTTACACCTTAGCTAAAAAAACTTTACAAAGTTCTATTTACCTTAATTTTTTATTTATTCATTTTGTAAACTTATTTACAAAATAAATTTATAAACATTGATTATTATATACATTGAAGTATACAAGGTGCTGTCACTTGTTATAGTGACAATGTTAGTGATAGTACCTTGGGTACTTTACTGTACACAACAATGGATAAGCAAAACCATCAAAGAAGTGTGTTCTGTTCAAGAGAGAGGGGAAAATGTGGGAAATGGGTTTGTAGAAAATTCTCCAAGCCTGGCAGAAGGCTCACACAGTGTGCATCTGTGTGCAAAGCTTGAGATAAGAAATGCTGACTTAGAAATGCCATGGAATAGGACAGACATTGCTAAGAGGGAAATGGAACTAGAAAGTTTCAAAGGATGACCTTGCAAATAAGACTGGATACTTTGGAGAAATAGAACTGTGAAAGATGCATTGTAGTGGGACCCACGAGGGGTAATTTGGGATGATTGGCTTTAAGGCATTTACAGCAAGCTGATAGGCCAAGAAACACTTAAAATGTATTGTAATAAGGAAATAGTTAACTTCTGATTGTGATGGTGTGAATTATGACATCTGTATTGTCTCACCCTTCACATGAGACTGAAAATGGAATAAAAGTTCTTAAAACACCTCTCAGCTGCCCCATCTCTGGGTCAGAAAAGGTTGCTGAAGAGCCAGAGCCAAGCTGTGGAAAGGTCCAAAACCCATCCCAGGTATTGCCACATCCCTGGAAATATTCAAGGCCAAGTTGGATGAGACTTGGAGCAACTTGTTTTGGTGGAAGATGTCCCTGCT
Organism: Haemorhous mexicanus; assembly: GCF_027477595.1. Taxonomy (NCBI): domain Eukaryota; kingdom Metazoa; phylum Chordata; class Aves; order Passeriformes; family Fringillidae; genus Haemorhous; species Haemorhous mexicanus. Next base: position 3,759,856 of record NC_082369.1, read on the forward strand.
CACTGCAGGGGGTTGGAGCAGATGGCCTTTAAAGGATTTTTCCAACCCAAACTCTTCTGGAATTGCATGGAACGGGATTTATCTGCCTGTTCTCCTTGCCAGTGACATGTTCCACCCTGTGTGCCACCTTTCACAGCCTCCCTGTAGCCAAAATGGTTTAGGATCTCAGTTATGGAGATGTTGGTGCCAAATCAGTGTGAAGGACCTGGGGACTTGTGCTGTATTTGGGTGGGTTTTGGGTGTTTTTCTGGGCAAAAGTGCAAGTTAAATAGTGCCATGCTTAGTCTTGTGTCTGAGTAATTTTAAAGATGAAAGCCCATGTGGAAAGGGATTTGGAATTTCCTTCTGCAAGCATGGACACTTCTGGTTGTTGCTGAAGTGCAGAAGGAACTGAATTTATTTCTTCAGCTCCCAAAAGAAAGCAAATGCAAAAGTCAGTGCTTGAGACAGTCTGCCCTGGACCCCACTGCATCTCTGCTTCTCTTTTGTGATTTTTTGGTGTCTCCAAAGTTCTTAGCCCCTTTAATTCTGTCCTGGGGAAGCTTTTCAAAAGGAGCTTCTCATTTCCCCTCCATCTGATTCCACAATATAAATGATCAGCCCTCACCATGTTTGCCTTGAATGTACCAACCACTCCATGAACTCTCAGATCTGTGTTTTAAATAACATAGAGGTGTTTCCTCCTGTCTGTGTGGATCCTAATCCATCCTAATTCTGATGGAATTTAGGTACAGAGCAGCCCAGAAGATGGATGGGATGGCAGAGAGTGCATCCAACAGCACCCCCCACACCACACCCGAGCAGTCAGTGGCTGCTCAGTGCCAGCACCACCAGCAGTTCATAGGTGAGCACACTCCTTTGCTGATCAATTATTAATTATTCCACATCAGGGATTTGGGCTTTAAGGGGAAGGTTTTATCCAGCAAGTCCTGACTGGTGGGCTTTCCTTAAAAAATCTGCAGTATGTATATGTGTGTGTGTGTGTGTGTGTATATATATATATATATATATATATATATAAAGAAGTTTTTTATTATATATATTATATTAATTTTATTAATTTTTATGGTATATATAAATTATATCTATATAATAGTATATATATATTATTATTATCTATAATTTATATATATATATAAAAAAATATAGCAAGTCCTGACTGTTGGGCTTTCCTAAAAAATCTACAGTATGTGTATATGTATATTTTTTTATATATATATATATAAATATATATATATATATATATATATATATATATATATATATATATATACGGTGGATTTTTAAATTATATTTATTATATTAATTTTTATGTTAAATATAAATTATATCTATATAATAGTATATATAATATATATTATTATACATAATTTTATCTATATATCTATATCTATATCTGTATCTATATCTATATAGAGCAAGTCCTGACTGTTGGGCTTTCCTAAAAAATCTACAGTATGTGCATATACATATATATACACACACTGTAGATTTTAAATTATATATAATATATTAATTTTTATTAATTTTATTAATATACTAATTTTATAAATTATATATATAAGTATATTTTTATATATATATTTTATATAAATTAAAAATATTTTTTCAGATATCTATATTTTTTATGTGGGATGTGTTCTATAGGTTTTTGTAGTGTCACATTTGCTAAGTTTATCTGCTGACTCCTGTCTCCCCAGGAGGGTTTTTTCCTTGAGCCCATGTGTCTGTTGGGTCCCTTATAGCATTTTTAAATCCATCTGGTTTATTTAAATTCCATGGAGGACTGGAGGTCCTGGCCAGAGGGAGGAAGCAATTCCCATCCTTGCAAAGGCCACAGTGGGGATCTGGGTGGAGATGATCTATATTGACCTTCTCCTTGTGGAGCAGACCCTCTGGATTTGCTGGTCCTGGATCTGTGTCTCCATCACAAATCCCAGCTCCTGACACCTCTGCTGCTCAATTCTATTCCCCATTGTACAGAGAGACATTTCCAGGCTTCAGGGAAATTCCAATGGATGGCAGATGAGGATAAAATTTTCTGATTTCTTTTACTACAAACAGAAAGGAACCATTTTCCTTTCCCCACTGAACCCACTGGGCTGTAGTTGTTTGCTTTTTCTCAGCACACATCAGGAAAAGGAGTAAATTATCTCATTTTTCCTCTCTCATCCCAGCTGGAACGTGACAGAGCCTCCAGTGACAGCAGCACCTTGTGCTCCCCTGTCCTCTGAGCTTTCCTAACCCTCACCATCTCTCCCAATTTCTGTTCCCAGATGTAACCCATGTCTTTCCTGAGTTCCCAGCCCCTGATCTTGGCAACGTGCTCTTACAAGAAGGTTTCACCTTGAACGACGTGAAAACTCTGCAGGTTCTCTACAGGAGGCACTGTGAGGTGATTGTGTGAATATTCTTTGGGGATGATTTGTAATTGATTTATTAACTGACATGGGACATCACTCAAGTGACCAGCTCTTAGGAAAAGCTGGGAATGCTTCATTTGCCTGCAATTACAACTCAAATATTGAATTTTTTCCCACCTTGTGACCTGGTTTATGTTAAGTTGGTCGCTACAACAGTGCCAATTCTGTTGTTTTTCATGTAAATTATTCCCTGTGGGTGGCAGCCCTCGAGCTGAGTGCTCACCCCGTGGTGTTCTTTGCTGTCAGGCCACTTTGGATGTCGTGGTGCACCTCCAGTTCCACTACATCGAGAAGCTGTGGCAATCCTTCTGGAGTCCCAAGGCACCCCCTAGTGATGGCCCCACTGCTCTGCCCTCCAGGTACTCCCCTGCTTCCCTGCTCCACTTCTTACAGATAATCTCTTTTTAACATGCATGAAGTTTTTTTTAGTCTTTTTGAGCCTAAAGCCTATTTTTCTTCAGTGCCAAGATTTTAGGTAGATGATCTTACAGGTACAAATCTGTGCCCTTCAAATGAAATTTATTGTGGGGAGAAAATCCTCTCTGAGATGTTCAGTCATTGCATTTTGACAGACCAAATAAAAAGAAAAGCAAGCTATAAGATTGTGCATTTGCTATTCCAAAACCCCTGCTGGCATCTGAAAATAAACTAGCAGAAAATCAGCAGAAATGAGTGCTTTGGAGAATTTGGGAGTATTTTCTGCCCTGCAGAGCCATGACAAAGAGAGCTGGAAGTGTTTAATATTGTGAGGCAAAGTTCAGAGCTCTGGGGAAGGGTCTGCTCTGATTGGAGAATTGTGGGGTCACTGAGGCTGGAAAAGCCCTCCAAGAAAAGTCCTGAGGTGTTGGGGCTGGGTTGGACTCGATGATCTTTAAGGTCTCTTCCAACCTGGTCATTCTGGGAATTCTGGGAATTCTCTGAGTCCCTCCATCAACCCAGCACTGCCCTGGTCACCACTCAGCCACGTCCCCAAGTGCCACATCCACTCCTGTTTTGGACACTTCCAGGGATGGTGACTCCACCACAGCCTGCTCCAATGCCTGACCACTCTTTCAGTGAAGAAATTTTCCCTCATATCCAGCCTAAGCCTCCCCTGGGGTGACTTGAGGCTGATTCCTGTCATCCATGTCCCTTGCACCTCCTGCTTTCCCCAGTGATGATTCCCTGCTCAGATTTTAGGGACTCTCTGAGGTTTTAGGGATATCCAGACTGACTCTCTGCCTTGCCTGCCTGCCCAGACCTGTCAGTGCCTCGTGTTTTGAGGCAGATCATTGCAAACAAAGCTGCTTTAATCTTTTCACTCCTGCCTGGCTCGTTGCTGTGCCTCTTCCTCATCCTTTATGCATTGGGAGCTGCTGCCAAGGGAATGGAAATAAGTGAAAACAGAGAAAATTGAAAAAATTCTGAACATTTCTATCACAAATCTGTCCACTCTTACTGAGGCTATAAAGATGAAGGTTTTCTATTCAGAAGAAAAATAGTAAAACGTTGAGTAATAAGGAAAAATCCCTCAAAAATCAGTAGAATATGGCCCTGTAGATGTTGCCCAGGGGATATTTTCCTGCAAGGAGTCACTGCAGCTGTGTTTGCTTGGTTTAAAATCTCATCTTTTTGAGGGAACAGTTCCCAGGCAGATTGCAACACCCCAGGAGCTGTTTCTAGGTACACAGGGGAAACTGGAGGCAGCTTTTCTGCAGGGCTCTCACACCTCTGCCACTAACCCAGAGAGGTAAATAACACATTCCCCCTCCTTCTTAATATATAAATTTAAATGAACCCCAAATATTAGGGAGGTGGCACACTGAAAGCATGAGAAGATGCAGGACATGGATGCACTTCACAGCAGGTTTCCTGACCTGTTTCTCCATGGGGGATTTTCCAGGAGTTATGTCCATGGAGTTCACCACTAAAATTCTGCAGGCTGAGGCTCAAAGCTCCCTTTAGAGCCAAGGCTTGGCTTTAGTGATTTTGATGGGCAAAAAGATCTTTTCCATGGGGAAAGACCCTTCCAAATTCCCAGTTCCCAGCATAATGTGTGGGTGAGCAGCTCTGGCAGTGAATTCAGGTTTCAGCTCTTTCTGCTTGCAGTGTAACAAACATCTTGCTCCTTTATCCATCTACAAAGTGAAATCAATGGAAGCTGGATTGACCCCAGTCAGTTATAGACAATATATTTTGTTCTCATCCATTCAGTCTCCTTCCTTCTGAAAACTTGCAGCATTTGGAGGGGTTAAACACCTTGAAAACTTCTCAATATCAGCTCATCTGCCCCTACAGTGGCTGCAAAGTTTTTGTCCCCAGCGCTGTGGCTCAGGAGGGGGAGAGCAGAGGAGAGAGGAGGGGTGGGAAGGTTTGGGAGCAGCTGGGGCTGTAGGGAGGATCCAGCTGAGCCTTTGCTGGCTGAGATGGCAGTGCTGGAGCTCAGCTCCCACATGAACAGGGGGTGTGAGAGGCTGTGAAGGTAAAAAGGGAAGAGGGGAAGGCAGGCCAAGCACCAGGAGTGTGGACTTGAGGGAAAACTGCTCCAAGCTCTGGCCCCAAGGATAGGGAGGTGCTGGCAGAGACAAGACCTGTACAAGCAGTCAAACATTTCCTTTTGCAAGGCACCCAAACATGGTTTTTTTGCTGGAAATTGGAGTTAGAAATGCAAAGGGAGAGGGAAAACACTGAATGCAAACCTGCTGCTAACTCTGTCTCCTTCCTCCTCCTCCTGCAGTGAAGAGGAACCCGAAGGGACCCTCCCAAAGGACAAACTGATCACCCTGTGCAAGTACGAGCCCATCCTCAAGTGGATGAGGAGCTGTGACCACATCCTGTACCAGGCCCTGGTGGAGATCCTCATCCCTGACGTGCTCAGGCCAGTGCCCAGTGAGTACCCACAGCCCCACCTGAGTCTGATCTCACTCTGGCTACCACTTGCCACAAAGATTTCCACTGTACAAACCCACGTGGAGGTGTTTGTCTTGGCTAAAATATCATGGCAACAGCAGTGTTCCTCCTGCAGCTTTGCCCTGGGGGGATGTTTTGTACCCCCTGGGAATTGCCCTGCCTTTTAGATTTGGTGTGTTGCATTTCACATCTCCTGATTTTGGTCAGGAGTCAGGTGAAAAACAGTTTGGATATGGGAGCTCTTTGGGATGTGGCTCCTTGGAGGTCTTTGTTTGCACAGGACCATCCTGTCCCTGACTGCACTCCTGGAAATTAGGGGTCAACTTTTTGGGAGATTAATAAAGGGGTATTGAGAGTTTTCTGTCTGATTGGGATTCCCAAATCCCTCTGAGGGCTGTCACAAGCTGGGGCACAAGGGTGTCTTTGAAGAGAGAATTTCAATGCTTGAAAAATGCTCAGAAGGGCTATAATTAAGAAAAGGACAAAAGAAAATAAGAATAATTTAAAAAGCATAGAAATGTTTAGGTTGGAAAAGATCTCTAGATCATTAAGTCTAACTGTCATAAGGATAAGAGTAAGATGAGAATAAGAGTAAGAATAAGAATAAGAAAAAGAATGAGAATAAGAGTAAGGATAAGGATAGGAATAAGGATAAGAGTAAGAATTTTTTAAAAATGAAAAAGAAGAAGAAAAAGAATAATAAGAAGAGTTTGAGTAATAATGTCAAATAATTTGGGTGCATCAACCCAGCTGATTTCCTTGATGCTGAGCTGACATCTCAGCTAACCAGACCACAGGCTGGACTTTCCCAGTAGTCCTAAGGTAGGAAATGGTAGCCAGAAATGCCACAGAGCAGCATTTCTGACTCTGCAGCCTTCTTTGCAGGCACGCTGACCCAGGCCATCCGGAACTTTGCCAAGAGCTTGGAAGGGTGGCTGATGAATGCCATGAGTGAATTCCCCCCCCAGGTCGTGCAGACCAAGGTGAGCAGAGATGGGCCCAGTGTGTGTCTGCGTCTTGCAGAAGTTCCTGCTGGGGTTTGGCCACCTGGCCTGGTGCAGTGGTTGATTGTGGAGTGGGAGGAGGGGTGGGGCAGTTCCTTTGTACCAGAAGCTGATGGTGCTCTGTCCCTGGAGCCATTTCTGTGCCCTGAAATTGCAGATAAAGCTTTGTGGGAGAAAATCATGGAGGCACAGAACATCCTGAGCTGGAAGGGACCCACAGAGATCATCACAAACCCCTGGTCCTGCACAGACACCCCAACAATCCTCCCCGAGCATCCCTGGGAGCTCTGTCCAAGCCCTCCTGGAGCTCTGGCAGCCTTGGGGCCGGGACCATTCCCTGTTACCTCTGCCCTGGAATGAGGCTGTCCTCCTGGAAAGCACAGGAGAGAGTGGCATTGCCCCCAGGCTCCTGCTCTCCTAAAGCCAGGGATTCTTGCTGCCTCTTCCCACCTTGCTGGTCTCTGCTGGAGGCAGAGTGGGAAAATCTGGTAGCCTAAAGAGAATAAGTAATGGAATCATAGAATTATTCAGGTTTGGGTCCTTCCACTGCTGTTCTGCCTGATGGAGCATTGTGTGGCCCAGGCAACCAGGGAGATGTAATGGGAGAGATCAGAATCCTTCATTCCCTACAACCCAACCCAAACTGAGCAGACCTAAAGAGACACCACTGGTTCATGATCCATCCACCCTGTGCCCTCAACGTGTTTTGCAAACACCTGTGCCAAGGATTTTCTGAGTTGTTCCAAGTGCCTGGCACAAGGATTAGGTTGGAAATAACCTTTAGGATGATTTGAGTCCAACCACAACCCCAGCACTGCCCAGGCCACCACTAAACCATGTTCCCAAATGCCACCTCCACACGTTTTTGGAACCTTCCATGGTTGGTGACTGCAGCACTGGCCGTGCTGGTGGTGCAGGGCTGGGCAGGGAGCAGAGCATGCCCTGCTGTGGTGGTGTTTGAGGGTCCCCAGGATGAGGAAGAGATGAGAATCTGGACTCCATGTTTCAGAAGGCTGATTTATTATTTTTCGATATATATTATATTAAAAGAAAATTATATACTGAAACTCTACTAAAGAATAGAAGAAAGGAGACATCAGAAAGCTAGAAAGGAATGATAATAAAATTTTGTGATTGACACAGCTGGACTGTGATTGGCCATTAATTAAAAACAATCCACATGAGACCAATCAAAGATGCACCTGTTGGTAAGCCATCTCCAGACCACATTCCACATCCCTCAGATAGTTATTGTTTACATTTCTTTTCTGAGGCTTCTTGTGGGAATCCATAAATCCAGAAGGTTTTGGGAAAGCTGCAAAAGGCAGGCCTCAGAGACAGCAGAACTGTGATCAGAGCTAAGCAGTAGCCATGAGATAGGTCAGCAGAAAAATTATGTAAAATGTAGAAAAGCAAAGCCAAATACAACAATGGTCAATGGTGTATTAACACTTGTCTAGTATAACTCCCTAAGCTACAGAAAAGTTTGTCTAGCAAGATATTAGGAAGTTTTAAGCTGAATAATGGAGCTGTGTGCCTTGTGTTTGAAGGCTCACAAGCAGGTATTGTATTTGAAATAAGCAGGCATTATTTAACCAAAGGTAGGTGTGCTTATGGTGGTTGATAGAATACTGTCAGTGTGCTTTTGCTTTGTGGGATTGGTCAAAAAACTTTTAAAGAGAGTTGTAACATTGAGTTCTTTTGGAGTATGTGAGCTGCTGGCATCTTCCCATTGTCATAGCCATGCAATGAGAGTGATGCTGGAAAATCAAACAGCTCAAGACACGTTCCCAGCAGTCCCGTCCCATTTGTGATTTGTGCACAGCCCCCGGCCAGTGATAGATCCTCAGGAGAAAAATCCTAGCAGAAGGATTCCCATAAAATACGTCAGTGAGCCCCTGCAGCCCCTGTGCTGTGTTGCAGGTGGGGGTGGTGAGTGCCTTTGCCCAGACCCTGCGCAGGTACACGTCCCTGAACCACCTGGCGCAGGCGGCGCGCGCCGTGCTGCAGAACACGTCCCAGATCAACCAGATGCTCAGCGACCTCAACCGCGTGGACTTCGCCAACGTGCAGGTAACCACAGACCCCCCGCTCCTCACTGCCTTGCTTTGGACAGACAGGTGTCTGCTGAGGAAGGCAGGAGCCTCCCCTGAAATGGAAAATGTAAACCTCCTCCCCCCGAATTGCTATAAATTTGAAATTAAGGGGCTCTCAGGCAACAAATATGGGAGCAAGGAATAACAGTTCTTTATTAGGGAAGAAAATAAAAGGATAAAATAAACAATGCAGTGAACTGAAACACTGCCAGAGTCAGAGCACAGCCTGACACCCTGTGGGTCAGGGTGCTGGCAGCAGTCCCACTGGAATTGTGGCTCAGCCCTCCTGCAGTGCCAGGGGTGGTTCTGCTGGAGCAGGGATCCTGGAGAAGGGTGGAGTCTTCCTCTGAAGCTCCAGGGGAAGAGGCAGCTGCTGTTCCTCTGGGAAATCCAGTGGAGAAGCTGTGCTGGTGTTCCAGAACCTCCAGATTATATCTGGGTAGGAATGCCTGGCTCCTCCCTCTGGGCTCACATCTCCCAGTGGGATGCTGTAGCTCTTATCAGCCATGCAGGGACATTCCACAGCCTGTTATCAGCAGGTGTCTGCCCAGAGGGAGGAGTGGGTGTGGAAGAGATAAAGAAAACTGCCCACTTGACAAAAGACAACTGCCATCCAGATGGCAAATAGAATACACATTGCCTTGCAGTCTGGGACACTCACCTGCCCCACACTGGGGCTCCACAGCCAGGCTCTCTGCTGGTAGCCACTGGTCAATCCCCAGTGCTGGAACCCAGCTGAATGAGCTGGGGGTGCTCAGCCTGGAGAAAAGGAGACTCAGGGGTGACCTGATCACTCTCTGCAGTGATATTGGGGTCTCCTCCAGCCAGGTCTCATAAGCTTTTGGAGATCTATTTCACACCCAAGATAGCTCAGCTACCTTAGAAGGTATAAAATCAGCAGGATGGCTTCTGTGGTAGTGTTGGAAACAAAAAGGTTTTAATAAAAGGCAAAATAACAAAACTCTTTACAGAGAAAAACCCAGCCAGGTGCAAGAGGTTCTTGCTCCTAGTAAAACTCCTCACAAAAGCCATTAGTTTATTTGTTCTTTTCTTTTTCCAGTAAGTTGCTCAGGTGGGAGTTTTTGGCTCCTGTCCAGCTGGCTATCTTTAAGTTTGAGGTGACGTCCCCCAGGTCCTGTGAGGTGTCTTTTTTGCTAATTGAGGAGATAAACTTCTGGGCTTTTTTGCTTTCTAAGGAGACAAAGGAGAGTTTTGTCACTGTCAACAGAGGGCACATTCCTACACTACAGCTCCTGGAAGGTGCCTGTGCTCAGCTGGGGCTGGGCTCTTTCCCCAGGCAGCACTGACAGAACCAGAGCACACAGCCTCGAGCTGCACCAAGGGAAATTCAGGTTGCATATCAGGAAAAAGTTTTTACAGAAAGGGTGATAAAGTTCTGGAATGGCTGCCCAGGAGGTGGTGCAGTCCCCATCCCTGGGGGTGTTTAACAAAGCCTGGATCTGGCACTGGGTGCCAGGGTTCAGTTGGGGTGTTGGGGCTGGGTTGGACTCAATGATTGGAGGTCTCTTCCAACCCAGTGATTCTGGAATTGTGTGAATTCTGTGAACAAGGTGATGGGTTTGGTGTTGCTTTGCCAGGTGAATTTTCCACCTCACTGTGGAAAAGGAGCTTCTGTAAAACTCACAGATCATTAAGGCTGGAAAAGACCTCCAAAAGCATCCAGTCCAACCTTCAGCTGAACCTTGCCATGTCCACTCATTTTTTGAACACTTCCAGGGGTGATGACTCCACCACTTCCCTGGGCACCCCATTCCAATGCTTCACCACTTTTCCAGTGAAGAATCAAGTGCTACCAACAATTATGAAGTTCTAAAAATACTGTGGTCCAGCCAGATCAGAAGGGCTGTGATTCAGAGCTGGTTTGCAGCCCTTTCCTGCTAGAAATTAATTCCTGGGTTGGGATACAACACCATGCAGGCCTGGCTTGAGTAACCATGAACCCTTCTTCCAAGTAGGAGCAGGGCATGAGTAACTGTGAGCCCTTCCTCCCGAGCAGGAGCAGGGCATGAGTAACTGTGAGCCCTTCCTCCCGAGCAGGAGCAGGGCATGAGTAACTGTGAGCCCTTCCTCCCGAGCAGGAGCAGGCCTCGTGGGTGTGCCAGTGTGAGGAGGGCATGGTACAGAAGCTGGAGCAGGATTTCAAGCTGACCCTGCAGCAGCAGAGCTCTCTGGACCAGTGGGCCAGCTGGCTGGACAATGTGGTCACTCAAGTGCTGAAGCATCACGAGGGCAGCCCCAGCTTCCCCAAGGCAGCCAGGCAGTTCCTGTTGAAGTGGTCTTTCTACAGGTACATTTTCTTTCTCATTTTGGGGGTTTTTCTGCATCAGGCTTGGGGCATGTCAAGAACTCCTTGAAAAGCCAAGGCCAAGTTCTTTACTCACATTAAACTCTGCTCAACTGTGGTTCTGGTAACCTTTGAGGATAGGGATAAGATACTCCATAAACTAAATTTGTTAAAGCCAAGGCCAAGTTCTTTACTCCCTTTAAACTCTGCTTGACTGTGGTTCTGGTATCCCTTCAGGACAGGGGATAGGATGTTCCATAAACTAAATTCCTTAAACTGCTCTGATACTTTTGGGTCAGAGGCAGAGACAGTGTTGGGTCCCACAGTACCACCAGGGTCCAGAACTCACATCAGCCACAACACAGGTGTAAAACTCAGCCCCAGTTTGTGATTCCTGCCCATTCCCAGCTCCATGGTGATCCGGGACCTCACCCTGCGCAGCGCCGCCAGCTTTGGCTCCTTCCACCTGATCCGCCTGCTCTACGACGAGTACATGTTCTACCTGGTGGAGCATCGTGTGGCCCAGGCAACAGGGGAGACCCCAATTGCTGTCATGGGAGAGGTGAGAGCCCTTCATTCCCTACAGACCAACCCAAAAGAAGCAGCCCCTCAAAAGTCACCGCTGGTTCACAAAGCACACTGCGCCCTCGGCTTGTTTTACAACAAAAATTATTTCTTGAGTTGTTTTGGCACAAGGAAAGAGCTCCTGGAGCATATTCCCGGGAGCTTTGGGGTGGTTGAGCATCATTTGGGCTTTGGAGGCCTGGAGGAGGGAGGGAAAGGATCTCCCCCCTTCTCTGCACCACCTGTGACTGCCAGCCCTGACTTTGGGACTCCTGACAGGGCAAAGTCCATCAAAACCAAGCAAAAATGGTCCAAAAGTTGCTGTCAGCAACTGAACTTCTGCAGGCCTCTGCAAGCTCCAGCATTACAAGCACAGTCAGCCACTCCCTCCAGTTTTGAGGTGAAGAAGAGGATGATGGGGTTGTTTGGGCTGTTTGTGAGGGTTTGGGGTTTTTTTGTTCACAGTAAGTCTGGTGCCTGTTCTGCCTAGCTGAGTTTGGATGTCCTGAGCTGGATGTCCTGCCACATCCAGTTTTTCCCTCTAAAATACAGAGTTAAAAGCCCCAGCTGAACCTGTGACAGCAATGCTGAAACTACTGTGAGGTTAAAACTGAGCCCACGTCCTCAAAACTGATCTCATTGCTCCTTGAAGCTTCCACAGAGCTCATGTAGGGATCCAGGCAAACCAAAGTTGGTTCTACCTTCCCTGCCCTCCCACACTGCTCCAGCTGCAGTGCTGAGTTCCCACTATTCCCTGCAAAACCTCCTCCCTCAGTGGCATTAAAGAACAGGAAAGGCAGAGTCTGGCTCCATCCCTCAGGCTTTTCCTCCATCCAACCCTTGCAATATTCCTGGTCTCCAGGAGGAGGCTGATTCTTCCCAGCAAAGAAGGATGAAGTGTCCTCCCACTCCCACTGAACTTTGCAATTCCCACTCTCCTCAGCTCCTGCCCAGCTTTCCATGACTTTCCAGAATTATTGTTTGCAGCAATTTGGTGTCTCAGACCTCGTCATGGAGAGGGACACCACAGCTCCAGAGCCAAGGAGCTCTCTGCTTCCACTTGGCACCACGGCCTGGATGCCAAACTCTCAGACATCACTGCAAAGGCTTTGCAGGGAGGTGAAATGCCAGGAGAGGGGAAATGCCTGACAGGTGGAAAGGGCTGGAGAAAAGGCACCACTTTTACCTGTAGCAGCACCTGGGAGATGGCAAAATTTCCATTCTTTCATTCTCCCTTAATTCCAGAGCTAAATCCTGCCCTGGATTGTTGAGTGTGGTGTTTGCCCAGAGGTTTAAATGGCAACAAAAGGCTTTTCCCCCAAAAGCTGTGGTTGGTTTCATTTCTGCTCACCACCACCAGCGCCGATGCTCACAGTCTCTCCTGGCTGGCTGAAATTGTCTGGCACCTCAGCTCCCCAAAGCCCCACTGACCCCAGAACTCCTTTTTCTTTCAGTTTGGTGACCTCACATCCCTGTCCCCGACACTGCTGGACAAAGGTACCTGCCCTCCCTGCCGGGGAGCTCTGCAGCTCAGGGTGGGATGGTTTGGGAGGGCTGGGGACCCTGGTGCTGCCTCTTGCAGCCTGCTCTGCTGGCAGGCAGCTCCGTGTGCCCCGGGCCCCGCTCTGAGCCCTGTCCTTTGCAGATGACATCAGCGAGCTGGGCACCGAGGGGGATCCGGGGGAGCCGCTGGTGAAACGGGAGCGCAGCGAGCCCGGCCACTCCCTGCAGGACATCTGACACCTGGGCTGGACCTGGCCACCTCCTGCAGGACATCTGACACCTGGGCTGGACCTGGCCACCCCCTGCAGGACATCTGACACCTGGGCTGGACCGAGCCATCCATCCGGAGCCAGGCGGGGCGTGCCAAGCCCGCCCCCCCCCGGATCTGCGTTATTATAGTGCCTCTTAGTTTCTCTTGATGTTTACTTGTGTTTGAGGATGGGCTGAGCTGGTTTGGCTGCCAGTGTCCCTCCAGAGGGGAGGGAGAAGCTCCAGAGTCTGCTCCCAAGGGATGGAGGGCTCTGTGGTCAGCAGCAGGTGGGATGTGCCTGGCTGGAGGAGCTGTCCTGGCTCTCCAGCTGAGATCGAGGCTTTCTCTGTCAGGGAAGGTGCTTTGGGTTCCTTCCCCTCGTCTCAGACTTCACTGTGATACAAACTTGAACCAATCAGTGCCCAAGAAGAAGGAGAAATACCCGGCCCTTCTCCTGCAGCCTTTCCAGACAAATTGTCCTGGCTCGGGCTTTGCCAAATCTCTTGCACGGGGAGCTCGGGGCAGTTGGTGTCCCTTGTCCCCCTGGGGACAGGCTCCAGGCTGCACATCCCGACGGACACAGGCGTGCTCTGGGACTATGGGATGAGCATTCCCACCTGCTTCCATGGCTCCCCAGCTTGGCACTTCACCCCAATGCTCCTGGGATGCCATCAGGCCAACTCAAGATACCAAAGGACTCCGAGGCGGTGGCAGCTGGAGGCAGAGCGTGCCCGTTGTCCCACGTGCCATGATTGCTGGGGGCAATCCCGTGGTGATCCCATGGTGATCCCGTGGTGATCCTGTGGCAATTCTATGGTGACCCCATAGCAATCCCAGGATGATTCCATGGCAATCCCGTGTTGATCCCCTGGTGATCCCATGGCAGTCCTGGGATGATCCCTTGGTGATCCCATGGCAGTCTTGTGATGATCCCGTGGCAATCCCATGGCAGTCCTGTGATAATTCCATGGCAATCCCATGGTGATCCAGTGGCAATCCCGTGGCAATTCTGTGGCTGACCCCATGGCAATCCCCATCCTCCACGGTGCCCGGGCAGACAGGAACAGGTCCCACATCCTGGGGTTTGTGAAATTCCCACCCTGGGTCCTGCTCTGAGGTTGAAGGGGGGTTTGGAGCAAGGGTGAGGGGGTGACTGCAGTGCCTTAGGGGGGCCTTGTTCCCATTTCCCTGCTCCAGGGGAGCCAGCAGAGCTCACTCTGGCCCAGCACAGCTCAGCCTGGCCCAGCACGGCTCAGCCTGGCCTAGCAGAGCTCAGCCTGGCCCAGCAGAGCTCAGCCTGGCCTAGCAGGGCTCAGCCTGGCCCAGCACAGCTCAGCCTGGCCCAGCACAGCTCAGCCTGGCCCAGCACAGCTCAACCTGGCCAGCAGAGCTCAGCCTGGCCCAGCAGAGCTCAGCCTGGCCCAGCACGGCTCAGCCTGGCCCAGCAGAGCTCAGCCTGGCCCAGCACGGCTCAGCCTGGCCCAGCAGAGCTCAGCCTGGCCCAGCACGGCTCAGCCTGGCCTAGCACGGCTCAGCCTGGCCCAGCACAGCTCAGCCTGGCCCAGCAGAGCTCACCCTGGCCCAGCAGAGCTCAGCCTGGCCCAGCACAGCTCAGCCTGGCCTAGCAGAGCTCAGCCTGGCCTAGCAGGGCTCAGCCTGGCCCAGCACAGCTCAGCCTGGCCCAGCAGAGCTCAGCCTGGCCCAGCAGAGCTCAGCCTGGCCCAGCACAGCTCAGCCTGGCCCAGCAGAGCTCAGCCTGGCCCAGCACGGCTCAGCCTGGCCCAGCAGAGCTCAGCCTGGCCCAGCACGGCTCAGCCTGGCCCAGCAGAGCTCAGCCTGGCCCAGCAGAGCTCAGCCTGGCCCAGCACGGCTCAGCCTGGCCCAGCACAGCTCAGCCTGGCCTAGCACAGCTCACCCTGGCCCAGCAGAGCTCAGCCTGGCCCAGCACGGCTCAGCCTGGCCCAGCATGGCTCAGCCTGGCCCAGCACGGCTCAGCCTGGCCCAGCACGGCTCAGCCTGGCCCAGCAGAGCTCAGCCTGGCCCAGCACAGCTCAGCTTGGCTAGCAGAGCTCAGCCTGGCCCAGCACGGCTCAGCCTGGCCAGCACAGCTCAGCCTGGCCCAGCACGGCTCAGCCTGGCCCAGCACAGCTCAGCCTGGCCCAGCACGGCTCAGCCTGGCCCAGCAGAGCTCAGCCTGGCCCAGCAGAGCTCAGCCTGGCCCAGCAGAGCTCAGCCTGGCCCAGCATGGCTCACCCTGGCCCAGCAGAGCTCAGCCTGGCCAGCAGAGCTCAGCCTGGCCCAGCACGGCTCAGCCTGGCCCAGCACGGCTCAGCCTGGCCCAGCACGGCTCACCCTGGCCCAGCACGGCTCAGCCTGGCCCAGCAGAGCTCAGCCTGGCCCAGCACGGCTCAGCCTGGCCCAGCAGAGCTCAGCCTGGCCCAGCACGGCTCAGCCTGGCCCAGCACGGCTCAGCCTGGCCCAGCAGCCCACCCCAGGTAGGGAGGGGCTGGCACAGATCCCCAGCCCTCCCCTGGCATTTCCCTCTCTGGATTCCTTTGCCTTTTCCTGTGGCTCCCGTGGGGCTGAGCTGGGGGGCTCTGCAGGGTTTGTCCCCCTTGTGCTGTGGGTCTCTGCTGACATGGGTTGCCCTGGGTGCTGTGGGCTCCAGGGCAGAGGAGGGGGATCTGTAAAACAAAGCCCTGGGGCAAATGTCTCTGTGAATAAAGGCCGTGTCATAAATAGCTTTTATTATTATTATTATTATTATTATTATTATGGTTTCTGATGCTGCAGTGTTTGGTGTGAGCTTTTCCAGGGGTCTCGTGTGCATTGCCTAGCAGAGTATCTTCTACCCAGATTTCTGATTTTCTCGTTCCCAGTGGCACTAAGGCAGCTGTGCCACTGTCAAACACATTGAAATCAGAGTGTGTGCAGTGGCACATCCTTCCTCTGTCCCAAGCTGTCGTGCCAGGGTGGTGTTTGTCTGCCAATGTCTCACATGGAGGTGGCAGGAGAGAAGTGAGAGAGGCAGATTTAAATGTACACAACCGTGAAGACTCCCTGGGTCAGAGTCCACACTTGGGATCCTGCTGATGAGATAAGAGAGTCTAAAAAAACAACTGAGCAACCAAATCTAACTGCCCTGCTGCCACTGAGGGCCACAGAAAGTTCAGCTCTTCCTCTGAGGGAAGCCAGCGTGCAGAGGAGATGCTCTGGAGCCCTGCAGCAGCACCCAAACCCCCTCCACAGAATTCCCAGCTCAAGCTGAACAGCAATAAATGTGTATCCAGTGCTCAGGCCTGCACAAGGAGTGTCGTGGTGCCATTTCTTCTGTGACCCCTGAGAGGTGCCAGGAGGTGCTGCAGCAGCCTGGGGGGATGCAGGAGCTGCCCAGGGGGATTAAAGCAGTTCAGGGCAGGGGCCTGGGGTCTGCAGGAGGCAGATTCCCCCTGGAGCAGCAGCTGGTGTGTCAGATAACCCAGAGGGGAGGAGAGGCTGGAGGATCAGACTGAGCACAGGGCCACAGGAGGATTTTCTAATTAAGCTTCCAGACTAATTGAGAGGATGGGGGCAGTGAGGATGGGAGGGATGTGACAAGGGCAGGGTCATTCCTGCTCTGTCCCTCGGGAAGGTTCAGCCTCAGCCTCTGTGCCTTGCTCCACTCTCCCTCTGGATTAGGCCCAGTCTGGCTGCACCAGACAGAGCCTCTTCCTTGGGGAATCTCAGCTCTGGAAGCAGGAGATTATTTCCTCCAGGGGAGCTGGGCAGCACCTCCTGACCCTGAGAAAATCTGCCTCTAACCACAAAGCAAACACAGCTCAAAATCCTCCTGTCAGCACCTCCACCCCCATCCTCAGCCTGCCTCTGGCCCCACCACCCCTCCCAGATGGGCAAATCCTGCAGAGGTTTCAGCACAAGCATCCCAGGATTTTGTGTTCCACCCCTTCCCAGGCAGCAGGAGGTGGCAGGAGGAGGGGAGGTGCCACCAAACCCCGGGAAATCAGAGGGGTAGAACATTCCAGAAGCAGCTGGACATTGCCAGTCCCTGTGGCTCATCCCAGAAGGGCAACCCTGGAGCTGGGCAGGGTGACACAGCCCAGGGAGTGCCCAAGGGGACACTGCAGGGCCACCAGCCTGGGAGGTGCTGCTGCTCTGGGGACAGCCAGGACATCCTGGAATACCTGGCACAAGGAAAGAGCTCCTGGAGCATCTTCCCTGGAACTTTGGGGTGGTTGAGCATCATTTGGGCTTTGGAGGCCTGGAGGAGGGAGGGAAAGGATCTCCCCCCTTCTCTGCACCACCTGTGACTGCCAGCCCTGACTTTGGGACTCCTGACAGGGCAAAGTCCATCAAAACCAAGCAAAAATGGTCCAAAAGTTGCTGTCAGCAACTGAACTTCTGCAGGCCTCTGCAAGCTCCAGCATTGCCTGCACAGCTGGGCAGGGTGACACAGCCCAGGGGGCAGGGGACACTGCAGGGCCACAGCCTGGGGGGTGCTGCTGCTTTGGGGACAGCCAGGACACCCTGGAGAGCTCCAGTCTGTGTGTGGCTGCTGGGATGTGAGGCTGGGATGGGCCCTGGACTCACCCCCTGTGTGTCCTCTTGGGAATGTGTCCCTTGGCTGGGGTGGCTTCAGGTTCATGGTCTGGCACTCCTGGATTGTCCCCACAGTGTCACAGAACAAGCCCCACATCTAGGAAGCCTCTGGGACAGGGACTTGGGAAGGGAAATGAGATGAAGTTCTCAAAATGAGCCAACACAAAAATACAGATTTGAAAACAGGAACCAAAGCCACCTTCTGTTGTTTGCTTGCAACTTCTCCCATCATTTGTTCTGCAACAGCATCTTCCCCGTGCAGCCCTTGGCCTGTCCACGTGGCCACAGGAACATCAGGGGGGCTCCCAACATCAGCACTTGCAGCTTCTCTCCAGCCCCACAGCCCCCTGCCCTGGCATTGTCCCCAGCCCAGTGTCACCCCCCACCTGCCCCAGCCCCCCTCCCCTTCCCCCTGCTGCCCAGCACGGGGCTCAGCCCGTGGGGATGGTTCATTGCAGACCCTTCCCCTCCTGCCCTGGAGGGAAGAGCCTTTCCCTGCTGTCCTGGCAGCACTCAGAGCCCACAGGATTGATTGGGAGCCCAAAGGATTTGAGAGCCCAAAGGATTCCCTGGACAGAGGCTTCCCTCCCCTCCACGTGGCTGTCACTGCCCCTGCACAAGGCAGGGAAACCGAGGCACAGACAGAGGCCTTGTGCTGCAATTCACTGTCCCCCTGGCTACCAGAGGGGACAGGTTCTGCAGGCCCTGCCCTGCCTGGGCCCTGGCCTGGCTCTGCAGAGGAGGCAGGAGGAGCCTGGCTAATCCCAGGGCTCAGCTGGGGCAGTTTAACCACAAGCAGGTTTCACCTGGAGCAGGCAGTGTGGGGGCAGGTCCACAACCACCCCTGCAGCTCCTCCAGGCTGTGTTTATAAACCCACACCCCCTCACCCACAGGGCCTTCTCTCTCTTTCCTTTTTTTTTTTTTCCCCCTTTTTTTTTTCCTTTTTTTTCTTTTTTTTTTTTTTTTTTTTTTTTTTTTTGCCTTTGTGTTTTGGGAGCTGAGGGGCATTTGGGAGCTGCTGCCTCGGGGTGTTTGGGATGTTCAGCTAGAGCTTAGAACTTCTTCCCAGTGCTACCAAGCAGGTAAAGACACAACCATCAACCATCCCCTCCTGCAGTGCCCCTGCCCTGGGCTGGCTGGGGTGTCCCAGCACCGTCCTTCTTTTCCGTGTCACATCCCAGGTGAAGGGACAATGTCCTCACGTGGCTCTGGAGTGCCCTTGGGGCTCGATTCCCAGCTCAGCTGCAGCCCCCCAGTGCCTGCACCAAGGAATTCCCTCCTGGCACAGCCTTTCCCTCCCCGCTGGAGCTGCTCCCTCGCCCTGCTCGGCCAGGAGGACCTCGTGGAGAGCTGCCCCGGGTACGTGCCAGGGGCTGAGCCTGGCCTTGCATGCTTGTCCTCAAGGGACATGTCCCTTGTCTGGGATGGGTTTGATCCAGCCTGGGAGGCTCCTGAGGCTGGGCTGGGGCTGTTCCCCATACCCTGGGCAAGGCTGGTGGGCAAGGCTGGAGTCATTGCCTGTACCCTGGGCAAGGCTGGGGCTGTTCCCTGTGCCCAAGCCTGGGGAAATCAGAGGGGTAGAACATTCCAGAAGCAGCTGGGGCTGTTCCCCGTGCCCAGGGCAAGGCTGGGGCTGTCCCCTGGTGTCTCTGCTGTCCCAGCACGGTGGCCTGGGCAGCAGCTGACCCCTGTGTCCCCTCTGCTGTGCCAGGAGCTCCTGTGAGCTGGGGGTGGGCGTGCTGGAGCGCTCCTGCCCGGGCCCCGACCCGCAGCTGGTGCGCAGGATCGTGGCCCAGGTGGAGTTCTACCTGTCTGATGAGAACCTGGCCAGGGACGCCTTCCTGCTCAAACATGTGCAGAAGAACAAGATGGGCTTTGTCAGCATCAAACTGCTGACATCCTTCAAGAAGGTGAGTCCTGGGAGTGCGGGGCTGCCTCCTGTGGGGTGTGTGGGGAGCTCTGGGCTGTGTCCTGGGGCTGCAGCTCGCTGCCCTCAGGGCCCAGGGGAGCAGGGAAAGCTCCTCAAATCACCCCCAGGGTTGGAGTCACCTCTTCTACCCATGGACTGCTTTGGAAGTGATCATCCCTTAACCAAAAAAACCCCAGGGAAGTGCTGGTGGTGTGGCTTAGGGGGAAGTTGTGGTTCCTTGCAAGAGCCTGGGGGACTCTGGGTCTGTCTGCAGATCCCAGAGCCGCTCTCACAGAAGGGGCTACTGTGACAGATGGGGTCACAGCCTGCCTGGAGGGGGGGGTTTAGGATCCCCTGCCTCTGTGGGGGATGCAGAGTGATGGGGATTCCACCCTCTGTGCCCAGGTGAAATACCTGACCCGGGACTGGCGCCTCACGGTCTATGCCCTCAAGTTCTCGGCGCTGCTGGAGGTGAACAAGGAGGGCACCAAAGTCAGGCGGCGCCTCCCCATCCCCGAGTACCTGCTGAGCGTCCCCCCCAGCAAGCTGCTGCTGGCCTGGGAGCTGCAGCCGCGGGAGCAGGACCTGCCCCTGCAGAAAAACTTCCTGGACACCATCACGAGGATGTTCAGCCCCTTCGGCGCCATCGCCTCCATCCGCTTGCTGCGGCCGGGCCGCAAGCTGCCCTCGGACGTGCGCCGGTACTCGGCGCGGTTCCCCGAGCTGCTGAGCCGCTGCTGTGCCCTGGTGGAGTACGAGAGCCTGGAGAGCGCCCGCAGCGCCGCCGACAGCCTCGGGCAGCGCGACTGGCACGGCATCAGGGTGCTGCGGCTCTGCGGGAAGGGCGGCAAGAAGAAATCCGCCGAGGAGAGGGCGGCCTGGAAGGTGCCGCCGGCGGCTCTGACCTTCCCCCGCAGCCCCGAGGGTTCCCTGCCCATCGCTCCCGAGCCCGATGATGCCTCAGGGTCGCTGTCCCTCCTCCTGAACCAGGACCTGCTGGCACCGACCTGGCCTGGCGGCGACTTCACGCCGGGAAATTCCAGCGCCTTCCCCGGCTCGTTCCTCCCTCCTCTCGGGATGGGCACCGAGAGCAGCCCGGGGAGTGCGGCGGGGTCCTGGACACCCTGGGGCAGCTTTCCCAGAGCTCTCCCCGGCGGTGCCCAGGGGGTGTCCGAGCCCCTCAGCCTGTGGCACGGGGTCCTGCGCCTGCCCGGCAGCCCCGAGGGCACCGAGAGCTTCGGGAGAGAAGAGCTCGCCCTGCGGCGCTGAGGCTTCTTCAGATTCAGGGCTAGGGGTTGTCATTTTCTTTTTTTCCCCTTCTTCTTTCGAGAGGAAGACTTTGCTATGGTCCTGCGAGCTGTGGGCAGGGGCAGTGCAGCTGAGCCAGGGGACAGAAGTTTTGGGGCACGGGCGATGCTCGAGGCAGACGCTGAGCAGCAGCAGGAGCTGTGCTGTGCTCATGCTAGTGAGATTGTGCTTGCTCAGGGCCCAGAGCTGGGTTTGGGGTCCAGGTTTTGGATGAGAAATAGATAATAAAGAGAGATGAAGTTTCCAGGCACTCTCTGGTTGATGCTGTGATTTTTTTTCTTTTTTTTTTTTAATTGTTTTTTTTCCCCTCATCTTTCCAGGTCTTGCTGCTGCCTGAGGTGCAGCCAGACAAGGGCAGGAGGGTCCCTGCCTCCTTTGCTGTCCGTGGGCTGGTGGGGACACTGAGGGGTGCCCAGGCTGGCTGAGCCTGAGAGAGACAAGTGATGGCTGTGGTTCCTCCTGGCTGTTGGCTGCTCAAGGCTCTCTGGCACTTCTCAGGATGGAATGTGGGGGCTTCCTGTGTCCCCCCTGCTCCCACAGCCTCCCCAGCTCCTCTGGGAAAGGGTTTAGGGAGGCTACAGTGGCTCTCAGGGTGTGCCAGTGCAAGTGCCCTTGGGCTGTGCCCGGAGCTGGGATGTGGTGGGATGAGTCCCACCCCTGCAGGGGTCACAGCTCATGGGAGGAGAGTTTTGAGGGCAGTCCCTGCAGTCAGGGGATGGAAAACAAAGAAGGTGTGGGTCCTGGTGCCCATGGCCCAGCCAGAGCCCTGGCACAGAGGAGTTCCACAGGTAGTGAGGAGAATTCTCTGGATCAGGAATTCCTTGTCCTTGTGGTGAATTTCATCCCCCAGACCCCAGCTGGGAATGGCCTCTTGCTGGGGCAAGCAGGTCTGGGAAATTCCAGAGAGAAATGCTTGTCACAAGTGCTCAGGGAGCCACCAGGAAAGATTCCATCCTAAACCTGCTGGTTGGGAATGGAGAGGGACTGATGGGAACTGGGGTGGTCTTGGTCCCAGTGCTCCTGAAATGGTTGTGTTTAATGCTGTCAGTGTGAGGGAGGAACATGGACACCAGAGCTGCTTCCCAAGACTTGGAGAGAGGAAATGCTCTGCTCCTCAGGAAGCTGCTCAGCAGAGTTCCCTGGGAATCTTCAAGGGGCTTCTTTGTGACCCTCTGGAGCAGGTAATTCCCATGTCTGGAGGGCAGTCCCAGTGCCCAGCCCCTCTCCCCTTCCCACTGTGGCAGGGCAAAACCATCCCCTCCCTGCTCCCCCACCACAGCACTCCAGGTCCTGGTGGTTTTCCATAAAAATATCCTTTTTATTGGCCTCTATCTCTGTGCTCCCACAGCGTCCCTCAGCGCCTGCAGCCAGGTGGGATCTTCGGGGCCTTGGAGCCCCCGCAGACCTCAGGCTTCTCCCCCTGCCAGAGAGCAGCCATGAGAGCCCCAGCAGCGATGGGGACGGGTCCCCAAGCTCTGCTGTCCCCACAGAGCCTTGTCCCACCTGGTAGAGGTGACAAACCAGCCCCAGCAGTGAGGCCTCTGCCTGTGCCTGCAGCTCGTCCGTGTGCTTCTGTGGGGGGACACGGGCAGGTCAGGGGGGTCCCCAGGGTGTCCCAGCCCCCCTGGCACCCAGTGCCCCCCTGCCATACCCCATTGATGGTGATCCAGGGCACGTACTGGTGTGGAGGGTCCAGTGCCTCGGTCAGCTGGGCGTTGTGGTGCATCAGGGCCACCCCTGTGTCCCCCTGCACGCAGGCACTGATGCGGCCACTGTCCACCTCTGGGGCGTAGATCTGCAGGCACTGCCGGGCACAGGGGACGCTCAGGGGGACAGGGACAGACCCCATGAGGGGCGTGAGGGGCGGGGAGGGGGACATACAGCCTCCAGGTTCTTGGTGATGGAGCTGCCCGACTCCAGGCAGAAGATGACGGCGAAGTAGGTGCTGAAGTTCTGGGCCTCGTGCATCAGACAGGCCTACGGGGACAGGGTGGGCGGTGAGGGGCCGCTGGACCCCCCCGTGCCAACCCCGTGGGAACGGGGACCGTCACCTCCATCATGTTGCCCAAGCATTCCTCGGGGCCGTGCTGGCACTGGAAGTCCAACTTGCCGCTGACGTTCCTCTCCTGCGGGACCAAGCGGGCTGAGCGGGGCCGGCGGCACCGGGGCGAGCGCCGGGAGGGCCGGCTCCTACCTGGGCGTTGCCGTAGGGCACCAGGGTGATGTTCAGCATCTCCTCGGGCAGCAGCAGCCAGGTGGGGAAGAGCTTCAGGACCAGGAACTCGCGGCACGCCGGGCACAGGCTCTCGTAGTACAGGCTCAGCTCCACGGGCGCGGCCGCGGGGCGCGGGAGGAGGGGGCAGCGGCTCTCCACCTGCACACGGGAGGGTTTCGGGGTGCACGGGGGGGTATGGCTGCACCCCCCCATTCTAGTATCTGCAGGGATGGGGTAAAGCTCCAGGATGCAGGGAAGAAGGGGGATGAGAGTGTGCAGGGCTAGAGGGAAGTGAGAGTGGCCGGGAGCTTTCGGCTACTGCAGGATCCTGGCACCCAGCGCTGGGGCTTTCCACCAGAACTTCCCCAAAACATTTCAGGGGAAAACAAATTTAGACCAGGATGTGCCTGGGTGGGGGTACGGCCCAGCACCCCGTGCCAGGGGGAAGCTGCAGCCCCGTGGGCTCACAGGGCGCTGTCACCGCCCGGCTCTGTTTGGGGCAGAAGAGGCTAAAAAGCGGTTTTACACTTAAAAAGCAGAAGTGCCAGGGGCAGCTGGGGAGGGGCCGCGGGCAGGGTCCGGCTGGACCACAGCCGTTCCCCAGGGATGCTGGGAATGCCGTAGTGCCCGTGTGGCCCCGGAGGCTCTGAGCATCCCCGCAGATGTGACAGCCCGTGCCTCAGCGACGCTCGCAGCCGGCACTCGCTCCGGGCACGGCGACCAGGCGCTGCCCCAACCCTGTCCCCGCGTCCCTGGGCAGGCAGGAGGTGGCCCCGCGTCCCTGTGACCCTGCCCTTGTCCCCCGCCCCGGCAGCAGCAGCAGCAGCGGCTCTGACCTGGCAGGCGACGGCGGTGTCCCGAGAGCTGCACCAGCGGTGGGCAGGGTAATCACAGCCGGGGACCGCGCCGAGCCCCGGGGCCACCAGGGCCACTAGGGCCAGCACAGCCAGCGGCACCGTGGGGGCCATCGGGACGCCGGGGTGACGCGGAAATGAGCCGGTCCCAGCGGGGACTTTTAAAGCCGGGCTGTGCCCGCCTCCCGCGCCCTCGCTGCCCTTCCTGCCCCGGCCGCCGCCTCCCGTGACGCCGCCGCCCCACGTGGGCTCCGGCCGCCGGCTCCCGCTGGCCCCGAGCTGGGGCTCGATCCCCGCGGGCCGTGGGAGTGAAACCCAGCCCGGAGCAGCCTCGCGTGGAGCTCTCCGAGCAGGACACGGGGCTGGCTGCCGGCACAGCCCCCGGCGGGTGCGGGGGTGCAGCCCCAGACACCCCGAGTTCAGTCGCGGGGCCGAGTGCGGAGGAACCTCGTGGTTCCCCCGTTTGTGGCCGCTTTTTCCGGCCCTTTCTGAACCCTCGTTCCCACGTGTCCCAGCTCTCCAAACCCGGGGAGCACAATCCTGGCACGATGGGTCACATCCTGCACCCAGCCCAGGAACTGGGGCACAGCCCCACCACTCTCCTGCCCCCGCACAACCTCCCACAGCAATCCAGCAGCCTGGTTCATTAACTCTGTTTATTTCTTTCCTTTTTTTTTTTTTTTTTTTTGGTTGTTTTTTGTGGGTTTTTTCGAAGTACCGTACAAAAAAAAAAATCCTCTTACAGTAACAAATACTGGGTTTACATTAGTAAACATCAACAGAAAGAGCAGAGAGCACTACTGCTGGTAACGGACAGCTCGGGGGGCAGGTTATTCTTTATTGCATATACCTAGAAACTAAAACCTCACGCAGCCACCACGTCCTCTCCGAGCACAAAGCCTCCACTGGCACCTAGGGGGTTACACGGGGGAGCCTGGAGCCCCCCCAGAGCAGGGACACGGAGGGACAAGCCCCAAACCGTGCCCCGGGGAGCAGGAACAGCCATGTGGCACCCACGGGACGCGGGTGTGTGGCTCGGCCGGGGGACGTGGGCGTCACAAGCAGCAAAGCACAGCCTCAAAACACGGCTGGGTTCAGAACGAGCCAAAGCAGCAAAGGACAAATCACAACGAGCTTATGCTGGGGGAGCCCAGCCCAGGGAGAGCAGGGGATGCTGCTGTTCAAGGAGCTGAGTGAAGCACCGTCAGGGAAAGGCAGCCCTGGAGAAGGGCATCTTCCTCCTCGTCGTACACAGGACGTGAGCAGTGCCCTGTCAAGGACAGGCTGCCAGCAGGCAGAAAAGGCAGTGCTGCAGAAGGGGTGACTGTGACCCCCCTTGGGCTGTGGCTAGACAGCAGGAAGGGACAGCATGGGAAGAACAACAGAAATTCAGCCAAAAGGAGAAAAACGCAGGATAAAGTGAAGCTGGAATTTCCCTGGGCAGCAAAGCCAGGTGAGCACCAAGCGAGTGTTGACAGGTGACAGCTTCAAGCTGAGACTCTTCCAGATGCTCAGCAGGTCCTGGCATGAGCAGGGAGCAATCCCCCCAGGTAGGACTGGCCCCAAGCTCACGTTTAGGGGTGGTGGTGGAGGAATGTGGAGCCCATGGGATGAGGGGCTGAGGATCCCATCTGCCTGCAGCCTGTCCTGTGATCTGGGGATGTGCTGGAAATGCGGGGACAAGCACAGGATCAGCAGAGTTCCAGGCTGAAAAGGTGTGGAACACTATCAAAGCTTTGGAGTGCTGGTGCAGCCCCCTGGTCACTCCACAGGCCCCAGGAGGCCTCTGGATAGAGCTGTGAGGACTCAGCCTCTCTGCCCCAGTCTCACGTGCCCTCATCTCTCACGTGCCCGAGTCCTAATTATTCCCTTACTCATCCCTGGCAGCTTTTCCCAAGTAATCCCCGAAGCCAACCACAGCCTCTCCTGGGCCGTGCCCCCACAGCTCCCCTGACCCACTGCCTGCACCTGAGCACCAAACACTGACAAACCAGACCCAAAAACCAGGGCCCAGGGCCTGGAGAGAACATGCAGAGCAGGGCTGTACAGTTTGAGCATAGGAGAGCTGCCACAAGCAACAGGAATGGGATGTTTGCTCCAGCAGCCCCAGTTCCAGAAGGATCTGGGGACAAGCCCAGAGCAAGGCAAGCAGCAGAGCTGGCCAGGGAGGGAGGGACAGTGCAGTCCCCAATGCAGGTGGCACATCAAGGACAGGATGCAGGCACAGCATGAGCCCAGAGCACCCCATGGAACTGCCAGAACCCAAGCTGCAAGGGGAAACAGAAGTGCCAGGGGGACTTGCCAGTGCATCCACCTGCCTGTCCCAAGGAGGAACCTCCGAGATGGAAGGAGTCACTCTGGCAAATCAAGAGGCTCAAGAATGCTCTCCTCCAGCCAGGCAGCTGAGATAACCCAGGAAAGCAAATGCCACCATAGCTTCAACTCTCAGCTCAGCTTTTAAAGCCCACCTGGACTGCCCTGGGGCCCTCTGAGCTCGGACACAGCGCCCTGCCTGCAGCAGCCAGCTGTGGTGGGCAGCCCCGCCCCGGCCCCATACAGTACCCATGATTTAAGTGCTTTGCATACATAGTTCACCATCATGCAGATACATTTCAGCATGCCCTGGGCCCCACAGATGTGTCCTCCTGCAGCAGAGGTCCTTCATTCCAGGTAGGGCTTGTAGTGTGCGTTGGACTCCAGCCCTCTCCTGCTTCAGCTGCAGGGCCCAGGGCAGCCTGGCAGCTGCTGCCCACGCTGGGGGTGGCACTGGGGGCTCAGCAAACACCAGCACCAGGGGAGCAGCTGGTCACAAAAAGAACCATATTTACAGAGCTACAGTCAGCTTCAATGGGTTACGTGTGCAGAGAGTCACCGAAACCGGCCGGAAACAACGAGCTGTGCATCCCACAGATCCTGCCAGGAAAACACGGGTACCAACACGGACTTCACAGCTTCGTTGGCACAGCTAAGGTGGGAGATTCACAGCTAAGCAGATCCTCCCAGCCCAGGCAGCAACACTCCAGAGGTGGTTATGACAAGAGGGAATGGTGGCCAGGTGGGGCGCAGCACGGAGCGAAGATCTCAGCCAGGGAGCCCCACTGAGGATGAGGTTTCTCCTTCCTAAATGTGTCTCTGCATGCAAGAGCAGCACCCCTCGTACCAGACACCATCACAGCCCGCGAGGCCACCGAGGGAAGCGAGTGAAGGATGCACACACTCAGTGGAGCCTCCTCCTCCTCTGCCTCCTGCGGTGTCCAGGCAGGGAACCCCTCGGTCACAGCACCGAGGAATCAAGAACCAAAGCTCTACAGTGATGCACAGCGGGGCGACCTGCCAGCAAGAAGGGGATCTGACCTGCTTATCAGGGAAGGGGAGGGGGCTGTGCTCACCCCCAGAAATTCAATCACAACTGGATCCCACCTCCTAGAGGCTGGAGCCCACTGCAAATCTACAGCCCAGCCTTTCTGTCCCATCAGCCAACACGGGTTTCAGCTACTGACCAAGAGGGACATCAGAAACGGTCACAGACATCTCAGAGGCTCTGAAGGAGCAGGAGCACAGAGACTCAACTATACAGGGTGCAAGAGTCCAGAGCCAGAAAGCAGCGCCCTGGGGAGAAGCTGAAGGCAGCTGTTGTGTTGTGCATGGGCTGCTCATCTGGCTGGTGGCTGGGAAAGGACCGGGTGAGCCAGCGTGACATTCAGGGAGTCATTGTGCTGCACCAGGGACGTGTGCTTGTAGTGCAAGACCAGGTCCTTGAGGGAGGCGTAGAGGTTGTAGGGTTCAGCAAACCCATAGCCCGTCGCCGTCTTGTAGATCACACAATGCTTGGTGTCACCATCCACCCTGCCAGGGAGACACAGGAGCCTGGGTCAGCAGTGGGACAGGGAAGCACAAGCAGGGCCACCAAAGCACCATAAACACCTGGCCCTGGCAGGAGAAGCCAAGGCAGATAGGAGCTGTCACCTCCAGCATCTGGCAAGGGGAGGGTGGAGCAATGTGGGAACACAACCTGGGCCAGCCCCACCCCATCCCATCCCACCCCATCCCATCCCACCCCATCCCACCCACACAGGGATACTCACACCACGGAGCAGGCGTAGCACCCCTTCTGGCTGCTCTCACGGATCAGGAAGGTGCCGTCCCGTTTCCCACACAGCATCTCCTCTGCCTGCACACGGTTGATCTTCCCCACGTACCACGTCCGCTCCTCGTGGTGAGGCAGCTCCTCCTCGTCATCCATCATGGAGTACTGACTGCAATCGAGCACAGGCAGGGTCAGATTCCCTAAATCTGGGTCTGTGGCCCCCATGTCTCCCCACACTGCTAGCTGCCATCGCCCATCTGTCAGGGAAGACATCCTCAGCCTCCAGGCAGGGAGCTGGGATTTGCCCGCAGCACGGGCAGAACCAGCTGCACAGCCTGTGCTCCCACATCCCCCAAATCCAACAGCACGCGAGCAGGACACTCACTCCTCTGTCTCGTTCTTGATGCCCAGCCACTCGTTGATCTTCTTCTGCCGGGCACCCTTCTGCGTCAACCACCTGGGGGAGGAGAGCAGAGCTGAGCGCGGCTGCAGCGAGCCCCGGCTGTGGCCATCACCAGAGGGCAGCAGCCGCCGCTGCCGGGGACCGCCGAGCCCCGAGGCTCCTGCTCAGAGCGGGCTGCGAGCCGGTCCAACGAGCCCCGGAGCCCTGGGGGAGGCAGCCGGATGGCTCCCGGGCCGCGCTGCAGGGGCACTACGTACACCAAGTACTGGTCCCGCAGCTTGCGCAGCTGCATCAGGTCTGGCTTGAGGCTGTTCATGCGCTTGTCGATCTCCCGGTTCTCCGAGGCTTGTTTCTTCAGGTCCTGCTCCAGCTTCATCTTGCTGTCGTGGATCTCTGTGATGCGGGACTTGAGCTTCTCCGAGTTCATGAGGATCCTGGGAGAGGGGGGGGGGGGTTTAGGCTGTGAGCCAGAGTGGGGGAGGCGGAGGAGGCAGCCTGCCAGCTCCAGCCCACAGCATGCTGCTGGAGAGACAAGGAGTCCACGTGCCTCAGCTCTGTGCTGAGCCAGGAGGATCCTTGCAGCCCCTGGGGCCCTTCTCCAGGCAGGGCAGGCCACCACCACCCCCATCCTCACCGTTGCACCTCCTTCTCGTTGCCCTCCCTCCGGAAGCGCTCGATGTACTCCTTGCTGCACTTCTCCTGTGTCTGACACTGCTCCTCAAAGATCTTGATCGTCTCATTGAAGGCCTCAATTGCCGTCCTCTTCATCTGCAGCTCCTGGGGACAAGGGAGGGAAAAGCTGAGGAACATTTCTGCACATTTGCATCCCATCTTTCAACTTCCCCAAAGCACTCTGTCCTTGCTGCAGGCACAATATCCCGCTCTTCAAAGCCCGTCCTCTGGTGAGTCCCTGTCCATGAGCTGACAAATGAGGCAACAGGTGCCCCATCTCTGGTCTCCCCTGTGCACAGCAGGGTGGCTGCCAGCACTCAGGGGGTGACACAGCAGCCCTTGGGGTCTCAGGCAGCCTGTGGGGAAGGCAGGGCCCACATACCTGGGACGTACGCGTGTACTCCTCATACAGCAGGTCGTACTCCCAGCTCTTGTCCTGGTACTGCTGGTGATAAACCTTCAGCTGCTCCCCCACAGCTTCCACGCTGTCCTCCTTCACCACCTGGTCCTGCCATAGGCACAGCCTCAGTCAGGACCTGCTCCAGCTGGTCCCACAAAACCCCACAACAAAACATTCCAGCACACAGGGAGAGGGATGGGACATTATCATCTACCAAAGGGGCAGGGATGGATGAACAAATACCCCTGGTTCAGGCTGTGCTTGAACCTGCAGCACAGGCCTCACCTGCTGGTACTTGGAGATGGGGTAGAGCAGCCTGGTGTCCAGCTTGGCGTTGTACTGGGCGAGTGACTCGTGCCGGTAGTGGGTGATGAGCTCCACCACTGAGCCAAAAGTCAGGGGCTCCGAGAAGCCGTACTTGCCTTCCCGATGGAATATCTTGATCAGCTTGTTATTGCCTCCCTTCCTGTAGTGCACGGCAGGGGAGAGGGCACTTAGCACCACCCCAGCCAGAGACCTTGGCATCCCTGGAAGCACAGGGACATGTCCCAAAAGCTGCATCCCCGAGGCTCCCAGGGGATCCCAAAGCCCTACCTGAGTGTGAGTGTGTATTCCCCCTGGATCTTGCTGGAGGCATCACGCACCAAGAAGGTCCCATCCGGTGTGTCCCGGAGCTTCTCATTCACCTCCTCCCTGCAAGGAACAGGATTGTCATGACCTGGGAGGTGACCCCAAGGCTCACCTGATGGACAGGGCACCCCCAGGTGCGAGCTGCCAGTCACCCCTTACCGAGAAATGTCCCCCCAGTACCACTCAGCATCCTGCAAGGGCACGTTGTTCCCGTTGGCCAGGCTGGCTGCGCTGGGCTTCGGCTTCGGCGGTTTGGGAGGCAGGGCTGTGAGAGGAGGAGGGATGGAACAGGGTGAGCCCAAACCCCAGCTCCTCCCTGGCAATCCCTCGGAGTGCTGAGTCCCCCTCCCTGCAGTGACTGCCTCAGAAGGCCTCTTGGCCACCACATTTCCTGGAGCTGTTCCAGTCACATCTCCAGCAGCTGAACACCTTGAGCCGGCCTCCAGGCTATCAAAACGCCCTCGGCAACCCAATCATGGGGGCAGAGAGTCCACACCCACAGATGCCAGTGCCTCAGGCCCCAAGGAAGGAGTATCTCAGTACCTGGAGGCAGCTGTTCTGGCTCCAGCTCCTTCGTCTGCAGAAGTGTCTCCAGAAACAGCACAGAGAAGTCAGGGCTCAGCTCTGGGCTGCAGGGAGAGAAGAGACAAGTTAAGAACAGCAGTTGTGGGGTACAACATGGCACTGCTCCCACCTCCCCTGGGGTCAGCTGGCTCACCCCAGCTGCCAGACCCCAGGCTGACAGGGCAGCAAGGGCTCTTTCCCAGCTCTCAGTCCCGCCTCTGTGTGCTGCCAGCAGCTTAATCCCACGTGCAGCCCAGCAGGGGCTGGACTCCTTGTCCTGGCAGGCACAGTGGCCGGAGCTGGGAACACTGCTGGGACCAAAAGCCTGACGTACCTGGCGCCAGGCAGCCGGAGGAGAAGGGGGCCGAAGATCTCTCCCAGGGCCCGAGGGTGGAGGCTGTTGCTCTCGGCCTGCTGCGATACCTTCCCCAGATGCCGGAGCAGGAACTGCAGGGTGAGCGTGTTCTGGAGCGGGACCGCAGGCGACTCCAGGGCCAGCAGCAGCTGCTTCCGGCAATTCTCTGGCTGGGGGATCTCTGGGGAGAGAACAAGACACGAGGGAAGAGCTGGGACAGCCGGCACCACTCTCCACGCTCCGGCTGCGTCACAGCACAGCAGCGCTGTCAGCAGTGGGAGCCATGTGCCAGGCCCCATAGGGACAGGGCTTATTTTAATATCCCAGATGTGTCCACCCCACCCAGCCACCCATTCCCAAGGTAGCCAGGGAGGCCCTTACCCTGCAGGATGCGAAGGATATCTCCATGCACTGACACTGGCACAACGGGGGAGGGCAGGTCCTGCAGGTAACCTCGTAATGCCTCACCCAGGGAGTGCACATCCAGGGGCTCCAGGTCACCCAGGGTCCAATCTGTCAGGGCACAGATTTCCCATGGGAGGGCTGATATAGTACTGGGCACCCAGCTGGCAGCTCTGGTGCTGCCAACACCCATCCCAGAAACCATCACACAGCAGCCAGCTATCATGAGAGCTCATCAGCACCACGAGGGAGCTCATCAGCTTTCAGGCAGCTCATGTGACAGACGATGTGCACCCCAGAAATAAGCTGGCTCTGGGAACCCCAGCAGTTCCCCTTGGGAGGGGGCAGAGGTCCTTCTGGGTGCCCACAACCTTTGCTCTGAGCCCCAACACAAGAATTCTGAGCAGGTATAGTTTGGGTGAGAGTTTTGCTCTCCGCTGCCAGCAAGAGTTGAGCGCAGACTGAGCAGCCACACACTGAACGGGACGGAGCAAACACCTCCCTCAAACACAGGATTTTGGGAAGCACATAAAGCCTGTCCCAAGAGCACAGCCTGACAGCACTGTGTGGTTGGGGTTTGCAGGAACGTCTGCGGGAGGGGACTCGCCAGCGTGGTGCCAGATGAGGCCCCAGCCCAGCCGAGAGACGGACGGCTCCCAGGGCTCCCCGGCAGAGACATCAGCTCCAGCCACCAAGCCGAGCTCAAAGATCCTCCCCTGCTTATTAGAGGCACGACAGAGCCAGAGAAGCCTCCGCCAGCCCATCAGCAGAGCACCCCAAAGACAGCAGGGGACAGGCACAGGGGTTCAGTTGTTTGCCTGCGAGTCTCTGAGCCAGCACCACATCCCTTTGTTGCCCCCCACCGATGGTGCCAGGGATCCCCCCGTCCCGTCCCTTCCACGCAGGACAAGGACACGTTGGGATGGGGACAGCCCAGCCCCAGAGGCAGCGTGCTGGGAGTCAGGAACTGCCAGGGACAGGCGAGCCTGGCCTGGATTGCATTACTGCTGGCGCTGTCACATCCACTAATCTCCTCCATCTGAGCCGATTCGCCTCCACCGCGCCGAGCTGGTTCTTACCGGTTCTCAGCGCCTGCCTCAGTTCGGAGCCAGATGTCCTGTACAACATCTCACTGTCCAACCCTGCAGAAGGGGGGACACTGCTGTCAGCTCCAGCACAGGCACTGTTTCAGTGCCAGCTGGGCCGCGGTTGTGGCATGGCCAGGCCTGGATGGTGTCCAAGCCAACCCCCTGATGCAGCCCCCTTGGCCCCCAGGACACCCGGTTCAGTGGCTCCATTTCTCCACCAGATCCAGGCTGGAAGCACTTCGCAAACCCCAGCACCCACCCAGTGTGTGTAGGTACCCAAATCAAACACCCTCACGGGCCTCAGCAGCTCAACCCAAGGAGGAACATGAGAGCTTCTGTGTCCTGTGTGTCCCACAGAGCTCAGCTCTCATTGTGGGTTTTGGGGTGTATCAGCATCCCCAGTGCTCAGCATTGCCCCCTTACCTTTCTTCTCAATAGCTTCCACCAGCTTCACCAGGAGCGGCGGAGCAATCTCAGGAGGGCTGAACTGCTCCTGCAAGTCTGGGAGAGGAGACCCTGGGGGAGAGGGAGGGAGAGAAGGGCTCAGCACCAGCTCAGCCCTCAGCAGCAGAGCTGGCCCAGAGCACAACCCAGGCAACTCCCAACAGGAGCAAAGAAAGCTGTGGCCCCCACTGCGAGACTGCGGCCCAGGCAAACACAGCATGCAGCCTGCAAGCAACCTGCCCGGGAGCCAGCACAGCACTTGTTGAGCTCCAGCCTTGACTGGGTGTGCACAGGGAGATATTTACTGCTCTGTGCAGAGGCCTGCAGACAGAGCCCACCCCCCTGGGGACCCGTACTCCCCGGGCAGGCAGCACAGGGGTTACCAGGGCTCCTGGAGCTCAGCGCTGGGTCCCTGCCCAGCACAGGGGCTGCGTAGGGCTGGCAGCGGAGCGGGGCCAGGGAGCTCGCTCTGCTCGTCGTGGTGAGCTGTGATTAATCCAGCGATTCAGACAGAACGCCATGTCAGCAAATTCCTGCCCTTGATTGCTCGTTTAACATGGAAACCGGCCCTGTGCCTCCCCCTCCCCGTGAGCCCACAGCCTCTGTGCAAGCTGCTACAGGGCACAGACAGCCCGTGGCACAGGACCAGGGTCCCTCCATTCCTGGGGGATCTGCAGCCCCGTGTCAGGTGGTATTTCACTGCCATTTCCAGAAAATCTTGAGGTTCTGGCTGCAGGCACCCCCCTCTCCTGTGCATGCCAGGGCAGGAGCACGCAGGCCTGGCTGAGGAGCTGCCAGCAGGAGGTTTGCCGAAGGATGAGCGGTGCCAGGCTCCAGCCCGCTTCCAAAGCAGCACCAGCCGGAGCAGGAGGTTCCTCCAGGCTGGTCCACAGCACCTGGCAGACCCTGGGGAGCCCGCAGTGGGTGAGGACACCCAGCACACTCCACTCTGCAGAGGCAGAGCCAAGAGGCTGCTCCCCGTTGCGAAACAGCTCCGTTGTCATGGATCTGACCCGAACTCGCCTGGTGTGGTCTCACCACAAGGCGCAGCAAGCTGGAACTGCGCACCCAGCTCAGGCTCCTGCACCCACGGCCTCGAGGGGAGACAGAACAGCCATGGGAAGGGAAGGGAAGCACGCGGGTCAGGCACCCAGCAGCTCTGCACAGGCCTGTGCTGCTGGGAGGAGGGGACAATCCCCCAGTGGAGCGAGCTCCTGGGCACGGGAAGGGGCCCAGCATGGTGCGGGTCGGTGTGGGGAAGCTGCAGGCAAGCTTCCAGGCTGGCAGCTCCCTGCCTGACCCTTGGGAAGGACTGAAGGGAGAGTAAATACTGGCGCTGCCCACGTGGCTCGGCCGGGAATGTGCTGCTTCAGCAGGCAGCAGCTTGTCTTTTTTTGTCAGGCACAGAGCGGGAGCCAGCAGCAACTCCTGAGCCTGCCGGGCCTCCGGGCTGGGCTGCCGTGAACAAGGCTGCTCACAGCACGGCCCGGGCAGCTGCGGAAATATTCCCGAGCCGCATTTTCCGCTCGTGTTCTCTGCGGAAGGCAAACACCAGCAGCTCGTAAATCCACCGGCAGAACGCGCCGGGTCTCGCTGCTCCGCGGGGCCGGCCCCGCTCCCGGGACAGCTGTGGCGCTGGCCCTGCTCCACCAGTGACACTGAGGGGCTCAGGGGTCCCTGCCAGCCAGGGCAGGACCTGGGAAGCAGGGAAGGAGCTTCATGGGGCTGCCAGGAGACGGTTCTGCACCTCCTAAAGTGCACACCATGAAGAAATAAGACAAGGCTTGGCTCAAATACGGTTTTTCCATTGCAAAAATGTGTCTCCCCAGCAGAATAGAGAAATAAAGAATCACAGAATATCCTGAGCTGGAAGGGAACCACAAGGATCTTAAAGTCCACCTCTTAAGTGAATGGCCCATACAGGGATCAAACCAGCAGGCTGAGTGTAAAATGGCTCTGGGTGTTTGAACTGCCTCCCTGCAGGCCCTGCCTATGCCCTGAGTGGAGGTTGGCTCTGGGGATGCCCCCAAAGGGGACAGGGACAGGGCTGGCACTGGTCTCACATGCCTTGGTAGCCCACCCTCCATCCCTGTGCATGATGCAGAGAGGCTGGCTTTTGGTTTCCTTCTCAAATTTGTCTTTGCTGTGCTTCAGGAGCTTTGGCACATAACTTGTTCCACCCCCCAGAGACCCCACCAGTGGCTTTGACCACCCAGACACACCTCCACCAAGCCCCCTCGAGAAGAGGGGCGAGCCGAGGAGGGCAGAAATCCAGCCCCTGAGGGAGCACCATGCAGGCAAGGCCAGCACACGCAGCACAGAGCACATCCCAGGCTCCTGAGAGGAGCAGCTTTCTTGGAAAGGCAGGTTGCAAGTGGGATGACTCAGGTCAGGCTCTCCTGCCAACCCAAACGCACGCAGGGCCGGCCGCATTCCCACCCTGCGGAGATGTTTCCTGGGGCCGCCCCTCCGGCTCCGGGAGCAGGAGGCAGCTGCAGGGAGCTGCACCAGCCCCACAACCCCGGTTTCGTAAGACCCCAGAGGTGTTTTCACACAGCCAGAAGCATCTGCCGGGGTAGCCGTGGCTCCCAGGCAGAAGGGATGGGGAGGACACAGCACTGCCAGCTGGGAGCGTTCCCTGGCATCTCCAGCTCCTGCTGCTGACCCCACTCCTCCCATGTACACCAGCACGAGATCTTCTGTAAGGCATGGGAAGGCCAAGTCAGCCCCCAGAGGATCACAGAATGGTTTGGATTAGAAGGGACCTTAAAAGATCACCCAGTTAAAACCCCCCTGCCTTCTGCAGAGACACGCTACACTAGATCAGGTTGCTCCAAACCCCATCCAGCTTGACCTGGAACATTTCCAGGGATGGGGCAGCCACAGCTGCTCTGGGAAACCTGTGCCAGGGCCTCACCACCCTCACAGTCAGGAATTTCTTCATAACATCTAATCTAAATCTCTCCCTCTTTTAATTTAAAACTTCCCCCTGTCCTCTCACTATCTGTCTGTATAAGAAGCCTCTCTCCCTCTTTTATATAAGCTCCCTTTAAGTACTGGAAGGCACAATAAGGTCTTCCAGAGCCTTCTCTTCTCCAGGTGAACACCCCCAGTTCTCCCAGCCTGGCTCCAGAGCAGAGGGGCTCCAGAGCAGAGGGACTCCAGCCCTAGGAGCATTTCTGTGGCCTCTGGACTTGCTCCAGCAGGTCCACATCTTTCCTGCCTTGTCCAGACCCAGACTCAGCACTGCAGGTGGGGGTCTCACAAAGGAAGAGTAGAAGGGGGAAATCCGGGGGCTGCTGAGCCCTGACCCAAGGGTTTATGTGCCTGGGAGCCAAACAAACAGGCTAAGAGCAGGCAGCTGCCACAGCTCCACAGGCAGGGCTGAGGCACGTTGGCTCTCCCAGACCGGGTCTGTGCCAAGGCCAGGCGGGCTGGGAGGCAGCTGCAGGTGCAGGACAGCCTATGCCCAGCCCCAGGGTGGCTGCCCAGCCCCAGCGAGGGCTCTGCGACCCGCGGGGTGGGCTGGCTGCCAGGCAGACAAGCAATTAGCTCCACTTCTCAGAAGCACTCTTTTAGACCCTGACTTTTCTCCTCTTGCCCAGAGACAAGTAATTGTGTCTCTCAGCAGGGCTGAGCAGCTCTTGGCAGGGAGCACTGCCCCAGGCGCTGCAGGGGCGGGGAGGTGGTGATTGGGAGAGGTCAGGACTTATCCTGAAGGGAGGGAGCCTGGCAAAACTCAGCAGGGAGAGGGACCCTGCGTGCAGCAGGGAGAGGGACCATGGGGATCCTGGCTGGTTGCAGAACAGAGGGGGAAAAGATGTAAGAGTGGGACAAAGCTTGCCCCAGGAAGTCCTGCTGAGCAGATTGACAAGCTGGAGGAACAAAGTGCTTTCCTCTGGGCCAGGACTGAGAGAGGCTGGCTTTTGGTTGTGACTCAACTGTACTGCTGCTGATGGGGCAACCCAGTGCTGCCGAGCTGAAGGTTTCCTATGAAGCCAGTCACACTCTCTCATTTGTCACACAGCAAGACTGTGGAGGTGTCCCAAAGCAACAGGGCACATAGCAGGGCTTACCTTGCTCCAGAGCCTCGGGCAGCCGGCCGCCGCTGGCCCCGGGTGTGGCAGGCAGGGGTCTCTGCACCCGGGGCCGGTGTGAAGGGACAGCGATTTTCACCGGCCCCACGTACTCCACGTAGGTGCCAGGAAAGTCCCCCTTCTGCTTGGTGCGCTCGTTGACACCCAGGATCCACCCGATCTGATTGGGGGTCTGCTCATCTCCATCTTTGAAGCCCAAGGCTTGCAGGGCCCCCTTGCTCACGACCAGGATGTCCCCGGGCAGCAGGTCAATGTCCTCCTCGCGCTCCTTGCGGTAGGGGTAGAGCGCGCGGTACTGGAAGCCGTCGGTGCTGCCCATCCTCTCTGCCGGGGGAGAAGGGCTCTGAAAGGTGAGGCAGCACGTTCCAGGTGGGAGAACAGGG
This sequence comes from Haemorhous mexicanus, assembly GCF_027477595.1. Lineage (NCBI taxonomy): Eukaryota > Metazoa > Chordata > Aves > Passeriformes > Fringillidae > Haemorhous > Haemorhous mexicanus. The sequence goes on from NC_082369.1 coordinate 3,797,298, forward strand.
CCCTCAGAGGCAGCTCTCCCCCATCAGCACTCTGAACTGTCCCTGTGTGAACTGGCACCCCAGGAGCCTGGTCTGGGTGCCCAGGAGCGCTTAGGTGCAGCCCCTTTTTCTCAGCTTGAAACCACGATTCAACCAAATTATGGAGCAAAGGGAGAAGGAGACAAACATAATCCAGCACTGGTGAGCGGGCATGCAGCAAAGAAACCCGAGATCAGGGTCTGTTTCACCAAAAAAGCCAGTCTCTTGGAGTATGGGGAGGAAAAGCACAGTAGGCTTCCAGCCTGGAACAGCGTGACACGCTATGTTCCCCTTTCCAGTGCCTGCAAAGAGAAGAAGAATTGTCACTGCACAGCCAGGCACCCCACGCCCTCCTGACACACCAACATTCAAACCAGGGGTTCACCTGAGAGAGGCAGGACTCGTTTCTCTCCTACCTAGCATCTGATGCTGAGCCCTGGATCCAAGCAGGACATGCTAATCCCAAGTTACACTCCCAAAAGCAAGTGAGGAGCCAGTGGCTGCAGGCAGGAACGCTACCTCCTCTCTGCTATAGCCAGGCACCAGCTCTGCATCTTAAAGAGGTTCACCCCTGCTTCTTCAGCCTACCCTCCTCGCAGCACTTATGCAAACAAGGAGACAACAAGTGGGACAAAACAGCCTTTATGCAGGATAACTTTTGCATACAGAAAAGGGTGACCCTGCACCCACCAGCTGCAGGCCCTGAATAGGAGCAGAACAAATAGATTTAACCTTCCCTTGTTAAATCGATTAAATTTCACAGTTCACCTTTACATCTTGCCATGCAATCCCCCACAAGGGCATCTTCTGAAGGGAGCTGCCCACAAATGTAGGTTAACCATGCTTTAAGCAAAAGGCTTTCGAGATGTGCTACCATTCCCACAGAACAGCACTTCAAAGCTTTGCTCTGAGCAAAAAGTCAATTTTTGAACTTTTCAAAAGCAGCAGCAGCATCAAGTGCAGGCACAGGTTCTTTTCGCAGAGATGGAGGCAAAAGGAGTTAAAATAATCTTTAGAAGCCTTCAAGTCTACTTAGAGCTCCTAACTGCCTTTCAGCTATTCAGAGAGAAATTGAATATGCTGCCTGCCCTGCCCAGAAATCCACCAAAAGAATAAACCTGGGTTATAACATGTTGTTGAAGAGATGTACGAGCCGGGACATTCCCACCAGCCAGGCACGTCCTCTTTTCCCATCCCCTCCTGGCTGCACAGGCCAGTTTTCCACTTCCCTCAGGCAAATCCCAGAGTTCTGGTTCCCGCAGAAATGGTGTGTGGCTGAGGACCGGACCTACAAGGCACTGGGGCAGCCAGAACCCAGCCTTCCCAGGGACACCTTGGGCCTGCTCAAATGCTGCAGGTCCTGTTAAAGGCTTGAGCTGTTTTGGCCCAGAAACCACCAAACCCAGCTCAAACTCTTGAGTCTTATCTGAAAACTATTACCGAGCAGGAAGGTGCTTCTCAGGGCTGTGGGAGCCTGGGCAGAGGGAGGCGAGGAGGCAAAGGGAGCCAGGACACCCTTCCCAGAGGGGTCAGTGAACAATCACACATGGCACGAAGCCAGGGCTGCTCTGACTGCTGGTTGGACTCTGTGACAGGCACCAACGGTGGTGATCTGCAGGATTTCAAAATAACCCTTCCGGGCCAGTAACAGTTCATATCAGCTACAAATCCTTCTTTCCTCCTGCACGTGGTATATCACCCCTGCACGTGTCACCACACCTGCAGGTGCTGCCACAAAATCTGGGATCGGGGTGAGTCCCCCGAGAGGAGCCAGCCCCACCTCTCAGCCAGGCTCTCCAGCTCGGCACCAGGGCTCCTTCCCTTGACAAGGACAAAAGGCACAAAGAGGCCATGGCACAGGAAACCTGTGCAGCAGCCAGAGCCCGCACCGCCTGCCTGAGCTCGGGCAGGCGTCCCAGCCGGGCTGTCTTTGCCATGAATGAACAGGCACTGCCCGCGGGGAGGTGAGGCACTTGCGGCCAGAGGCGGGTGGGGAACAGGATTGAGCCTGATCCAACTTGCTGGAGAGCTTCTCCAGAACTCCAGGAGCAACACCAGACTGCAGAATTCATGGAGAGACCCTACAAAGGTTTCTGATGTTCACAGGGGAAGCAGCACAGCCAACCATGGCCGCTGTGAAAGCTCCCATCATGCTGGGATAGTGGCTGCAAGGAACTCGCAGCAGAGCCCGCATTTCCCCAATCCAACCAGCCCCAGCCAGGAAAATATTACTTCATAATCCAGAGCATAAAGAGAGATTTATGGCCAGGCTCACTGGCTGCCCCTCTGAGTGCTGCCTGTCGGGGTCCCCCAGAGCAGAGTCGCCGTGCCGGGGGCACTGTCTGAATGCCAAGGGCCTGAGTGGCCGCTGCCCGCTGGGCAGGGCGCTGGCAGCTCCCCCTCCTCCCAGGAAGGACAGACTCCAGAGTGCACCCAGAGGCAGCAGAGCCCAACCCCAGCAGGGTCGATGCTCCCCCACAGGCACCCCTCCAGCTGCCACCCGCGGATCCCAGCCCCGACTCCAGGCGTCTCCGACAAGCCAGTGCAGCTGAAGAGGCTGGAAGGACAAAACGCTCAGGCCTGGCAAACTTGTTCAGTAGCTTTTAAAAGCAGATCTGCGTGGAGGGGTGGGAAGAGGAGAGTGACTCTGGAGCACCAAGTGTCTCCAAAGAGCAGGTCCCACAGCTTCTTCCAACCGACTCCTTCACAACCTTCTTCCCTGGGGTGGGAATGCAGGCACAGCTCTGTGCCACCACGCTCTCCACGTCCCAGTGGGTCACTGGGCACACAAAAAAATCCAGAGAACTCAGAGCCAGGCTGTTCCTGGAGAAGCCTTGCCTGCTTTCCCCACACTCAGCCCAGGTGGGCACTGAGTGCTCATGAACATGAGTGAGGGGCCCCCCAGGAGACCCAAATTCTTATGGCTAGTGCCAGCACCGTCCTCTCCAGGAGCAGCAGTTGTCCTCTGTGCTGCCACGGACCCGGCCAGAAGCTTCCCTGGCTGAGCTGCAGGAAGGCTCTGCACTCTTGGAGAGCAGCTGACAGAGTCTCTGGGGATTGGGAACACACACTTCCCAAAGCCCTGGAACAGCTCTTTGGAGGGAAGGCAGCGCCGAGAGGCCAGGACACGCATGAGCCTGTCGGCTGGAAGCACACCTCTGAGCAGGAGAGAGGCAGCACCTCGCCAAAAGATTTCTGCTGGGCCCAGCTCCAGGTTTGCTCAGCTCTCAGAGAGGAACCTCGTGTGTCTGTGCTGGCGAGCACTTGCTTAGGCTGCTCTGAAAATCCCATGCATCAGACAGCTAAATACCTTTGGTAAATCTATCTCAGCGCCCAGAAACAATCCCTCGATTCATTAACTGCTGTCAATACTTTCTTTGTTTAATACATCGGTTTGAAACAAAAAACACATTACAAGTCTTTTTGTCTGTGCCCAGCACATAAATAAAAGCATCTTAACATTTTAAATGTGGCTCCTGCGCTTTTTAACCCAGTTCCAAATGCAGTTCAAAGTGCAGCATGATTTGAGGCAAGATTGAGTTACTTTCCTTCCAGAGAGAGGAAAGAATGCATAAAAATATTTAAAAGAAGAATATGCTCACAACAGTATGCACAGCTCCAAGTTACATCAGATCCTCAGCGAGCAAAATAAACACCATATCAAGTTTGAACTGCAAGTTACAGACAAAAAGAACAAACTTTTCCTTTAATAAAAAGAGAAAATAGAACAATGCAATGATGGATGGGAATAAAAATGGACAGGGAATTGCCTGCCATGGTGACATCTGCTGCTGCATCACATCCTTCTGACCCACGCAGCCAGGGCAGCTCTGATGGCCTCAGCTCCTGAAGCTGGCACTGGCAAGCACATCAGGGGTCATCCTGTGCCCACCGAGTGGCAGAGGGGCAAGAGCTCAGCAGCCCCTGATTTATAGTCAGGACAAAGAGCACAGCAAATCCCTGTGCTCCCAGGCAGCTTCCCGGGCCCGCTGCCTCCCCAGCAGGAACAATGACTGGAGAAACGTCTCGCGAGGCTGGAGCCATGAGCCAGGCCGTGGAAGAGGCAGCAGTGCCACGAGGAGCTGTGGGGGAAGGAGCTGGGAGAGCCTGCAGGGAGCTGGGGCGGGCGGGAAGCGGAGCTGGACACGCTCCAGCAGCTGCCCCTGGGGAAGCAGCCAGCGGAGCAGGGAGAGCTGGAGCCCGGGCTGGCCACGGCGCTGCCAAGCCAGCTGGTATTTCCTTCCAAACAGGGAAAAGCTGCAGGGGAGGAGGGGAGTTATGCCTGAGCTGTGCCCCAGCCAGGCATGGGACAGCCGAGGCCGTTTTCACCTCTTCTTTTCCCCAGAAATGCTTCCCAGCCAGCCAGCAGCAGCTCCTGCCCACAGCCACAAGCCACCCTTTGCCAGGGACACAGAGCATCTCCTGCTCATGCCTGAGTTTCATTAAATATCTTGCTTTATTCACCAAAGCCCGAGAAAGTGAAGGAATATCTGAAATATTTCACTGAAAAGGTCAATGTCACAATTAGCAGGGACACAAGGAGCTGAATAAATCAGGATGACTGACATTTTTCACTTTTGGGAGACCACTGGAGGTCCCAGAGACCTCCTGCTCAAAGGCTGGACAGCGTGAGAGCACCTCAGGCAGTCTGCACACCTACTGCAAGACTTCTCATATTGTCCAGAGGCTTCTCCTGACACTGAACTTCCTTGCTCCAGCTGAAGCTTGCTCTTAACCACCTCACAAACTTTCTCCTCCTGCCTACAAACCCTTTTTACGTGGCCAGACTTTTATTTGCTGGCAGTGGGCAGAGAAGCACCCAGCACGCAACACCAGCCCCATCACCTCACTCCAGGCTGCTCTTACACCATCCCCCACACAGCAAGAACACACTAATTCCATTTTAGGAGCATTCATGGAGCTGGCTTTAGGGATATAGAAACCCAGGAGCTGTATTTTGGCAAAAAAATTACAGTTCTAAAAAAAACCTGAGTACATGAAAAAAAAAATCCAACTGCTCTTGCTAACTTATCTGCTTAAAATCACATTCCCCGGGGTATTTGGAATTTATATGATTTATTAGCAGCTCTGCACAGCTCAGCAATCACATGAAGTAACCGACGAGGTAAGCAGCACCCAAGTTAATAGACCAGCATGATTTGGATATTGGTGAGAGAGCCAAGACCTTCCAACTTGAGAAATCCACCATCCCTTCCTCTGCCTGCTTTTCATCTTCCATTACCCAGCTACTTTAGCTCCAAGCTGTGGCTCCAGAGATTCCCAGAGGAATTAAAAGAGCCCTCGATATTATAAATACTCTTTTTCATTGTAAACACACCCCGGCACTCAGAGCTCTGACACGGCTCCAAACTGGCTCCGCAAACCACTCTGCTCCTCGCCACATTCCAGCTGAGCCGCGCTCTCCCTTCCAACCCAGCGCCTTTGTCCAAGCGAGACCCAACTGCAGGCACAGAGGATTTTCCTGTGTGCCTAAAACCTTGTTCCAGCGAGTTGGGAGTGCTGGGTTTTGGGGCAGAGATCAGCTTTAGGAGGAACGAGGCCGTGTCACGAACCGCGCGGGCAGATGGAAGCACGAGCTGCCCACGTCAAAGAGAGTCACCAAAGAAACCAAACCATGCCTTGGACTTTCCCACACCGTGGAAGGCTAGAGCAGAGCCCAGTCCAGCCCCGGGGACACACCAGCCCTTGGCATGTCGGGGAAGGGTGGGGGAATGGCCAGGAAAGCAGTGATTTAGGCTATATTTACTCAGCTGTCTCCATTCTCTGCTCTCACAGAGAAAGTCACAGGGCCAGTTCCCCAGCGGCTCCAAGAGCTGCTTGGGAAATCAAAGCTGCATTAATGGGAGGAGAGGCAGCCACGGCTCCATTGAAAGGCAACGCTGGGGCCGCTCCAGCTCCTCACAGCTCGCTTTTCTCAACAGCTTTGCCCCCTGGTTTTATCCCCCACCGATCACAGACCACCAGTTCAGGAGGCACATGACCACGGGAACCTTCCTCTTCAAGGGGCTGAGAAACATCCCCAGGAAGGGAAGAAATGCAATGGCCAACCTCCCTGGGAAGCAGTGGGGGGGCTCATGCCAGAGCCAGGGCTTGGGGGATGCTGTGCAAAGCCACCCTTGGGATGAACTTGTCACAGCCCTGGGGAACCAGCTCCAGCCTGGGAACTGCTGGGTCCGAACTGCCCCCGGGCAGGGGCAACAGAGCTGGGACCCCAAGAGGCCCACGGGACCCCCAGGACTCTCGGTGATGGGGATGTACCGTGCTGGGGGGTCCCTGCACTGTCACCGTTGTGGGGACAGTGGCACAGGGAGGGGGATCTGTGATGGCACTGCTGGGCTGCAGACAACCCGGAGAGACTGGGGACACAGCCCCGACACTGGGGGGGACAGGGACAGTTCAGGGGGAAATGGGGGGGCACAGCCCCGGCAATGGGGGGGACAGGGACAGTTCAGGGGGAAATGGGGGGGCACAGCCCCGGCAATGGAGGGGACAGGGACAGCTCAGGGGGGGGATCGGAGGTACAGCCCTGGCACCGGGGGGGACAGGGACAGCTCAGGGGGGATCGGGGGGGGGGCACAGCCCCGGCAATGGAGGGGACAGGGACAGCTCAGGGGGAAATGGGGGGGCACAGCCCCGGCACTGGGGGGGACAGGGACAGCTCAGGGGGAAATGGGGGGACACAGCCCCGGCAATGGGGGGGACAGGGACAGCTCAGGGGGAAATGGGGGGACACAGCCCCGGCACTGGGGGGGACAGGGACAGCTCGGGGGGATCGGGGGGGGGGGGCACAGCCCCGGCAATGGTGGGACAGGGATAGCTCGGGGGGGATCGGGGGGTACAGCCCCGGCAATGGGGGGGGGACAGGGACAGCTCGGGAGGAAACAGGGGCCACAGCTCCGGCAATGGGAGGACGCAGAGATAGCCCTGGGGGCACCGGGGGGCATATATCCCCCACAATGGGGGGGACAGGGACGGATCGGGGGGGGCACAGCTCCGGCAATGGGGGGGATCGGGAGGCACAGCCCTAGCAGTGGGGGGGGACAGGGACAGCTTGGGAGGAAACGAGGGGCACAGCCCCGGCAATGGGAGGACACAGAGACAGCCCTGGGGCGGACCGGGGGGCACAGTCCCGGCATCACGGCGAAGCCACACGGCAGTGGCAGTGTCCTCGCAGCGGGACACCCTGCGCCGGCAGCTGCCGAAGGGTCCGGGGACATCCTCGAGGCTGCCCTGTGAGGCACAGAGCCAAGCCCCGGGCGCCTCACGCTGAGGGGTCCCGACGCCCACCCTGGGCCTGGTTTCGATCCGGGCCCGCTCTCCCCGATCCCGATCCCCCCGATCCCGATCCCGCCGGTCCCGTCCCCGCCGCACCTCTCCGCCGGCCCCATCCGCCGCCGCTCGCCTCCAGCCCGCTGCTGCCTCCGGCCCGGCGGAGCCTTGGACAGGCCCGAGCGCCGCCGGAACGGCCCGAACCCGCCCCGGAAACAGCCGACAGCAGACGAGAGAGAACGGAACTGCCCGAATCTATCCCGGAAATAGCCGAGAGCAGACGACAGAGGACGGAGCTGACCGAAGACTCTGGCCCCGCCCCTCCCCTGGCCCCATCGCTATCGGGGCCCCGCCCCTCGCGCGAGACTCCGGAAGGAGCCGAGGGGGACACCGGAGGGAGAGCGCGGCGGCGCCCCCTGGTGGCGAGTAGGGCGGGAACCGGGATCTTACCGGGATTGAACCGGGATCGTACCGGGATTGAACCGGGAACGGGGTTTGAACCGGGATTAAACCGGGAACGGGGCATAAAACCGGCATTGAACCAGGAACGGGGCACAGCACCGGGATTGAACCGGGATTGAACCGGATTGAACGGGGATTGAACCGGAATTGAACAGGGAACGGGGCACAGCACCGGGATTGAACGGGGTTGTACCGGGATTGAACGGGGAACGGGGCACAGCACCGGGACTGCACCAGGCACTGGGACTGAACTGGACACCAGGACTGTACCGGGAGCAGGGCACAGCACCAGGCACTGCAGCGGGCACTGGACATGGGCACAGCACCGGACACGGGGCACTGCACCGGGCATGAGGCACCGGGGACTGCACGGGGACAGGGCATGGGGCAGGGATTTGGGAATGGGGCATGGATTTGGGAATGGGGCATGGATTTGGGAATGGGGCATACCTGGAGTGGGGCGTGGCACCAAGCACGGGGCACTGCCCTGGGCACAGGTCACTGGGGTGTGGGACACTGCTCCGGGCACTGGCACCGCACCGGTACCCGAGCCAGGCTGGGTGCCAGCCACCCCGGTGCCACGGCAGGGCCACCTCCCATCCCCTCCCACCTGTGCTGGCACCCCGTTCACCCCTTGCCATCACCCCCAGAGCGGGCACTCGCTGCCCTGCACGCTCCAGTGCCACTGGACGCCACACTCAGCGCAAGGGACAATTTTAATCCAACATAAAACTTCCCGAAGGTACGAACAGAGCCGGGCACTGGGCAGGAACACACAGTCCCCTTGGCTTTTAAGACATTTCCCATTTAAAAAACCCTCTTCCCACCCTATCCACGCCACCAGTGTGCAGCCAAGCCCCCCCATGCCACCGTGCCAGTGGGCAGGGGGTGCCCGGTGTCTCCCCAAAACCCCGCTGCCTTTCCAAGACCTTCATACAGAGAGTGGAGGGAGAAGCAAAGGAAACACGGAGCAGCTCTGGTTGCTCGTTTTTGGGGGGGTTTAACAGCACCAGTTGAACGGGAGAAGCGGGATACGGAGCCTGGCACAAACCACACGTGCACAAAAGAATCCAACACGCAGCCCAAAAATCCACCGGGGGTACGGTGACACCTGATGGCAGCGGGGTTGGCAAACCAGGGATGTCCCCCTGTCACCACCACGGCATCAAACCACGGCGGGGGGTAGCCAGAACATGCATCAACAAATGGAAACGTATATAGCCCAGAAAACGGTAGAAATGGGGGAGAAATGCTGGGTTCAGCTGTTGTTTGTTGGATAAGGAGCAACGAGGAGGGAAAGAAAGGGGTGAAACTCTCAAATTGTAAGTGAAGCAGCACAAATGCTCACTGGGTTGGGACAATTAAAAAAAAAAAAAAAAAGGTAAGTTGGGATTTTGTAGGTGTCTGTGCACTGACCAACCAACACCACGGGTTTTTTGAAAGAGCAAAAACTGACTCTAAAGATGCCATTAATATTCCCATCTGGGGAATGTCTCAGTTTTCCCCACCTGGAAGGGCCAGTGGAGCCAGGTGGCTATAAAATCTCCAAATAAAATAATTAAACCCTTTTTATATCTCCTATAAGCTTATAAAATGATCCATATGCTCATCATCTGATGATGCATATGCAAAGAATATCCCGCCCTCTGCAGCCCAGCCTGGAGCACCAGCATTTCAGGGATGTTGCTGTGGATTTGGGGTTTTGTTTTCATTTTAAATATTAGAGTTATGGGGTTCTTAGGAGATCTGGGGTGTTTCCAGCTAGAATTGAAGTTTAAAAGTAGGGAAAAGCGAGTGGGTTAGAAAACAGTGGGCTGGGAGCTGGGAGACGCACGGGAAGGGCTGGGACTCCCAGAGCTGGGTTGGCCCCTGCGACAGTCCTGCACTGCCCGTTTAGCTTATAAAAAGTAATAAATTAATTAAGGAATATTTGCATCGAGTCCTTTCTGTACACAGAGGTTAGGGCCCAGCCGGGGAAACGCCGCTGCGGGAAAAGCTCCTGCGTCTCTATAAAAATATGAGCATCTTTCAGGGAGTACAAAAAGCCTTCCAGGGGGGCGAAGTGCCGGGGCACAGCCGGCCCGGCCAGGGTCCAGAGTGGCTCCGGGGACATTTTTCTCATGGATTTGCCGCACACAACGGGGAGCTGGGGAGGCACTGGGATGCTGCAGGGAGCCTGAACAATCCCTGGTGCCAGCGTGGGGCTCAGGCATGCTTGGCCCCGCTCCACACGCCCCGGGGAGCCGGGAGATGAGCCCCCGTTCGCTCTTGGCCCTGTGCTGGCACCTGCCAGTGGCCGGGTGACCCCTGCCCGCAGTTCCGCTGCTGCTGGGAGCCACGGTCCCGGTGCTCACACCCATCCCACCACGGCAAGGAGATGCTGCTGTTTGGCTGCTCCGTGCTGCCGATGGGGTAGGAGCCCTGGCATTCCCACTCGGCCACCGCCGGCTCCTGCTCGTCGCTCTCCGAGCCCTGCACCGCGATCTGCGGCACCGTGCCGGGCTTCGGCTTCGGCGGCGGCTCCGTGCCGCCCTGGGCAGCCGCGCCCTGCCCTTCCTCACTCTTGCCACCATCTTCGCTTCCTGCCGCCGTCTCCTGCTCGTCAAAACTCACTTCTTGAACCGCCTCTTGCTTCTTGAAGGAGTCCCTGCGCTCCGACAGGTTCAGGCGCCGCATCACCACCATCTCCTGGTCCCGGTCGTGGCGCTCTGCCAGCCGGGAGCTGCCGGGGTGGTACCCGTGCTCCCCGGGGTAGGGCAGCGCGTCCCCCTCCGCAATGGCCTCCCCATCCAGCGTGGACATCTCCAGCCCCAGCTTGCGGCCGCCGGCGGTTTTCTTCTCGGCCAGGATGGTGACGATCTTCTCGGCCGACTGGACGCGCTTGAGCAGGGGGGAGCGGGGGCAGTCGGCGCTGCGGGGCCGGGAGCTCTGCCGGACGATGGTGGGGGGGGACAGGGTCTTGCCCTGGAAGGAATGGGGGGTTTTGGGGTACCCGTGGAGAGGAGATGGGGAGCGCTGCGGGGAAGGCGGGCGCTGGGCCGAGGAAGGGGTGCAGGCCAGGGGCGAGGGGGGGATGCTGCTGGTGGATTTGCGACGTCCCACTTTGTAGCGTGGCCCACCCAGTTTGGGGGCCAGCCCGTGCAGGGAGCTGGGGCGCACGTGGCCGGCGGGTGACGTTGGGGTGCTGGAGGAGGGAGAGGTGCTCTGAGGGGACACAGCATCTGCCGTACAAAGAGAAAAGGTCACTGTAGGGGTGGAGGGACGCGGCCTCCCCGAGGGACACGCAGCATCCCGCCCTGCCCCGAGCCAATATCCCCCCTTGGGGTACCTGAGGGCAGGTCGGGAGCGGGGCTGCGGCACGGCGTGGTGGGACCTGGGGACAGGCTGTGCGTGGGGGACTCCGGGAGGCTCTCGCTGGAGGACAGCGAGTGATGGAGACCGGAGGAGAAGCTGCGGCTGGTGTGCAGGACCGACGACTGCTTGGAGATCTTCTTGAAAAGGGATTTTCTCCTGCTGGGGGGACAGGAATAACTTTGGCTTCTCCTTAAAGCTGTTAGTCTCAAGTCTGCTGACCTTGTGGCAGCAGGACCAGACCCCACTGGACACCCCGATATGGCAGATCCAGAGCATCCAACCCAGTACAGGCAGGACCAGACCCCTCTGGACACCCCAATATGGCAGATGCAGAGCATTCCCCCAGTACCCACACACTGGGACAAATGCCATTTGATCCCAGTTTTACCTACCTGTCTTGGCCATCCCTTTTCCTGCTCTTTTTACTCCTCCGTGCCATCCTTGTCTTGGAGCTGTTTTTCCTTGCAGGACCGATTTTAATGGAGGTGTTTTCCAGGGCAGTGGTCCGCAGGGCCACTTTATTCCCACTCTGGGGGATGGAAAACAAATCTTTGAAGCACCAGATCTGAGCCAGCTCCTGCCTCAGCTGCCAGCAAAGGCAATGATGAATTGATGTCCTGGGAGAGCAGAGTGGCTCTGGTCACCCACCTTCAGCAGCAGCTCCACAACGTCCCGATGGACCAAACCCAGCACGGACTCTCCGTTCACGTGTGTGATGAGATCTCCTGCCCTCAGCCCGGCCTCCTGCGCGGGGCTCCCCTCCTCCACGCTCTGCAACCCAAACAGAGCGGTTTTATTGGGATTCCAGCTTCCTCCTGGGGTTTTCCCACTGGGAAAGGCATCACCAGACCCCAGGGCACGTACCCAGACCATGTGGTGGACGGTGTAGACGTCGCTGTCGCCCATGTAGACGCGGATGGCTCGCAGGGTGAAGCCGTACTTCTTCCCCGAGCTGTGGATGATGATGGGTGGCCGCAGGCTGGCGATGGCCAGAGAGGAGTCTCGGCTCGGGGAGGAGTCCCGGGAAGAGGGGTTGGATGAGAGGGAGTGAGGGGAGATGGGGCTCATCAGGGCACTGCCACCGAAGTCATCTGCAAGCAGAAGGAGCCACCTCAGTCTGGAAAAACCACGTGAGAGTGGCCATCCAGCAGGGTAAATCACCCAGCACACAGACCTGAGGTGATGATGAGGGACAGGGCTGAGACAGAGGCAGATTTGGGCACACGGCTGCCCAGGGAGGCTCTCTGCCTGTCCGGCACATCCTTCTGGGTGCTCAGCCGACGGCCGCTGCTCGGCTCCAGGCTCCGGGGAGTCGAGTTCTTGGTGCCGGTGCTGTTGCTCCGCAGGCGGATGCGGTTCAGGCTGACCAGATCGGCTGCACAGAGGGGAGGAGGGAGAGTTTGGGGATGTGGAGAAGCCACCCTGTGCCATGCAGGACCCTGGCTGTCCCCTGAGATCCCCACACTGTGCCCGCAGCCTACGCACCGGATAACGCCGACTGCTTCACCGCACTGCCAGTCCCCGCGTCCGAGTCTCCCACCACAAACTTGGGTCTGTCTGGCTTGGATGCCACACAAGGGCTCTCATCCTCCGAGGAGAAGGCAAACTTGGGCATGGTGTCCAGGCTGAGGGTGCTGGGCAGCGCCGTGGGGCTGCGGCTCCGCTCGTGCCGGGAGGTGTACGGCGTGGAGCTGCCGGATGTCCAGGAGCGGAGGCTGCATGGGAAGAGCAGCAGGGCTCAGGACAAGCTAAGGTGGGCAAGGCAGATGGCACTGAGCCACTGCAGCATCCCCAGGACACATCCCACTGACCCCTCAGAAATAACACAAACCCTTCAGTGCCATCACAAACCCGTGGTGTCAGCACAAGCCCTCGGTCCCGGCACAAACCCTCAGTGTTGGTACAAACTCTTAGTCCTGACACAAACCCACAGTGTTGGCACAAACCCTTGGTGCTGGCACAAGCCCTGGGCACTGGCAAGAGCCCACACCAGCAGTACAGCCCCCCTGCCCACGCACCGGGGCTCGGTGCCCGCTGGCCGGCTCCTGTCCTCATCTCCCGAGTGCCGGTCCCACCGCTCCTCTTTGTCGTCGCAGTGACTCCGGTCAGAGGAGGACAGGCTCAGGGTGGAGTTGACCGCCAGGAATTCTGAGCTGCTGTACACCTGAGAAGGAGAGGAGCCATCAGCAAGGAGCAGAAATTTGGGAGTTTGGGTGCTGTGGTGTCAGCCAAGACAGCGATGCTCGGCACAGCCACGCTGTTTGTGGTGCCAAAGCATTTTGGATGCTGCAGGAGGGGCTGGAGCACCTTGCTGAAGCGGTGGGAGCAGGAGGAGAACTGCCCGATCTCCACCGATGATTCCTCGTCGTTGGTTTCCTCATCCTCCGAGTCCAGGTGACGATACCTCTCAGAGCGAGCTGAAAGCAAGAGCCAGAGGGGAAGGGATGTCACCCTGCCTGCAGCACCCCACATCCTGCCTGCAGCAGGGCCCCAAAGGGTGACAGCCCAGCCCCAAATCCCAGGAGAGTTTTGGGGGACGCAGGTAAGGGTAAGCAGCCTGGAAAGAGGATTGTATCTGTTTTGTGACTTGGGTTGTAAAGCCACCAGCTTCACCCAGGAGATTTTCATCCTCCATGGGAGCATCCAAAGTGCAGCTGGGATAATGGATTGGCAGAGGTGGATGGATTTGGCCTCACTGTCAAAGTAGCTGGTGTCATCCTCCGACTCCAGCTGGGGGATGAACTCAGCCTTCTGCCGCAGCAGCCCGTTCCAGTCCAGATGGAGGAAGAAGGAATGGTGCTTCACCTCATGTGCACCTCCTGCCAGGCAGAGAAACCCTTGTCAGGGACATGGACAGGATCCAGGGTGCTCCCACTGCCACCCCAACCAGCACAGTGTCTCCTCCACACAGAGCAAGCAGCTTAAAAAAGATGGACAGGAGCCCTGTGCAGCCTTCCTGGGGGGAACCCTGAGCAGGAGACCTCCTCCAAGCACTCTCAGCATGGTAGGACATGCTTTGGACTCAAAGCCACACAAATTTGATGGGAATCAAGGTGCCAGGTCTGAGGGGGCTGCCATGCGTACCAGTGCCCAGGCGCTCGAGGGGACACTGCCTCAGCAACCGTGTGATCAGGTCCTGGGCATCGGCAGGGAGAGCCTCGTCCCCTTCTGGCCACATAATTTCATCTGCAAGGAAAAAGGAAAAGGGGGTTGAGGTGGCTGAAAGGGTTTGGACACTTCTGGGCAACAGGAAAGTCACTCGGGAGCTGCAGCAGGGGAAGGACCCTCCCAAAGTGGGAAGTGAAAGCTTGAGGAGCCTCCTCACTGCTCAGCAAGGGTGACAGGAGGGAATGGAGCTTCCCACGTGTTAAAGGATGAGCCTTGGCTGCTGGGAGCACAAACTTGTCACTCACCACTGATGACCTGCCCGAAGAGCTCCTCGGGGGTGTCTCCAAAGAAGGGGACGCAGCCCACCAGGAACTCGTAGAGGATGATGCCCATGGCCCACCAGTCCACGGGCTTCCCATAGCCCTGGATGAGGATGACTTCGGGGGCAATGTACTCCGGAGTGCCACACACCTGTGTGGGAAGCAGGGGCTGACACCTCTGCAGTGACCTTTGCAACAAACCCCGAGGTGATCTGGGACCCCAGAGATGGCAGGTCAGCCACGTGGAGCAGGACCTCGTACCTGCTTGTCCATGAACTCCCGCGTGTCCTTCTCCATGTGCCCTTCGTAGAGGTTCGTGGTCATGTTCATCAGGCCAATCTTTGACAGACCAAAGTCTGTCAGCTTTATGTGGCCCATGGAGGTGATGAGCAAACTGCAGGAGAAGACAGACACCCCACAATGCTGCTGTTTGCTTCTGGGGAGACCTGAGATGGACCAGCTGCACCCCAGGGCCTCTGGTCCTGATGCAACAGCACAGAACCAGTCTCTGGGGAACAAAACCCATTCTGCCCTTCCCTCTTGGCTTTCCCTTCCCCATTCAAAGCCCCACCCTTGCTCAGACCTGACCCACACCCTCACTTGTCAGGTTTGAGGTCCCGGTGGACGATGCCGTAGTTGTGGAGATACTCCAGGGCAAGAACGGTCTCAGCAAAGTACATCTTGGCCATGTCCACGGGCAGGGGGCCCATGTTCTTCAGCAACGTGGCACAGTCCCCCCCTGTGGGAACACGGAGGGCTCAGGGAAGGCAGCGAGGTCAGCAGGACCAGCAGGCTCCCAGCCAGCTCCTCTGAGCAGCTGATCCCCACGCATGGGGCACAAATGCTCGCCTAGGTGACCACGGTCACCACTTTCACCAAGGAGATCAGGATCATAAAATCTTCTCCCTGTGCTTCCCTCTGTGCCCTGGAGCAAAGCAGGGCAGGAGATGTCCGGGTGGTGTCCTTGATGCTCAGGCTTTGATATCCTCCCCTCCTCCCTGCACCATCCAGCCCCGAGCTCTGCTCTCACCTTCCACGTACTCCATGACCATGCAGAGGTGTCGCTTGGTCTCGAAGGAGCAGAACATGCTGACCACAAAGGGATTTTCAGCAAAGGTGAGGATGTCCCTCTCCACGAACACCTGCTGGATCTGGTTCCTCAGGATAAGGTTCTGCTTGTTGATTTTCTTCAGGGCGAAGCGCTGCCGCGTCTCCCTGTGCCTCACCAGGTACACGGCCCTGGGGGAACGGCTGGACCTCAATCCAAGTCCTCCAGCCACCAGCACTGACCACCCCACACCGCAGGGCATGGACAAAGAAGGGCTTTGGAGTCATTTATGGAGGGAGACAACTGATAGGAACTCCCCAACTCACCCGTAAGCCCCATTGCTGATCAGCTTGATGGTCTCGAAGTCGCCCTCGCAGGGCTTCCTCCGTGGGACAGGGACTGAAGGCTGGCTCTGAGGAACACACAGGTTTTTAATGCAGGAATTCACCAAGCACCATCATGTACCACCTCCAAAAGCTTCTTTCTGCCAGAGCCCCCTCCAGTCACAAACCCCAAAGCAGAAGCCCGAGATGCTCGGCAGATCGAGAGCCCACTCTGAGCTCTGTCCACTCAAGAAGCCAAATGAGGGACTGTGAGATCTTCCCCTTGAATACATCAATCACCCCAAAATGAACAGCTGCCAGTCTAAGACAGCTGCTAGGATCTTTGGTGAGGGGTGAGGCAGGAGGAATCTGGAGGCAGCAGGTGGGACATGCAGGTGGGACCACGCTCACCTCACAGGTGTCATCGTTCTCCGGTGTGATGGTGTTCCCGCTGTCAAAGTGGTCCAGCTGCCCCATTTCTGCAGATGACAGGGATGGTCTTCACTTTCCTCATGCTCAACACCCACCAAAATCACCCCCTGCTCAAGCACTCTTCCCCCAAACTCAGAGACCCCGTGGGGATTTGGCCACATGCTTTGCTCGAGCTATAGTGTGGAGAAATTCAGGTCATGACATTAAGAGGTTCAACACGAGGTTAAACATTTATATAATTCTCTTTTTTTTTTTTGATAGTCATTCCTGCATTCTCCAGGGATTATGATTCCCCCCCAGGGCCATGGATTAAGTGTTTTTGAGCTTAATCTGCTTTGCTGAACGTGTTGGAAGCAATAATAAGGGACATGGGGCTGGCCAGAAGGACTTGGCCATCGTCCTGGTCCTGCTGTGACCTCCCTGCCATGACACCAGCTCAGCCCTGCAGGGCTCCCCGACACCTCCCAGTGCTCAGTTGTGATCACCAGTGGCCAAACTGGGAGTCCACATCCTGCTGCAGACCTCAGAGCCCCCAGCCCAAGTGGTTGCCTACCCTCCAGTGGGTCCTTGACAAGCCCCAGTTGGCTGATGATGTATCGGGGAATATCAGTCTTTATTCCCTGTCCAACTTTGGCATGTCCTTCTGCAGCTTCCAGGAGATGGTAAAACTCCTCTGGGTCGAACTCCTGGATGGGGAAAACCAAGCACAGTTGAGGAGAGAGATTTTGCAAAGTTAAACTTTTCCTCTAAGCCTTGCAGATGACACCTGTAACTGGGGACAGGCCCCAGATGCATCGTTCCCTCATCATTCCCCAGGTCAAGGGTGATGGAAAAAAACATGTAGCTCTGTGAGTTGGCCTTGGAAGGAAAACTAAAGGAGATGAAAATTTCATCAGGAACTACAGCACAAGGTCACTGCTTTAGAAATTCAGCAAATCAACCAAAAAAAAAAAAAAAAAAAAAACCTGAAAACCACAGAGTCACAGAATGGTTTGGGCAGGAAGGGAACTTAAAGATCAGGGACACCTTCCACCATCCCAGGTTGCTCCAAGCCCCGTCCAACCTGGCCTTGGACACTTCCAGGGATCCAGGGGCACCCTGGAGGCTTTGCCTCCTCTCTGGGCTGGCACAGACCATGAAAGACAAGACAGGAGCTTCCATGTCTTACCAGGCACTCCAGAAGTCGGGCAGGCCGGGAGATGATGATCAGCAGCTTCCTCACCAGCTGATCAATGAACTTCACTTCCTCGCTCTCAGAACGCTCCTGAGCCTGTTGGGAACAGAGACAGAAGCCAGGTGTCTCTTGGTGGCCTCAGGAGGTGGCACCAGGCAGGGAACTGCCCCGTACTCACATCTCGGAGCATCTTCTCCAGTTTCTCCTGCAGCTCCATGAAGTAGCGGGAGGTGATGAGAGCTCCCTGGGACTTGGCCAGGCAGTCTCGGGCCAGCTCGATGATCTGGTGGTGGATGAAGCCCAGCACCCCATCAGCCAGGGGCAGGGTGCTGCTCGGGGAGAAGTTTGTGATGGTGTCCTGCAGGCGCTCCTCCATCTGGGCTGTGGCCTGCTAGGCAGAGAGGATGGTGATGGCCAGGAACGGCCCCATGCCATGGGTTTGGCCAGCCAGGATCTCACCCTATCACCTTCTGCACTGGGTCTTATCAGTCAGGATCTCATCCTACCACCTCCTGCAGTTGGTTTGACCAGCCAGGATCTCATCCTGCTTCCTGGACTGTGTTTGGCCAGCCAGGATCTCAACCCACCGCCTCATGCACTGGGTTTTATCAGTCAGGATCTCATCCTACCACCTCCTGTACTGGATTTTACTAGTCAGGATCTCACCCTACCAGCTCCTGTATTTGATTTGACCATCCAGGATCTCATCCTACCTCCTGGACTGTGTTTGGCCAGCCAGGATCTCACCCTACCACCTCATGCACTGGATTTTATCAGTCAAGATCTCATCCTACCACCTCCTGTACTGGATTTTACTAGTCAGGATCTCACCCTACCACCTCTTTCATTTGATTTGACCAGCCAGAATCTCATCCTACGTCCTGGACTGTGTTTGGCAAGCCAGGATCTCACCCTACCACCTCCTGCAGTTGATTTGACCATAGAGGATCTCATCCTACCTTCTGGACTCTGTTTGGCAGGCCAGAATCTCACTCTGCCACCTCCTGCACTGGATTTTATCAGTCAGGATCTCACCCTACCATCTCTTTCATTTGATTTGACCAGCCAGAATCTCATCCTACCTCCTGCATTGGGTCTGGCCATCCAGAATCTCATCCCACCACCTCCTGCAGCTCAAATATCCACATACACATCAAGGCCCACCTGGGAACCAGCTTCCAACAGACTGCAAAAGCTCCACCAAAGTCTCCAGAGCCCTCTGCCTGCTTGTGTGATGGGGCACTGGTGTGGATAACAAACCCCAGGTTTGTTGTGTCCCCAGTGTCCCCAACACCCCCGTGATCTACCCACGCATTCCATCCTCCCACAGGGAGGAGAAGGTGCTGCCTGGATGCCATGGAGGCACCAACACGCTCATCCCCCAGGTCCTGGCCGTTACCTTGGGGAACCTCTCCTTGTAGACATGGTTCATCATCACCACCTCATTGTCAAACGTTCCGCTCGTCCGTCCGGGGCTGCAGAGGGAGGAGAAGGGCGGCGTTACGAGGCTCCACTCCTCCACATCTGAGCAAACAGCCACTACCCCTGGAGAGCAATTTGGTCCCTCCTCCTAACTCCCGGTTCCAAGTGGTGAAAACTCATCCAAGCAGAGCCACCAGCCTTGGGCCAGCACTCCCAGCACATCTCAGCCACTGGAGGTCCCTGGGATGTGGTCTAGGGAAGCTTAACCCAGGTCCCCAAACACAACTCACTTGGAAATCCAGAACTGAGGGGTTCTGGATGTTCCATCATCCCCTCAGCTTTGAAGAATGAGCTCATCTTTCCCTTCCTCTAGATCCCACAATTTCTTGCCATTGTTGCCATTTTTGCAGCTCACCAGCAAACAAAAAACCCAACCCAACCTCCTGGTGGACACAGCAACCTTCGTTAAACATGGTTTTCCTCCTTCCCTCACCCAACACTGCTCCTCCCAGGGCTCTGCCTGGTGATCCCATTATGCAAAGCAAGTCACAGGAGCAGCCAGCAACTCATTAACCACTATAAAATAATAAACATTGTGATTAAAACCAGCCCCAGCCCTGCCCCAGCCTGTGCTGTGCCAACTGCAGAACTGGCCTCTCCTGGGTGAAAATCTCACCACCTACAAACACCAGTCAGATAATTAATCTGATTTTAATGAAATTTCAGCCAGCAACATGCAGGGCTGTGGCTCTGCCTCTGGTAGCAAAGAGGGTCTGGAGATTTTTCAGAGGGAAAAGAGGATTTAACCAAAACATCCCCTGCAAAAAGCAGAAGCCTCTGGTGCTGGGCAGTGTGGGGGGCTCACTGCACAGGGTGTGGTGTTGGAGCAGCAAGGTGGAGCTCAGCAGGTACAGCTGAGGGTCAGTCACACAATGCTGTGGCCACTGGCTCAATGCCTTCTCCGAATTTTCCTCTCTCCAGCCCACAAATGCCCAGTCACCTGCACTCCTTGTGGGTTGTTGGGGTTTTTTTGGTAGAGGCAAAGGCCAGTCCCAGCAAGGAAAAGTGATATTTTCTGATCCAAGCCCAGGAATGGGATTTTTATTTTTTAACAGCAGGTAAGTCATAGAAGGATGGCCACTGCTTGGGCTTCTGCTTAGTGATCCCTTCCTCGCCACCAAAATCATTCAGACAACTGAGCAAGAGGCTGCAAAGCAACTACTGTGGAACAAATCCCAGTTTCTCCAGCTCCAGCCCGAGGAGACAGGTATTGCCTGCTGCCAGGAGAGCAATGCCACATCCCAGCAGCTGAGAAGATGCTGAGAACCAGATCATGGGGAATCACAGAACACTTTGGGACACCTTCCACCAGGCCAGCTCACTCAGAGCCCCATCCAACCCGACCTTGAATATTTCCAGGGATGAGGCACCTACAACCTCAAGCCAAACTTCCTCCACTTCCCTGCAAGGGGAAAACCCACCTCAGGGTTTGGGACAGGGGAGAAGTAAATCCTGTGAGAGGCAGGGGTCTCCAAGAAACCCCTGTCCCATGTTCTTCAAGGTCTAGAACAGGATCCTCCTCACCATGGAGGACATGAAAAAGGTCTCCACTCCCTGGGTAAATTACAAGGTCTTGATAGAATATCAGGGTGTACTTTTAATCCCGACTGGAAAGTACCTAATATTAAATAAACTAATTTCTCCTTAAAAGTCCTCAAGGAGATTCCCTCTAGAAATTGGAAATATTTGACTCCAGCCAAATTCTGGCCCAAGAGCATTTCCTACTTTCCTAAGGAAACAGGGATTAAACCAAAAATACCCAGGGAACAAAAAAAGACACCAGGATATAGTTAAACTGTATCTAGAACAGCTATATGATACTGGCATCCTGTATAGACATGAATCTAAACAGGTAATTTCATACAAAGGTTAGAGCAGGACCAGGACACCCCAGGAACAGCTGGTGACAGGGCAGAGGGTGCCCTGGATGTGCCAGCATTTGCCTTAGGTTGGAAGTGGGGTTGTGTGTTCTATTCCCATCTGTCAGAGCTGGGGCAGTTCTCCTCTGTCCATGGGGCAGTTTTCTTTATCTCTCCCACAGCCAACCCTCCCTCCAGGAGATCTCTGCTGTCCATGGCCAGTGAGTGTCCCTGCAGGGCTGATCAAATTCCACCATCCCATGGGGAGATGCTCTGCCCAGGGGAGGAGCCAAGCATTCCTACCTGGATCCAATCTGACCTGGGCACAGCCCAGCAGCCTTTGCCCCCTGCATTCCCAGAGGAGCAGCTTTCTGCTCCCCTGCATTCCCAGAGGGAGAGCAGGCCCATCTCCAGCAGCCCTGGAGCTCCAGAGGAAAACTCCCCCCTTGTGCAGGATCCCTGCTCCAGCAGAACCACAGCTGGCACTGCAGGAGGGCTGAGCCCCCCAGGGATGGGACTGTGCCACCACCCTGAGCCCCCCTGGGATGGGACTGTGCCACCACCCTGAGCCCCCCTGGGATGGGACTGTGCCACCACCCTGAGCCCCCCTGGGATGGGACTGTGCCACCACCCTGAGCCCCCCTGGGATGGGACTGTGCCACCACCCTGAGCCCCCCTGGGATGGGACTGTGCCACCACCCTGACACATAGGGGGTCAGCTCTATTCTGACTCTGCCAGTGGTTTGGTTTTTTATTTTGTTTGTTTGTGCTATTGCATTTCTATTTTTAATTTTCCTAGTAAATAACTGTTATTTCTATTCCCATATCTTTGCCTGAGAGCTGGCATGGAATGGGACTGTGCCAGCACCCTGACCCACAGGGGGTCAGCTCCTATTCTGACTCTGTCAGTGGTTTGTTTTCTTTTCTGCACTATTGCATTTGTATTTTTAATTTTCCTACTAAAGACCTGTTATTCCTATTCCCATCTTCCTTATCTTTACCTGAGAGCCCCTTAATTTCAAACTGATAATAACTCAGAGGGAGGGGGTTTACATTTCCCATTTCAGGGGAGGCTCCTGCCTTCCTTAAGCAGGCCTGGCTTTCCAAACCAAGGCAGCCTTGTCCTGGGAGCTGCCTCCCACCTGAGGCTGCGGGATCGTGGGCGCAGGCAGGGCGAGTGCCTGCCCTCCTCGTCCGTGACGCTCTCCGTACTGCGGAAATGCTTAGAAAGGAAATGCAGCTCGTCGGGGGTGGGCTGGTACGGCAGCTGGTGCAGGCGCTCCTGGGAGGATGAAGATGACTGGGGAGAGAGAGAGAGAGAGGGATGAAGGAGATCAGTGATGGGCTGTGCTTCCCGGCAGTGAGCGAGCCCGTGAGGGAAATATCCTCTTAGGAGGCTGGAAGCACTGACAGGCAGCGTGGGGTGGGCTTGGGAGTGTGAAATGTGGACAGGAGCAGGCTAGGGAGGTCTGCACTGCTCACTACCAGCCCAAAATCCCCCTTTCTCCCACTCAAAGCTCCACTGAGCTCCATCCCTTGTAACTCCAGCCTCCCAGGCAGCTCAGTCCTGTCACACCCAGGGATGCTGTAACTCCCAGGAACACTAGGACACACAAACTCCCAGGGATGCTGTAACTCCCAAGGATGCTCTGATGTCCAGGGATGCTGTAACCCCAAGAACACTGTAACCTTAAGACACAGTAACTCCCAGGGATGCTGTAACTCCCAGGGATGCTCTGATGCCCAGGAACACTGTAACCTTAGGACACAGTAACTCCCAGGGATGCTGTAACTCCCAGGGACACTGTAACTCCCAGGAATGCTCTGATGCCCAGGGATGCTGTAACTCCCAGGCATGCTCTCCTGCCCAGGGATGCTGTAACCCCAGGGACACTGTAACCTTAAGACACAGTAACTCCCAGGGATGCTGTAACTCCCAGGGATACTGTAATTCCCAGGGATGCTCTGATGCCCAGGGACACTGTAACCCTAGGACACAGTAACTCCCAGGGATGCTGTAACTCCCAGGGATACTGTAATTCCCAGGAATGCTCTGATGTCCAGGGATGCTGTAACTCCCAGGGATGCTCTAATGCCCAGGCATGCTCTGATGCCCAGGAACACTGTGACCCTTGGACACAGTAACTCCCAGGGATGCTGTAACTCCCAGGGATGCTGTAACTCCCAGGGATGCTCTAATGCCCAGGCATGCTCTGATGCCCAGGAACACTGTGACCCTTGGACACAGTAACTCCCAGGGATGCTGTAACTCCCAGGGATGCTCTAATGCCCAGGGATGCTGTAACTCCCAGGCATGCTCTCCTGCCCAGGGATGCTGTAACCCCAGGAACACTGTAACCTTAAGACACAGTAGCTCCCAGGGATGCTGTAACTCCCAGGGATACTGTAATTCCCAGGAATGCTCTGATGTCCAGGGATGCTCTGATGTCCAGGGATGCTGTGACCCTAGGACACAGTAACTCCCAGGGATGCTGTAACCCCAGGGATGAAGTTAACCCAGAGATGCTCTAATGGGACACTGTAACCCCAGGGGTGCTGCAAGCCCACAACCAAGCCTTATGACTTTTTTAAAAGCTCATTTAGGAAGCAGGATGCAGCTAAAGCACAGGGTCCTTTAGAACCCAGCACCATGGAGCTTGGGAGGCATTTCACCAAAAATCAGGGGGGTTTAGGATCTTATCATCTGCTACCATGAGAAAGCAAATGTTACCGAGACCGTGGAGCTGGGGGTGTTGGTCCCATAGCCAGAGGAGGGTAACGAAGCCAGTGACCACCTTCTGCCATCAGCCCTGCCAGTGCAAGCACAACAATCACACACGGGGAAAAACCCAACATCTAAATGCAAATCAACAGCATCAGAGCCAAAAGATGGGGAACAGGACACAGGTGTGGCTTGAGGATAAAGCCCTGAAATCTCTTTTCAGAATGGACTGAGATGGGGTGAAATAAGGGGTTTGCAGGTGAGGGGGGTGTTGCAGGGACAGTGGCAGGCAGCAGGGTCACTGCAAAGGGACAGAGCTGGGGCGCCATTGAATGCATTTCACACAGGGCAAAAAAAAAAAGCCTGCAAGAGTCTGAGAGTCTGATTTTTAATTAGAGCAAAATTCAGCCTGCTGGGAGTTTTCTTGGTGAGAAACTGGGATTCCCAAAGACTCATCCTGTGACAGCAGGCGCCGGGGAGCAGAGCCTGGCCATAAACAGGAAGGGAAGTGCTCGTACGCAGGCAAATGCTTCCTCTTGGAGATGTTTCCAAGGGATGGGGACACAACCAGGTCAAGACAAGGCCCTTCACCTCCCACTGCCATTTCCCTGGTGGGGTCAAGGACAGCAGGAGCTGGCAGGGAGCCACATCCAGCTCCAGCACTCGCAAACTCCTGACCCCACAGCCTGGCTGTTCCCTCTGTTACAAGCCTGCAAACCAGCAGAGCCTCGGGCTTGTTTCCACGTGACAATCGATGGGTTAAAATCAGCCACCCACCCCCCATGGGTGCAATTAATTAATAAGTTAAACAGGGCGTGGGCTGGGGAGGGGATGCAGCAGGAGCTGCCTCTGTGGGGACCTGGACGAGAGATCCCTGGACATCTTCTGAGAATCCATCAGGAGTCTGAGATGGGGCTGAACACCCAGCCAGGGGTGGTGTGATGAGAACAGAGATATTTCTGCTCCCAGAGCTGCAGGGAGCTCAGTCCTGGTGCAAAATTCCCCACACAGGGATGCAAATAAAGAATCACAGAGTCCCAGATGGGCTTGCACTGGAAAGGACCTCAAAGACCCAGCCCATCTCCCTGCCATGTGCAGAGAAACCTTCCACTTGACCAGATTGCTCCAAGCCCTGTCCAGCTTGGCCTTGAACACTTAGAAAGGAAGGTCCCTGATGATGTGGAGCAGACACCTCCCCAAACTGCAGCCCATTCCCATCCCTGGTACTTGCCTGTCAGTCCGAGGAGCATGGCTGGGGTGGCAGGAGGAACCAGTCACGGCAGAGAAAACACCACCAGGCCAGAAAGCAGGCAGAAGAAAAGCAAAAATAAAAGCAAAAGAAGTCACTTGAGATCAACAGAACAGTTCCCTGGAGGGGGAATGATCTTTACTAGTGAGGATTTACTGCTCTGGGACTGGGGCTGGCAGCTCACCTGCGAGCAAAGGGGAAGTTGATGGAGGTGCTGGCAGAGAAGTTCCGTGGGCTGTCCAAGGGACTGCTCCCAGCTGCAGGGAGAAAGGGGGAAAACTCATCCCAAAACCCACCCCAGCACAATGTCCAGAGTGCTTCAGGCTGCTCCTGCAGGGGAAAGTGTTTAAGGCACTTCCCAACCTATTTCCCCTGGAGAAGGCACCTGGAGCCAGCCCATTGCTGCTAACAAGGTGCTGAAGCCTTGGGTATAAATATTTGGGTAGTTTGAGGAGATGCTGAAGCATCCAGTGGGTTAATCCCTTACCTGTTGGCACGGAGAGAGGAGAGAGAGGCCGTGAGAGGGTCGGAGAGGGGGTGCCCACCACTAAACTCTTCCTGTTGCTGCTTCGGCAACTGGGGAAGAAAGAGAGGAATTAATTTAATTAATTAATTAATCCATGACAGCCAGAGCTGGATGGGCTCAGGCACATAAATAAATATCTGCTTGCACATGAATTCCTGTGCCAGGGAACATGGCTGCTGTCACCCCACTGATCACAGCTCTCCTGCCACAGGAAGATCCATGCCCAGGCCCAGGCTGCTGGAGATGGGCAGACAGGGCTATTTTTAACAAAGAACTGTCCCAACAAGGTCCCACTTCTGGTTTTGGCTCACTGGGGAGGGCAGAGGCAGGAGGCCTCTTGGGCAACAGCCCCAGGCAGGAATAGAAAAAGGGATGTAAAAGGAGGAAGCAGTGGAAATGCCAAGCAGCCACAACCTGACCCGCTCCAATGCATGGCAAATGCCCCCATTTCCTACAAATCCCCCTGCCCTTGGTGGTCCCCATGTCACAGCAGAGAGGACAGTCCCAGCCCCCTGAGGCTGCAGTGTCACCAGGAATTTGTGGGCATTTTGCCCCAGCTGGGCTGTGCTGGGTCTGGCAGCAGGAGGGAGCCACGTGCACCAGCACCAGGTGAAAAGCAGCACCAGCACCCTGACACCACAAAACTCCCCAGAAATCCCATCCTGGTCCCACAGCCCAGCATCCCACAGAGCACCTCTGCAAGGCCACATCCACAAGCACTGGGTCTTCACATCCCCATCTCCATTCCCACCCTCCCAGCTCACAGGATTTCCATCCTCACAGGAATTTTGGTTTTCCTTTCCTTTCAGCCCTGAGCCCAAGGCTGCCTTGCAAGAGTGGCTCAGCCTCAAAAATTCCCCCTGCTGCTCCCCACTCCTGTCACACCCCATTCCCACATTTCAACCCCATTTAAAGCACTGTGGGCTCATTTAAGTTCTCCTTCACTCTGCCAAGAGGAAACTGCAAATATCCACGGCCCAGAGCAGAGGCTCAGGCACGAGGAGGAGCCTCCCCTTCCCCTATTTCCGCTTCCTCAGGCTGCAGACTCCTCAAAGACACTGAGTTTCCTCACTGAGCTGGGAACAGGAACCCACACAGATGCTGCTAATTAAAGGACAGCTTTTAACATCACCCCACGGCCACAAACACCCACAGCACCCAGGGGGTGAGCTGGAAGAGAAGGGATTCTCCACGGATCCCAAAAACAGAAGGGACGGCCAGATGTGGCATCCAGGGTGTAAAGGACAGGGATTCACAACAGGTATCTCCAGGTGGGTGTACAAGACACTGATGGAGAGCCAAGGTGTGGTCAGAGCTCCAGACAGACGGACAGAGCTCCAGACACATGGACAGAGCTGCAGACAGATGGACAGAGCTCCAGACAGATGGACTGAACTGCACACAGATGGACAGAGCTGCACACAGGTGGACAGAGCTCCATACAGATGGACAGAGCTCTTCACAGATGGACAGAGCTCCAAACACATGGACAGAGCTGCACACAGATGGACAGAGCTCCAGATACATGGACAGAGCTCCAGACACATGGACAGAGCTGCACACAGGTGGACAGAGCTCCAAACACATGGACAGAGCTGCACACAGGTGGACAGAGCTCCAAACACATGGACAGAGCTCCATACAGATGGACAGAGCTCCAGACAGATGGACAGAGCTCCAGATACATGGACAGAGCTCCAGATACATGGACAGAGCTCCAAACACATGGACAGAGCTCCATACAGATGGACAGAGCTGCACACAGATGGACAGAGCTGCACACCCATGGAACAGAGCTCCAGATACATGGACAGAGCTGCACACCCATGGAACAGAGCTCCAGACACATGGACAGAGCTCCACACCTGACAGAACTCCTCACCTCTCTGGCATCTCTGCTCTGCAGGGCTCCTCCTGCTCTGGTTTTAGTGGAGCTAAAACCAGAAGCCCCAACTCTTTTGAAGGTCTCAGCCACCAGGGAAGCTGCTCAGGGCCCCCCAAACCCCTCCTCTGCACCCAGGACAAGGGGTCTTTGGGTGTCCCCCAGGACACACATCCTGTGACTGCTCTGAGCTCACCTGGAGCTGCAGTGACCCTGGAGGGTTCAGAGGTTCCTTCTCAGCACCTGGGCTGAGCTGAGATGTTGGGGGGAGACAGAAACCTTCCCCTCCCCAAGCATTCGCCCCTTCCTGGAATCACAGAATCTCAGAATGGCTGGAGTTGGGATGGAACTTTCACATCATTTCATCCTGCCATGGGCAGGGATGCCTGCCACCACCCCAGGTTACTCCCAGCCCTGTCCAACCTGGCCTTGGGCACTGCCAAGGATCCAGGGGCAGCCCCAGCTGCTCTGGGCACCCTGGGCCAGGGCCTGCTCACCCTGCCAGGGAACAATTCCTGCCCAATATCCCATCTAACCCTACTCTCCTGCCTCCAATGTTTGATTTTCTCATATAAACACAGGCTTGAAGGCCAAGCAGAGCTGCAAACTCTCAGCCAGAACCCACAGCCTCGGCCCTGTGTGCTGGAGGGGAAACTGAGGCAGGGTGAGCAGCCCTGCCCCGGCACCGCAGTGGCACAGGAAGAGGTTTAGGAGCCACAAGGGCTCAAAGAGCTCTGACACTGCTCTACTGCCACAGGGGCCACCTCTGTGTCCTGCAGAGGGGACAGCCCGGGGGACGAGGGGCTCACCTCTCCTCCCTCGCTTTCATTTTGGAAGTGAAAACAAACCTTTCGTGAGGCAAGTTCCAGTACCGGTGACACAGAGCGAGGCCGGCGTTTCCTGTTTCCGCGGCTCCACCCTCGCTCCCACAACCATCTTGCGCCACTGTACCCCCCCTCTGCCTGACACATCATCTCCAGCTGCTTCCCATCCTTCCCGCACGGAAACCTCGGGCTAGAAACCAGCCCCGGGGCACAGACAGCTGCCGAGCCCCGGTGGCAGGCGCCGGGGCTGCTGCCTGCTCTGCCTCCATCACCTCCCCACACGTTTGGTACCAAAAATGGAGTGGAAAATCGCTGTCAGCATCTCTCGGGCTGAGGCTGCCTTGGCCGTGGAGCTGCTGCTGCCATCCAGAACTTGTTTCAAGGGATATGGAAAGTGTGTGACAGCCAGTGTGACAGCCTGTGTGACCCCAAAGCCTGGAGCAAAATCGTGTGCCAGCCGTCGGGAGGAGGAACCGGCACGGCAGCAGCACCCGGCCTCAGCACAGGATGTCCAGGGGCAGGACCTGGCAGAACCTGGCAGCTCCACTGAGCCCCAAAATAGCCTGAAGTTGGAAGGGATCCACGAGGATCATCAAGTCCAGCTCCTGGCCCTGCACAGACACCATGCTGGGCCTGAGAGTGCTGTCCAAGCACTCCTTGAGCTGGGGCTGGTACCGTGAGCAGCTCCCGGGATGCTCTGCACGGCACAGCGCTCAGCTGGCAAACGCTCTGCCAGGAGCTGGGCGAGCAGGGATGGGTGGCTCGAGGCCAGGGCTCTGGAACACCGAGGGCCAGGCAGGGAAGTGCACAAAGGGACTGCAGTTCCCGCTGATCTCCCCTGGGATCTGTCCCTAAAACTTGCCAGGACAGCCGAGCGCCGTGGGGCAGATGCCAGCGCGGTGCCGGGCACTGCGGGCAGGTGAACCCGAGGCAGAAAAGAACCGGTTTGGGACAAAGTGGGTGCGGGGTGGAGGGAGCAGGGCGGGGTCGGACGGTGATAAGGGAGCAGGCACAATCTCAAAGGGCAGAGCAGGCTCCGCTCCTGCTGCGTGACTGGGAGCACGTGTCTGTGCTCCCAGCTCCCTTCCCTGCTGGCTCCGTATCCCCCAACAGCTCCAACGTGCCTGGAGATTTGGGGAAATGCCATGGATCACCACGTCCTGGAAAAAAAATTGCTTTCCAGTGGGATAAATTCATGTTTAACTTTGAAACCCGCTGAACCAAGCAGCTGCATCCCTTGTTTCTTCATGACATTTGTCCTCCATGACTTGTGACAGCACTGAACTCAGCTGCCTCCAGGGATGGGGCTGGGACAGGGCTGGAATGGGGCTGGGATGAGAACCAGGGTCTGGACAGTGAAATGCAACACGCTGCCTGGCACAGACCCCACCACACCCTCATCCCACCCCAGCCTAAAGCACTGTGGGTGCTCCTATGAACCCACCCTGGAGCACCAAGCCACACACCAGGCACCTCCCAAGAGCAAAATCCTAAATCCTCGAAGGGAATCACAGGGTAACAAGTTGGGAATAGACTTATTTATTTCTTTGCACTGCAAGAAAAAGCCTCAAGAACCTGCCCAGCACCCGGGGGTGCGTCCCTGCTCCGCGGGTTCCCGGTGGTGGGGAGGAAATTGTACCTGTCAGGTTTGCTGGGCTGTGCTCCTGCGCTGTTTGAGGTGAGAACAGCCATCCATGGAGAAGGAGAACCCTGTCAGCATCGAGCCACCACCTCCTCTGCCCAGCACTGGCCATCTCCACATCCCCCACGGGAAATTAGGATCCCTCCAACCTCTTAATCCCACTAAATA
This sequence comes from Haemorhous mexicanus, assembly GCF_027477595.1. Classification (NCBI taxonomy): domain Eukaryota; kingdom Metazoa; phylum Chordata; class Aves; order Passeriformes; family Fringillidae; genus Haemorhous; species Haemorhous mexicanus. The sequence continues at coordinate 3,827,181 of NC_082369.1, forward strand.
ACATCATATGCTTTCTGTTAAATAGGCCAGAGCAGTCCTCACCGTGGATTCTAGGAATACCAATGAAAGAGGAGCAAATCCTCTGCCCTTCATGAGAATTACAGCCTCATCATGCTCAGCTGGAGACAGATGACTGCCTAGATCATCTTTCCAATTACACATCTCCCCCTGAGCCCCCCCAGCTTGGCCACCCCAGATTGGAAAACCTCATCCAACGTCTTTTATTAATTATTAAAGGCCATTTTCGCCCATCCTCGTGCACTGGGAGCAGGAATTCCCACAGCCCAGGTGAGCCTTCCCAGGCTGGGATGGGATGGATACCTTTGCTAAGCAACCGTGTTGCTTTGTGCCAGCTCACACTGACACTGAGAGACAGCAACAATGGGAACCTCTCTGCTCTGCCTCCGCACCCATTAAACACCTCAGTCACACAAAGCCTTGGCAGGCTTTGATGCCTGGGCCAGCTTCAGCACCTTAAACCTGCTGGAGGGAGGTCCCAGCCTCCACCACCCACACCTGGGGGGCTCAGTGGGTGCTCTGCACCTCCTGTCCCCCTCTTTGGGGATGTGAACCACCAGCCTGCCTGGGTCAGGCCTGGCCTTGCAGCTGGAGAGCTGGGGCAGCCCCACTGCACCCCATTTATGCACCCCCCAGCCCTGCTAACAAAGGGGGTGGGAGGGGAGCCCCTTCCCACCCCTCCAGCCACCCTGGGGACCCTCACCCTGGCTCGGGCCATGTGCCACATGGGATCCACCCCATCAGTAGTGTCCACCTTGGCACAGGGGGTCACAAGGGTATGTCCTCCCTCTAACACCCCTGCCAAACCCACACACACCAAGGATGGGTACAGAGCACCCCAAAACATCCCCTAATGCCCTGGAACCCTAAACCCCACATCCCCTGTGGCACTGGGGTCCCTAGCAACCCACCCAATGCTGCACAGCCCACCCCACCCCGCCACACTGGGGATCTGGAGGGTGCTGCCTCACTGCTCGTCACCCCCCAAAAAGATGAAGCTGTTGTGCACAGCCCCTCCAAACCCCCCAGTGCTGAGACCCCCCCCCAAAAACCACACACCCCAGTGCACAGCCCCCCCATATCACACAACCTGGTGCCCACCTCCCCATGCATTGCTGCCCCTCCCAAACCACAGACCCCCTAAACCACACACCCCATTGTGCTCCCAGGTGCTAAAACACCACCCCAAACCCCACACGTGGCCCCCTCCACACCATACACTCTGCTCCATCCCCCAAAACCACACACTCGGGCAGCCCCCCGTGCAAGGACCCCCAAACCCACCCACCACGTGTGCAAAGACATCCCCACATCCCCCCCTCCCAGTCACGCACACCGGTGCCCACCCCCCCTGCACGGTGGCGTGTTCTGTCCCCCCAAACCACGGACCCGATCCCCCCGGTGAACCCCCCCAAACCACGGACCCGATCCCCCCGGTGAACCCCCCCAAACCACGGGCCCGACCCCCCCCCCCCCGAACCCCCCAAACCACGCACCCCGATCACCTCGCTGAACCCCCCAAACCTCGGGGGCCGCTCCCACCCTGAGCCCCTGCCGCCGGTCCCCCCGGTGCCGGTTCGGCCGCCGGTACCTCTTGGAGCGCTGGAGGAGGGCGCCGGCCGCCCGCTGGCCCCGGTAACCGGGCGGGGCGGCTCCCCAGCAGCTCGGGTCCGACATCGCGGCCCCGCCGGGGCCCGGCCGCGTCCTCCGGCACCCAGCGGCTCCCCCGGCACGGAGCGGCGCCCCCGGGACCGTGCGGGGCCGGGAGCGGGGCCCGGAGCGGGGCCGGGAGCGGGGCCGGGCTCCCGCCGCCTCCCGCCGCCGCCTCCCGCTGCCGCCCGCCCCTTCCCGCCCGGCGGCGACGGGGTTACCATGGAAACGGGCAGCGCCCCGAAACGGGGTCGGGGTTTCCATGGAGATGGGGGGCTCACCCCCCAAAAGGACAGGAAGTGGGGGTGGGGGGGTTACCACGGAAAGGAGGCAGCGGCACAAAACGGGGTCGGGGATACGGTGGGGATGGGACATCACCCCAAAATAAGGTCAGGGTTGGCCTGGAGGTGGGGCAGCACCCCAAGAGGAGATCGGGATTGCCATAGAGGCAGGGCAGCACCCCAAAATGGGGTCAGGGTTAGCCCAGAGACAGGGCAGCACCCCAAAATGGGGTCAGGATTACCATGGAGATTCAACAACTGCTACTGATACCTTCGAGGAGCACAAACATCAGCCCCTAAGTCAGCGGGGGCAGCCCCAAAGCCTGGGGCTTCCGGGGAGCCCCCTGCCAGCCATGGGATGTGTCCTCTGAGGGCACCCACAGAGTCCTGGCAACCTCCTGCCCGCAGTGGCTTTCCTGTTCCGGCAGGGAGATCCCAGCTCAGAGCCAGTGACACCCACCCTCCAGCGTGGTGGCACACCAGGGCCACCAGAACCTCCCGAGCTGTGTGGGATGGCACTGCCACACTCACCAGGCCAGTGCCACAGCCAGAAATCCTGGTGCTGCTGGGTTGGGTAGGGGGTCAAGACCTTTCCCCTCAGCTCCTGCCCAGCAGCCATGAGACACCAGCACTGACTGCCTGTCCTTGTCCCCATCCTCATCCCACTCCTTGTCACCATCAGCACCCCAAAATCTCTCCTCAAGGCCTTGGCTGAGCACTCACAAGGCCAAGCTGGTTTTCCCACACATGGGGCAAGGGGTGGCCAGGCAGGGCTAGCAGAGAGTGCCAGCAGGCAGGGCACAGGCAGGGCACAGGCAAGGCACATACAGGGCACAGGCAGGGCACAGGCAGGGCACAGGCAGGGCACAGGCAGAGCACACCAGGGCACAGGCAGGGCACAGGCAGGGCACATACAGGGCACAGGCAGGGCACAGGCAGGGCACAGGCAGAGCACACCAGGGCACAGGCAGGGCACAGGCAGGGCACAGGCAGAGCACAGGCAGGGCACAGGCAGGGCACAGGCAGGGCACACCAGGGCACAGGCAGGGCACAGGCAGGGCACAGGCAGGGCACACCATGGCACACCAGGGCACAGGCAGGGCACAGGCAGCCCCGGGCTCCTGCCCTCCTGCCCACAAATGGCTCTGCTGTTGCTGAGCAGTGGCAGAGCTGCTGCCAGATCCCGCTCTGCCGCCACCAGCTGCTCCCCTGGCAGACAGACAGACGGATGGACGGAGGCACCGGGTGCCAGGCAGGTGCAGCTCTGTGCCACGGGTGCCACGGGGCACAGGGCGGGCTGTGACCCGCGGTGCCAACACAGCTGGTGCACCTTGTCCCCGGGGCAGAGCACAGCGGGCACAGGGCCCGGCCACCGCCTCCACCGGCAGGGCACCTCAAGGGGCTTGGGGCATTTGGGGGAGGGTACAGGAGGGACAGGGGAACCCACCCCCAGAGCAGTTCCTCCTCACCTTCAACACGTGGCAGAGCAGAAAAGGTGACAAAGGAGGTGCCATCCCCAGTCCCACCCTGCTGCCATTACAGTGTCCTGGTCCATTCTCGAAGTCCCCCTTCACAGCAGGGGTGCTCAGAGCCTGAGCTTGAGCTGCTGTCACAACATCCCCACTGGGGCTCCCCAAAATGGGCCAGCCAGCAGCAGAACAAAGCCAGCAGCACAGCCAGGCTGGTTTTGGGGTGTGCAGGGGTTGGCACAGGCCCCAGCCACATCACTCCATGAGTCCCATCAAAGACAGTCGTGCCCTTTTGAGGTGCCCCAGGACATCCCTGGTGGAGGGGACCCACCTTTCTGCCCCCATCTCCACCTCTCCCCCCTCATTCCCTGGAGCAGGCGACCACGGTTCCCAGGGAGGGTTTGGGGGGGGGGGGGGGGGGGATCTTACCTCCAGGGGTGCAGGGTTAGTAAGGGGCTGCAGGGGCTGCAGGGGCTCAGCAGCGTCGGGCTCTGGCTGCTCGGAGACAAGCTGCAAGGCAAGACGTGCCGGCGAGGTGTCAGCCGCTGGTGGATGGCGCTGGTGGCCCCTCGGTGGCACCGTGCCCTGGGGCTGGAGGGGCCCGGGGGCCCTGAGAGGAGGGGACAGGGGCTGGGGGGGGGTCAGGCAAGGAAAGTGAGGCAGAGCTGGAGGGGGAGGGCACAGGACAGCAGGGACACCGCAGGGTCTGAGGCTGGGAAATACAGCGGGTGGTCTGGCGCTGCCGCGGGGCTGTCACCGGCACGGTCCGGGGCTGTGACTGCAGGAAGAAGGACCAGGACCTGCGGCCCGAGGGTGGGGATGCCGCGGGGTAGGAGTGGAGCGGGATGGAGCGCGTGTCGGGACAGGGAAGCAGCGGGACGGGGATGGCTCAGGGTCCTGCCGCCCTCCCCCGGTGCCGGTGCCGGTGCCGGTACCGGCGCGCCCCGCCCCGGCTCCCACTCACTCCAAGGTCAGCGAGGGGATCTTCAGCCTGTCCCGACGCGACTTCATGTCGCCGCCGCCGCCCCGCTCCGCTCCCGCCGCACCGGCTGCCCCCGCGCTGGGCGGCTCCCGCGGGCGGGCGGCACCGGCGGCCCCGACGGGGCTCCCTGCTCTGCCCGCCGGGCCCGGGCCCGCCCCCGCGGCACGGCACGGCACGGCACGGCACGGCACGGCAGGGCACGGCACGGCACGGCAGCCGCCGGCCCCCCGCGCACCCGACCCGGCCCGCCCGGTCCAGCGGCGGCCCCGATCCGGAGCGCTCCCTGGATGTGCCGCTGCTGAGGCACCGCAATGCCAGCACGGCCCCGGTACGGCCCCGGTACGGCCCCGGTACAGCCCCAGTGCATCCCTAACCGTGCCGGTACAGCTGCAGTGCATCCCTAACACGGCCCCAGTGCTCCTGCCCTGCATCCCCGGCACAGCCCCAGCACAAACACCCAGGGCAGCTCTGCAGCAGCCCCCTACCACACCCCAGTGTACCCCAGTACATCCCAGTACAATCCAGTACTGCTTAGAACACCCCAATACACCCCATTGTACCCCAGTACTGCTTAGAACACCCCAACACACCCCAGTACATCCCAGTACACCCCAGAACTGCTCAGAACACCCCAACACATCCAAGTGTACCCCAATACACTCCAGTATACCCCAGAACACCCCAGTACACCCCAGTCCACTCCAGTACTGCTTAGAATACCCCAACACACCCCAGTACACTCCAATAATGCTTAGAACCCCAACACACCTACAGCAGAGCACAAACACCCCAGTACACCCCAGTACACCCCAGTACATCCCAGTTAACCCCAGTACACCCCAGGAGATGCACAATCAGGTCCCTCCAGTGCCAGAGAACATGATGATGCCACCCCAGATTTGGGGACAACAAGCCCTGGTGCCGTTCAACAGCCATCCCTGCCTGGTGCCATTCAACAGCCATCCCACAGCATGGTGGCAGTGCTGTGTCCCCAGGTGTGACCCTCCCGGTGACACCCACCCCTGCCCCGGGTGGCCCAGCTGGGCACTTACGCTCTTCCTCGGCGCGGCAGGCTCAGCTCCTTCTGCAACAAGAGAAGCACGAGGTGGGGTCAGAGCGTGGCCCTGGGAGTCAGGGATGCCACCTGCCACCCCTGCCAGCCCCACCCACACACCTGGCAGCACCCCCACTGCCACACACTGTCACTGCAGGGTCGATCCCCACTCACAGTGCCCAGGGGGAGGGTGACAAATCACCCCAGGCCAGCACAAGAGGACATCTTCCAGTGTCCCCAGGGCTGCTGCTGCCATGGCCAGGCCCAGGAGCGATGGAACGAGGGTGGTGCAGAGGGAGCAGCACCCATGTGCCCAGCTGGAGCATGGCCCCAGGATGGTGGCTTCACCCTGTCCCCCACCTCGTCCCCCCCAGCCCAGGAGTGGGAAGCAGCCAGCAGCCCTTAGGTTATTTATTTTTCCAGGCTCTGGGAATATTTCTTGTGAGAACTGTTTGCTCACAGGTGGTGCGAAGGGCCAAAGGGCAGCTGGGGACAGGAACCCATGCCAGTGCCATCCTCCTGGTATGCTGGGCACCATCCGGCTCCAGCACTGTCCCCACCCCTGTGCCACCTGTCACCCCACAGAGTGTTACAGGTTCTGCCAGCACACTGTGAGTGGCACAACGTGGCCAGGCTGATGTGTGTCCTGGCACACCGTGGGATGCAGGGACATGTTAAAGGTGCTGGTTAAAGCCCCATCACTGCCCTGATCCTGTGCCCACTGGTCCCGTACCCCTGAGCAGCCAGGACTCATTTTTGGCACAGGCACGAAGCTCCCTGTGGGCTGGAGCTGCTGCCACCCATGTGGGGGCCCCCAGCAGCATCCACCCACCCCCCAAACCCCGGGGTAGCCATGCCCCATCCTGCTGCCCACGCCACGCAGCCCCAGTGGAAATCCCGGGATTGGGGCGCGCTGCAACGCAGTGATGCAGCAGCATTGCCATGGCAACGAGTGACATCATGCCTGGGTGCACAGGGACTCGGCAGCCCCGGGGCCCACGGGTGCGTGTCTGCCCCAGGGTGGCATGGGACATATCTGTGAGAGTAGGGACGGGGGACAGGGCGTGGGTGTGGGTGTCCCTGTGCACCCAGCACAGGCTGACCCCAGGCCCGGGCAGGGTGAGGGGATTTGGGGTCCTTACATGGAGCAGGAGCCCCCAGCACCCTCAGCCAGCCCTGCTGTCACCCAGCCCGATCCCCAGCCACCCCTGGAGCTGTGCCACTGGCCACCAGCCCCTGTGCAGGGCAGGGGACAGAGGGGGGGGTCACGACTGGGGTTTCACTGCTCAGCTGTGTGCAGATGGAACAGTGGGACAGGGGACTGTCCCCCGTGCTCACCCACACCCATCTCTGGGTGCCAGTGCTCAGAGAAGCCAATACCCTTCACTGCCAGGGGCTCCCCGGCCACTCTGTGTCCCTAGAGACACCCAGAGCATACCCTGGTGGCCCTGAGGACCCCTGTGGGGGAAGTGTCACAGAGTCAGCATCCATAGGGTGCCTGACACACCAGCACTGTCCAGGACTGTGCCTGTCCCTTCAGCAGGTCCCAGTGGGAGCCAGGATTAACCATCAGCTGATCCCTGTCAGGACAGCATTAGGGACAGCACTGAGGGTGGCATCAGGGATGGCAGTAGGGATGGCATCAGGGATGGCATTGGGGCAGCATCGGGGACAGCATTGCTGCTCAGCCCTTTGGGATTAAGTCCCTGGTGGGAGCCCCTTCCCACCCCTCCTGCCATGGGCATGTGGGCACTCAGCCAGGTCCCACGGCTCTGCCCTTCCCGGGACTGCCAGGAACAACACCCAGAGCCCCGAGCCCCGGAGCCCACGGCCTCGGCTCTGTCCATGGCACCCGCGGGGCGGCAGCTCCGGCACAGGGCTCTCCCCCGGGCTGAGCGTGCAGCGGAGCGCAGCTGCCCGAGGAGCTGCCAGCTCGGATGAAGGCAGCGCCGTGCCATCCTCCAACCGCGCCGACAGCTCCGCCCGGGCCCCCCGGATACTGCAGATGGGGATGGAGGCGTCAGGTCACCCGGAAAATCCGGCTCAGCGCTCAGCTCTGCCAGCCGGGGGGTCCCCGGTGATCACCCCTCCGAGCGCGGCAGCGAGCGCCGGGGTTCCTGCGGGAGCGGCTGCAGGACGGGCAGGAGGGTGGGTGTCCCTCTGCCTAAGGGAGCAGGAACGCCAGGCAAGAGAGGGGCTCAGAGAGGGGCTGGCACAGCGGTTCGGCACGAACCGGCATCGGGAGCTGGGCTGGAGGGACCACCGTGCTCCCACAGGAGCCCCCACACGGTTGGGTACCCCCCGCCAACATCCCATGACACAGCCGGGGCTCAGACCCTGCCAGGCTCCCGGGTGGGTGCCCGGCTCCTGTCCCACCTGTGCCACACTGCTCACACGCAGCACCCACCTGTCACCCACAGCCCCCACCTCTCACACACCCCCACGCGAGCCCCCCACTCCCGCACGCAGCACCCCCTCCTCTCACACTCCCGCAGAGCACCCAACTCCCACCGGCAGCACCCACCTCTTGCACACACAGAGCACCCCCCTCTCACCCGCAGCACCCACCTCTTGCACACGCAGCACCCGCTTCACACGCACCCAGAGCACCCACTGCTCCCCTCCGGCACCCCCCCTCTGCACAGCCACCCCCGGAGCACCCACCTCCCAACTTACAGCACCCACCCCTCGCAGAGCCGCATCCGGAGCACCCACCTCCCACCCACAACACACACCTCCCACCCGGAGCACCCACCCCTCACTCAGAGCACCCCCTCTCACCCACAGCACCCCCCTCTCACCCACAGCGCCCGCCTCCCGCGCCCCCGCAGCGCCCACCCCTCGCAGACCCGCACCCCCAGCCCAGGCTCACCGGGAGCGGGCTCCCCGCGCTCCCTCCCGCCCCCGCCCCCCGGCCTGCGGTGCCGGTGCCCGGTGCTCACCTGGAGGCCTCGCCGCCGCAGGATGCTGGGCTCGTCCATCCCGCCGCGCCGCCGCCGCCGCCTCCCGCTGCGCCCGCTCCGCCCGGTGCGCCCGGTCCGCCCCGCCGGTGCGCCCGGGGCGCCGCCCAGCGGCCCCGCCGCGTCACCGGACGCGCATCAGCACGGAGCCCGGGGCTGGCACGGCACGGCACGGCACGGCTCGGGGCTGGCACGGCACGGGGCTGGCACACATGGCATGGGGCTGGCATGGCACAGAAATCGCATGGCATGGCGCTGGCACAACATGGGGCTGGCAGGGCACAGGGCTGGCACAGCATGGCATGGGGCTGGCACAGAACAGAACAGAACAGAACTGTTATGGCATGGCATGGCATGGCATGGCACGGCGCTGACACAACATGGGGCTGGCACAACACAGCATGGGCTATGGGGCTAACATGCATGGGGCTGGCATGGCACACCATGGGGCTGGCACAGCATGGCATGGCTGGCATGGCACAGTATGAGGCTGGCACGCCACAGGGCTGGCGTGGAACAGCATGGGGCTGGCACGGCACGGGGCCAGAGCAACACAGCATGAAGTGGCAGAGCACACCATAGGGCTGGCATGGCCTGGGCATGGCACAGCATGCCATGAGACCCACATGGCCCAGGGCTGGAATGACACAGCACAACATCAGAGAGGAAGGCATGAGGCTGGCATGGCACAGAGCTGGCATGGCACAGGGCTGGCACAGCAGAGCAGGGTGTGGGGTTGACAGGGCATGGTGCATTCTGGGTTTGGTACATTCTGGGTTTGGCACAGTCTGCCTGGCTCAGTACAGCCCAGTGTGGCACAGTCTGGCATGGCATGGCACAGTATAGCACATCATAGTGTTGGCAAAGGCTGGCACAGTCTGCCTGTCTCAGCACATCCTGGCACTGCAGTCTTTCATGGCATGGCACAGCCCAGGCCTGGCACAGCCTTTCTGGCTTGACACAGCCCAGCACAAGAGCTCTGGCACACAGATGATGGCCTAGGGCTAGCACAGTCTGCCTGGCATGGTACAGCCCAGCATGGCAGGGCCTGGGGCTGGCACAGCAGGGGTTGGGGCTTGGTGTGGTCCAGCCCAGGTCTGTCCTGGTTGCCACAGAGCAGCACAGAGCATGTGGCCTGGGATAGCACTGCCCAGCATGGTCCAGCATGGCATGGCACAGCATGGTCCAGCATGGCATAGCTTGGCATGACACAGCATGGCCTGGGCTGGTTCAGCATGGCACAGCCCAGTCCAGCCCAGTCCTGCTGTCTGCACACACAGCAAAGCCCAGCACGGCCCAGTTTGGCACGGCACAGCTTGCTGTGTACCCCCACCCCGGGCAGGACAGGGGGACACACAGGGAGGGCACACGGAGGTGCCAGGGGACCCTCTGTGCCCCCAGCCCGGCCGTGCCCACGCTGTCCCAGCGCAGGGACACTCCCGCCACCGCCGCCCTCCGGCCCCGAGCAAGGGCCACACAAGGGGCCGCTTTCTGCGGGAACAAGGGCACTCTGTGCGCGGCCCTCGGTGCCACCCGGCTCCACCGTCGCGGGTCACCCGCCCTGTCACACGGCTCTGCTGCCCCGGGGCTCTCCTGCCTCACTGGGGCTTTGTTCTCGCGGCGCACGCAATGAGCGGCTCTGGGGACAAACACACCCGACTGCCCAAAAAAAAAAAAACCCCAGAGAATCCCAACCTGGAGATTCACCGCGTTACGGGCAGAGCACCAGAAACACGCGGCGTGCCAGAAAAAAAAAATAAAAACCGAAAGCCCCAAGACTCATCTTTGCTTACCTTGCTCTTCTGGCCGTGCCGGGGCACGTGGCGCGGCCGGGACATGCGGTGCGGCCGCGGGGCAGGGCCGGCCTCATCCCGGCAACCGTGCCGCCAAAAAAAGGGGGATATTTTGGTCGCTTTCTCTTTTGTTTTTGGTAAAAGTGGGGCATGCACTCACGTCTAGGGCTCTGCCCCGCCTGGGAACGGCACGCTCTCAGCAGAAGAGGAAACCCCAAGAGCGGGAAGCTGCGCTGAGCACCGGGGCTGTCGCCACGGCCGAGAGGGGCACCGAGGGGTGCGGGGGGATCGGGCAGCCGGGAAGGGCAGCGGAGCCCCGGATCCGGGGTGGGACAGCCCCGGTGGGCGATGCTGGGCTGGCTGCTGGCGGCGCTGGCGGCGCTGGCGCAGGGCGGTAAGTGCTCCTGCGGTGCTGGGAGATGAGAGATAACTTCAGAAGACTTTCAATGAATGATTCGGGGGCGATAAGACCTGGGGAGCTCCCGGAGAGAGATGGAGATACTCACCCAAAACCACAGGGACGGATTAAAGATGGTGATTCCCCACTGGCCGGGGCGAGTGGCACCGGCCAGCGCCGCATCACCGGGGAGGGGGAACACGGGGGGCTTGGGGCGAGAATCGCTGGTGCCGCTGCTCTGATTCCCCATTTGAGCAACACCGCAAGCAGGCAACAGCCACACCACTGCTCCCCCATGCACGGGATGGAGTCGGGATGCAGGAGCCTCCAGCCGCTGCCCTGTCCCGCAGGCACCCTGGCAGCCCACGATGTCTCCTGCTGGATGAAATGCAGCACCCCCAAGCCTTTCCACTGCTCCTGGCCGCCCCTCGGCCCCGCCGGCAACACCTCCTACATCCTGAACCTCTGGTGAGTTGGGCAGCGCGGCGGGGAGGGGGAGCCCATGGGATGAGTCCCGGGTGCCACCCTGTGCCTGCTCCCTCCCCAGCTTTGAGAAGCGCGGCCTGTGCAGACGGTTTGAGGCGGGCACGGCGACCAGCTACAGCCCCTCACGTAGCCAAGTGTACATCTTTGATAACACCACGGCCTGGGTGGAGGCACGCTGGGGGGACCAGGTCCGCAGGACCCCCAACCACACCCTGCCCCTCAACGAGGCTGGTGAGTGCCCCAGGGCCGGGCTGGCAGCCAGCACTGGCACTGAAAACTGGCAGACCACCCCAAACCACCTCATCTTTCCAGTCAAACTGGATGCACCTCGCACTGGGATGTCCTTCTCTGAGACTGGTGGCCAGCTGAGGGTGCGGGTGCCACAGCCGCAGTGCAAAAGCCTGAAGCAGTCACTGAAGCAGCCCCCAAAGCACGAGGCTCGCTTCTGGAGGGTGGGAGACAGCAACTGGACACAGGTAAAAATGCTGTTTGCTGGAGCTGGCAGTGACTGACAGCACAGTCAGGAGCATCACAGCAGCCCCGGGAGTGTGGGGGCTCAGTGATGTCACTGTCCCCCCCCAAACCCAGCTGTGTCCCATCTGTTTCCCTGGGTTATCAGCTCTGCCTTGTCCTCTGGCCATGGGATCCTGCTGCTGCCCATAACAGGATTCTCAGGGATTACACAGACAAAACCCCAGATTATAGTAATGACGACAATGGATCAAATCCAGATGCTTGTCCCCAGTGAAGCTGTCACATCTGGGGACCCCCATCCCTCTCAGCTGCTGTCAGGAAGGTCCCAGGTTTGAGGGGGCCCCTGGCCACCATTTCCCCTGCACTGTTTGGCTCTCCCAGCCCCTGGGGTGTTTGGGGATCACAGGGCAGCACTGTTGTCCCAGTAAAATACTGGTTTTACTGGAAGGGTGTCTCCATGCCTGGTTCTCTCTGCAGGTGACATGTGAGACAGTGATGGTGACTGCTAAAGAAAACTCAGGTTGGTTTATCCTGTGGGGTTGTTGGGGACAAGCATTTCCTAGGGATGCTCCCCAGCCTGTGATGGCCAAAAGTTGGGGAAAGGAGGGGTCACCCCCAGCTGACCCTGCCACCCCTCTCTAGTGACCTGTGCCCTGGGGGTCAATGGCACCTTCGTGGTCCAGCTCCGGCACAAGCCTCCTCACTGGAGCAGCTACTGGAGTGACTGGAGCAGCAACATCTCTGAGGGTGAGGAAGAGGAGAGGAGCCTGCTGAGATTCCTAACAGCTCCCAAAAATGTTGATGGCTCAGTCAGGCCTGTTCCTCCTGCAGAAATCCTGAGGAGGCCGGTGCTGAGCCATCAGCTGGGCAGACTGGGGAGAGACGGGCAGCGGGTGCTGAGGCTGAGCTGGCAGGTACAGAGGCATCTCTGGGGCTTTCCTGGGTGTCCCCCACCACCTCATCCCCCTAGTCACCCCCTTTTCCTCCCCAGCCAGTCCTCATGGAGCAAAAGGATGTCACCTACAGGCTGAACGTCAGCATGCTGGCGTGTGGCTGTGCAGGGTCAGATGAGGAGGACACGGTGGAGCTGGGCGGGGAGGTGACAGAGCACAACCTCACCCTCTCCGGGGCGGAGTACGAAATCCTGCTGACCGCCGCCAATGCCGCGGGGCAGGGGCCGGCGCAGCAGCTCCGTGTGCCGGCAGAGCAGCGCGCAGGTACCCGCTGAGCTCCCCCGGCAGCCCCTCGGGCGTTATTTTTTCCACCTACCTCGAATGTCCCTCATTTCATCCCAGATCTCAGCTTCAAGGAGATCAGCGTGGCCGGCAGCACCGTGACTGCGCAGTGGGAAGCGCCGGTGCCCGGCGATGCTTTCTGCTTCGAGCAGCAGACACTGCCAGAGCCTCCGAAACAGGGAGTCTGCAGCCAGCAGGAATTCCCTGCCAACAGCATCCACGAGCAGAGAGGCAAGGGAGCGCCCCAAGACCCCGCTGTCCCCCCAGCCGGGGTCAGAGGGTCTAACCAGCAGCCCCGGTTCCCCCAGGAGCGCTGGGAGCGCGGGGCTGTCACCGCCTCGCCGTGCACGGCCGGGACACGGAGCGGGGCTGGGCCACCTTCGCCCTGTGGCACCGCTACACCAGCAACGGTGCGTGTGGAGCACGGAGCACCGGGGCACGGAGCATCCGCACCTGGCTGCACTGCAGAAGGGGCGCTCCTGAAATAATCCCCACAATAACCTCCCCCCACAATGTTTTTTTGCCCACAGATTCGCTGGACGTGCCCTTCAACATCAGCACCGGGGGTACCGAGGCTGTGCTCCGCTGGGAGCCGTCCCCGCGGGCCGCCTGCCCCGGCGCGCTGGCCAAGTACCTCGTCTGCCACGTGGCCGAAGGGGACAACGTGACCTGTGAGTGGGACCTCATGAGCCCCTGGGACGGGAGGAGGGTGCCAGACTACCCCACATTCGGTTTCGTTTGCCCAGACAGTGAAGTGGATGCCACGGCATCAAACTACACCCTCCAAAACCTCCAGCCTGGCACAGGCTACAGGGTGGGGGTTTGGGAGGTGACAGAGGACAGCGAGAGGACCTGCAGTGCTTGGTGGCCCTTCCAGACCAAGGCGCTGGGTAAAGGCTGAGACCCCGTGCCCTCCCTGCTCCCCACGGGGACTGCCCCTCACCCCAAACGCCTCCTGTGTCCCTGTTGGGGCAGGAACGCCACCATCCAGCCATGCCTACCCTCAGGTCCCCAGGGAGCACCGTGGAGTGGCAACCTGAGCTACCTGGGCATCTGGCTGGGTGTCCCTGCTGCGGCTGCCATCTACCACCTGAGCAAAAGGAGGTGACAGAGTGCCCTCGTCCCCAAAGCCGCTCAGGCCACCCCCACCATTACCCACACCCTCACCAACCACTCCCTCCCCAGGGCTCGCCACCTCCTCTTCCCACCCCTTCCCAAGCCCGCGGGCACCAAAGCCATCCAGTTCCCGGCCGGAGACATGAGCCAGGTGAGGTGGAAGGTGCAGGAGGGGGCAGATCCCACAGCCCCAAACGCCCATGCACAGCCCTGGCACGGGATGTTCCACCCCAAACCCACCCAACCCTTAGGGCCAGCCCCGGACAGGCCTCCTGGAGCCCTCGGAGAGGTTCAACCCAGCCGAGCTGCTGACGGAGCCGAGTCCCAGCGAGGAGGCGACTGACACGGGCACCCAGTGTGCGGTGCCACACCCCGACGGGTCACAGCCCGACCCCGCGCTGGAAAAGCCGGCGACAGTGATGATGTCCCCGCTGAGCTGTGGGGAGGAGCTGCCCTTCGCCTACCGCAGGCAGGAGATGCTGAGCCCGGTGGGATCTCCACCCTCCGGCAGCACCAGCTGCACCGGGCACCCACCCGGAGATGAGGAGGAGGAGGAGGAGGAGGAAGAGGAGGGAAGGCAGAGGCTGCATCAGCCGCTGATCCCCATTGCCCTGCTCATCTCCGACAAACCCATCATCATCAGGGAGGAGGAAGGATGGGATCCCCCGCCGGAGAAGGCGCCGCAGCCATCGGCAGGCTGGAGCGGCGGGGACGGGCACGGGGTGTCCCCTGCAGGGCGGAGTGTCTGTGTGGGACGCTGAGGGCCCAGTCCGGGGGTGGCACCGGCACTTCCAGGGGGGTTTCTGGTTTCCAGGGCACGGAAGGTGATGCCTCTGGATGCAGCATTGCGCCAGGACAGGTTTTGGCCATGTAATTTCCAGCCTCAACCTTTCACTGGTGATGAAACCCGAGCGAAGGCGGCTGCAGAGCCTGGCCAGGACCGAGGCTGTTTCCATGCCTGGATTGGGAGGAGAGGCAGAACTTCATCCCAGCCAGCTGCTACCTCTGGAACCAGTATCCTGGTGGGGACACAAAAAGCCCCAGCACTAAACACCAGCTACCTAAAAAAACCCAAACAAACAAACAAACAAAACCAGAAAAAAAAAAGTGGAAAAAAATTAAACAGCAACATTAAAAAATTAAAATAACTGCACAAAGCAGCAGGGCTGAGATGGTTTTTCCTCGCCTGACCCGAGCAGATTACAGCAAGGATTTAGAGCTGGGGTTGAATCCACGGGGCTGGGGAGGACACAGCCAGGCAGCCGGGACGGGGGTGATCCATGGGGGCCCCCCAGCCCCTTCCCGTGGGGCCACGCCGCCGCCTGGGGCCTTATCTGGGACAGAACAGGAGATGAAAAGCGATCTGTGGTTTCTGTGCCTGGCGCGGCGGTGTTTACTTGCTGAGAGAGCAAAAAAGAAAAATCTTAAAAACCCAAAAGCTACGTGGGTTTAGTAACACGGGGAAACCCAGGTGCACAGCCGCGGCGTGTGAGCCACTGACACTCGGCCTCCTCGCTGCTGCTCTTGGCTCCACTCGTGTTTTGCAAAGTATTTCACTCAAACTGCGCTGGCAGCAGCGGAAACCGCGGCGGTGCCGAGCGGAGACAGCGCCCGGGGCGGCTCCTCCAGCCGGACCTCGGCCGGGACCGGGGGCTCGGCTTTGCGGCCACTCCCAGCGCTGCAGGGATGCGGCGGCTGCGGTGCTGCCGCTCCCACGGCTGGGGGTCTCATCCAGATGGGACCCCACCAGCGTGCCACCAGTGCCGTGCCACCACTGCAGTGCCAGCAGCAACGTGCCACCAGTGCAGTGCCACCATCACCGTGCCACCAGTGCAGTGCCAGCAGGGCCGTGCCACTAGTGCAGAGCCACCAGCTCAGTAGCACCACTGCAGTGCCACCATCACCGTGCCACCAGGGCCATGCCACCAGCACCATGCCACCAGTGCAGTGCCACTAGCCCTGTGCCACCAGCGCCGTGTCACCAGTGCAGTGCCAGCAGGGCCGTGCCACCAGCTCAGTAGCACCAGTGCAGTGCCACCAGCACCGTGCCACCAGCGCCATGCCACCAGCACCATGACACCAGCACCATGCCACCAGCACCATGCCACCAGCTCCATGCCACCAGCGCAGTGCCACCGGTGCAGTGCCACCGGTGCCATGCCACCAACACCATGCCACCAGGGCTGTGCCTCCAGCGCCGTGCCACCATCACCGTGCCACCATCACAGTGCCACCACCGCAGTGCCACAGCTGCCGTGTCACGGCTGTGTGGCCCCGCGCGTCCCGGCTCAGCTGCCGGTGGAGCCACGAGGTGGCACCAGCCCCACGTCCCCGCGGCGATTCCCAACCCCTCGGCAGAGCAAATCCATCGCTTCCTCCCCGCGTGTGGCACTCTGTGTCAGCCCCCCAAATCCCTGGGGATCGGCTGAGGGGGAAGATCTGGCATCCTGCCACGCAGAAGCCTGGCACAGAGATGAGGATTAGGGATTTTGTTGGGATTTGGGCGATGCCAGGCTCTAACACCACAGCTCTGTTCAGAGCTCACCAGGCTCATGTGGAGGAAGTATCTGGTTACGGGCAGGGAGGCACGCTCCGGTTTCAGCCCCTGTTTACAGCCGGTTTTGGGGGTCAGAGCAAAGAGGAGAAGCGCTGAGGGTCACTGGCAGCTCAGCACGCTCGGGTGGCAGCAGTAAACACAGGGCCAGGCTCGGGGCCAGCCGTGCCAGTTAATCATTCCTGCCCATGGAACAAGTTCACAGCAGGACAGCTGGGCCTGGCTACTGCATTAAAAACACCCTGGGCAGGGAGGGGACATGAGAGCCCCCTCATGGGGTCACTCCCCAGGGATCCATCCCATCCATGGTGCCACTCACATCCCCTCTGACACCTTCAGGGATGGCCCTGTCCCCGCCTATGGCTCTGTCCCCACCGGTGGCCTCGTGCATTTTTCCCCACAAGCGTCCCAAGCTGGCCAGTGCTCTGCCAGGAACACGGTGCCACGTGGAGCCATGGACGTGCCAGGGAAAGCTAATCAAGCCAGGCTTGCCAATTAGTGCTAGAGAGCAGCTCAGGACTTGCTAATTAGTTTAAATTTCACAGGACTGGTTTCCAAATGAGTCCCCAGGCGCCACACTGAGCTTGGTGACCCAAGGCCAGCTTTTGCAGCCAGGATGTGACTTTGCCTGCTCCTCCATCCCAGCACAGCACCCAGACGTGCCACAGGGCATTGGTTAGGCCTGGCAAGGGTCACTGCCACCCACAGCCAGAGGACAGCTCATTACACCCAGCAGGGGACTCACTACACCAAAGGGCACTCCTTCCAGGACAGCTCTGGGATAAGCAGCCAAAATCCACCCCAGCAGGGAAGAGAAAGGTCAGCCCAGTGCCATTAGGATGCATCAACTCCAAAGTCACTCCATGGGGTCCCCTGTTCACACCCAACAGTGCCCACACACTGGTGACAATGTCATTTGGTGGCACAACAAGCATCCCTGCCCTAAAAGGGAAAAACCCCTTTTCTCCCTATTCTCACAGGGTCCCTGTGCTGTGTCCCCAAAAGCAAATGGCACTGGGGACATGTGCACATGGATTGACCTGGCTCCACTTGCTCCTGTGGAGTAGAAAACTCAGCACTGCATCCCAAGGAAGCAGGTGGGGCAGCCAGAAGGAGCTGCAGGGAGGTGGGGGCAGCCTGGGGATTTGCTCTTGGCTCCCAGATTTTATAGAATCACAGGATCATTAAGGTTGGAAAAGCCCTCTGAGATCATCGAGTCCAGCTGCTGATCCACCACTAACCCATGTCCCCAGGTGCCACAGCACACAGCTTGTAAATCCCTCCAGGGCTGGTGACTCCACCACTGCCCAGGGCAGCCTGTGCCAGTGCTTGACAACCATTTCCATCAAGAAATTTTTCCTAATATCCAACCCAAACCTTCCCTGGTGTGACTTGGAGCCATTTTCTCTTGATTTTGGGGGATGTGATCTCAGAGGTAGAACACAAAATAGCCAAAGGGGTTTGCTAAGGCCCCGTCAACATCAGCTCTTGGGGGGGTCTGAGCCCCTGAGGGAGCAGAGGTCCATCCCTGCAGGCCCAGACTGATATTTTAACACCAGATTAAGTTGTTGTGCTCCCAGGTTGAGAAGTCTAACCTGTTTTCCAGCCTCGGGGAAACAGCCTTGTGGAGCCACAGCGTGGCTTTAACAGGGGCAGAGGAGAAGGTCACAACCCTGCAACCCCCTCCCTCATTCATCCATCCCTTTCCCAGCCCCTTCCCTCATCCATCCATCCATCCCTCTCCCAACCCTTTCCCTGCACCCAGCACCAGTTCCTGCTCCCCAGACCCCATCCTGGAGAAGAGCTGATGCCAGGGAGAAGTCTGAGCCCAGCCTGACCACCAGCCGTGGCCGGGGGCAGGATTATTTGCTGAGCAAAAAGCCATCGCTGCCACCACCTCCACAATGCCACCCGCTGCCAGGCAGATTAGGTGACTTAATCCCTAAGCAAACAAACTGATCCCTGGGATTTTTTTTTTTAATTATTTTATTTTAAGCAGAATTCAAAGGCTGCAGATAGCTCATCTCATCCACCCCCCAAGCACTGCAAAGCCCCCCTGAGCAGGATATCCAGCCCTGTGGTAGGAAACCTCTGCTGCTGGGGAATTGGGGCTTTTCCTCCCTAAAAAATGCTTCTGGGTTCTTCTCCCTCCCCAAAAAACCCCCAAGCATTGCTGGTACAGGCATCCCAGCAGGGGAAGGGGCTGCAGGGCCCAGAGCTGGACAGACGGACACATGTGGACAGAGAGCCACCAGCCACAGCTGGGCTCAGCTTGTTTTCAGAGTCACGGGGGTTTCAGCGGCGGCGTTTTGCAACCGTTCGGTGTCACAACAACAACAACAACAACAACTCGGTTCTACTTCGCAAACAGGCCCCGGGGCCGCCCCGGCTCTTTCCTGCTCACGTCAGCTGCAGCAGCCTCACCCGGGCCGCGGCTATTTCCAAACCCGGCCACGGAAAACGACTTGAAGCAGCAGCGAAAGTGAATATTTCATCTTCCCCCTCGACCCAGAGGGGCTCGGAGCTGCCCTCGGGGCGGCACTGGATGCTCAGATCACTGAACACCCCTCCGGGATGCTGCGAGCCCCAGCATGCCAGCGGGAAAAAGTGGTTAAAAAAACCAAAACCATCTTCTCCCTGCCCGGAACAGCCGCCCATGGCAGGAAGCGTTTTCTTTCCTGCAGTTTCAGTGTTCTCGGATGGCTGCTCGCAGGGCTGCCAGCCCCAGGGCCAGCTCAGCCCCCTGGCACGACCGGAGCTTTCCAGGCTTTGGCAGCTGCGAAGCAGCCGCTATTGAATTACGGGATTTTTTTTTTTTCGTTTTCTTTTTTATTTCAACGGAAACTTTATAATACTACTAAAAGAAATCATAAACTCCTAGTGTCGGGAGGCGGGCGGCCGCCTCCGTGCGCTGCCCCGGGTATCGGGTGATCGGCAAGGGGAGGACGCTGCGCCCTTATCGGCACACGCCTTCCCTGCCCCCTTGGCAGCGGAGCCGGCCGGAGGTTTCGCAGCATAAACATATTTTGCTCAAGCAGACGGTCAGAGTTGAGCTAAGGACAACTCGATAACCAGAGAGCCCCCCCAAAAATCGCCTTTTTCCAGCAGTCTCCCCCATCTGTCTCATCCCAGCAAGCCGCCAGCCCAGCTTTGCAGAGATAAACACAGGACCGAGAGCAGCCCCCCTTCTCGCAGATCCGCTCCCAGGGTGTTTACCAGCTCTTTGCAGGCAGATTCCCTCTCCCTCATTTTTTCATACGCCAAAACCGCCGGGAAAGCGGAGGGAACTGGCTGGAGCCCCTCCGGGTCCGGCCGGCAGCGCCGCAGCCGCCCTCCCCACCGGCACTGCCCGGCGCAGCCACCTCCAACCAGCCGGGACCCCCCGGGCTATCGCTGCTCCATCGCCGGGCCGGGATGCGGTGGCATTTACACAGCTGCTCGGCAGGAAAATCCCTCTCCCTGCTCACAAAACCCCCCGCATTTAAAGATAACCGCCTCCAGGTGGTTGGGAAATGGGGAGGGGGGCTCATTGCAGGCTGCTGGCCAGGTGTGGGCATCCCTGCCTGGAGCCTTCTCTCCCCAAACCGAGCTTGGGCTGAGTTTGTTTTTGTTGTTGAAATCAGCTCAAATTTGCTGCTTCTTGCAGGGTGATAGGGAAGAAAAAAGGAGCAGAACCCGCTTTCTGAAGAGTCTGAGGTTGGGGCGTGGGAGGAAGGATCAGAGGAGGGGGGTTTGACAAGGCTGTCCCGTCACTGCTGAGGTCACAGGGAGCAGAGACGGTGACAGCCCCGCACTCCCGGCCTCTCAGCTGGGGACAGCCGTGTCCCCACTGACACCCAGAGCAGTGACTGTGGTGCTCCTGGTGCCACACGAATAAGGTTTTATCTGTGGGGTCAGGGCGTGGGGTGTCACCGTGCCACATCCCCCTGGACACGGCGGGAGATGTCACCGTGCCACATCCCCCTGGGCATGGCAGGAGATGTCACCGTGCCACATCCCCCTGGGCACGGCGGGAAATGTCACCGTGCCACATCCCCCTGGGCATGGCGGGAAATGTCACCGTGCCACATCCCCTGGGCATGGCGGGAAATGTCACTGTGCCAAATCCCCTGGGCATGACAGGAGATGTCACCGTGCCACATCCCCCTGGGCACGGCAGGAAATGTCACCGTGCCACATCCCCCTGGGCACGGCAACCCACCCGGGGCTGCACGGGGACTTCTCTGGGGTTTGTGAAGCGGCTCCCGGGAGTGACGGCAGCCCCAGCCGGGGTGTGGAGCGGCGCTGGGAGCAAAGTCCATCGTGCCACATCCCTGGCACAGGGCACGGCCGTGCCACCCGCGCGTGGCGTGGGAGCCGTGCCCCGTCCCCAGCCGGGCGGGCGCTGTCCCCGAGCTCCCTGTTTGTGTGCCAACACATCACGTGCCGCCGCTGGATGACCCCGGAGGGGGGGATTTTTTTCTTTAAGTGTTGTTGTTTTTGTTTTTTTTTTAAACAAAGACAAAATATTTGCGTCCCCACGGGGACGGCTCTGGGTCACTGAGCATGGAGCGCCACACTGGGGTCCCGGCAGGGGAGGGGACACCCGGCTCCGTGGGGAGGGTCCGGTGCCGGCGGCTCCGTCCCTGGCGCCGTCCCCAGTGTTTATACATAGACATGTTTTGCGCGGCACCGGCCCCTTCCTCGCTCCCAAACAACTGGAGGAAAGTCAAAAAGTCACAAAAATTTTCCATTGCCCGAGGAAGGGAGGGAGCGAGGAGTGACTGTGCAAGGGGCCGGGCAGTGCCAGCAGCGAGGGACCCCAAATGAGGGGTCAGACCCAAAAAAAAAAAACAAGGGGTTGGTTTTGATACAGTGAATAAAGTGAATAAAAGTGGCGGTTTGCTGCAAAGACAACACTGGCAGCACCGGCCACCATCGGGGTTTTTGGAGTGTCCCGGTGATGTCACCATGCTGCTGGCACGATCCTCACAGGGAATGGGACATGTGGCATGTGCAACACGGCCACCCAGCCGCTCCAAACCCCGTTTTTTTCCATCAAAAAAAAACAGTTTGGAATAAAAAAATCCAGCGGTTTCTCTGCAGTTTTCCCCCGCAGCCGGAGGGGCTCTCTGCCCGCACCAGGCTGGGGCAAAGCTGCGATTCCTGTCGAGCCGGCGGGAAAAGCCCCGGCGCAGGGATGCGGGGACTTTGCCTGCGGTTTCCGTGGGCGGGAGCAGCTCCGGCAAACAGCGGCTGAGTCAGCGGGCGGAGGGCGGCCGCGATGCCGCCCCGGCATGTCGGGGTGCGCGGCTGCTTCCCGGAGCCCTGGCAGAGCTCTGCCGCACGAAGGGGAGCCTCAGAGGCCCCGACCCCAAAGATGCTGCCAGGGCCGAGCCGCGCCGTCCTCAGCCCTGCTGCTTCTGCAGCGCCGGAGGCTGGGGCAAACCCAAAGCAAGGCCTGGTGCTGCTGGGGTCTGTGCGAGTCCCCGCGGTGCTCAGGGATCCTGTAACCCGGGCTGGGCAGGTCACAGTGTTCCTGAGCCTCCTGCTGCCCCGCAGGGTGCGAGTGCTATGGGCCCAGCATCCCTGCTGCCGAATTTGGGCAGTGCCTGAACCCCGACCCCAGCGCAGGGACAGAGAGGGCATTCCACTTCAGCCAAAATCTGGATTTATCATCACCGTCCAAACAGATCAGCCCCTGGTGGGTGCCCCCCAGCAGGTTCTGGGGTGGCTGCACCCCGCAGGGCTCAGCCCAGCCGCGATGGGGGAAGGCGGTGCTTGTTTTGGGAGCTGGACGGGAGCCCGGGCCGGAGGCAGCAGCGGCGCAGTTAATCCTGGCCCTCACAGGCCTGCGCCAGCCCCGGCACATTCTGTCCCTGCCAGCGCCGGGACGGCCACAGGCTTCGCATGTCACCGTCACCGACCCCCGGGCCACCGGACAGCAGCCTCAGCTGCCAGCTGGGCCACCGTGATGGCACCGAGCATCCTCCAGGGACAGACAGGGCTGGGGGAACGGGGAGCCCCTCAGTGCTGCAGGAAGGGGCCGCAGGACCGGCGTGTCCCGGCAGAGCCGTGAGCTGCACCGGGGAGGGGGCTCCCAGCATAATTTTGGGACTGAAAGGCAAAAATGACAGGCTAGAGGAGCAGAGCAGGGGCTGGGGGTGGGTTTCCGTGCCCATCGCAAGGAGCAGGTTCTGACGGATGGTCTGGGCAGCATTTTCCAGCGCACGGGGCCAAGAGCTATAAATAATCCCGCACTGTAATTGCATCACGCGCCTCCCGGCCGGGGTCGGGTCCCGGGGCTGCCGCGCAGGGCACGGGGCTGTTCCGGCTCAGCAGCCCCCCAGGGAGCCCCAGCCCCCCGTGCCAATAAACCTGGATCAGCCCAGGCTGCTCAATCGGGACTTTGGAGCCGGGGCAGATAAACAACAGAAGGTTGGAGGGAGCACCGGCAGCGCTGCCAGCAGTTGTGAAAGCACTGCCTGGAAGGGTCTGCACCGTGCCCTGGCTCCAAATGTCCAGACGAGGTATTTTTAGCCCCTCCAGGGCTCAGGATTCAGGAGTGCAGCCCTTTCCTGGCAGGAGCCCCAGCTTGGCCATGGCCCCCCAACCTCGCTGCGCTACTGCCCGACTGTACGAGAAAAACTTGGAGGCGTTGACAAGAATCCCTGCTGGAGACATCGCTGCCACACGGGCACCGGGAGCGCTGCCCACCGGCGTGGTGGCCTGTCCCCGCCACCGTGTGACGCCGTTTCACAGAAAGACACGGCAGGACAGGCACGGGGGGCTGGGCGCTCGCCTCCCCCTCGGGCCCGGGGAATAAACAGCCCCTTGTGCAGCCGGGGCAGATGATCCGGGGCTGACCAGCAGCCCCCGGCCAGCCCTGCTGATGGCACAGAATGGCTCCCTTGTGGCAGGCTGGGATCAGCCTGGTCACAGGGCTGCCTTTGGGGCCATCTTCACCTGGGGGGCGCAGCGCTGTGCTTCGTGTCCTCTTTGATGTCACCAAAAAAGCCCCAAAAGGCCACAGCACAGCGGGCACGGCTGCTGCTGCCAGCAGCAGATCCAGACATGATCCCCCCAAACGGGGATGCAAACAAATTCCCTGCGAGGCCGGTTAATCCTCCCCCGGGAAAAATTAATCAGAGCACCAGGGATGCCAAATAAAAAGCAGATTTGAATAAAGGTTGCAGGAGCACCAGGTTCTCACAAGCAAACACAGGGACAAGTTCTCTCCTCTGGCCCAGGGCAGGAGCACGTGCTCTGATGCAGCTGCGGGGCTGAGCAGCTCAGCAAACAAAAAAAATAAATAAAAGTGGGGGGGAATCACAGTCCAGTAGCAGCATTTTTAAGCAGCACAATCCGTGGAAGAGAAAACTAAAGCCCTGATTCAAACCCTGCCTTGCATGCACCAAGATTTGCCGTGCCCAGCAGACATGTGGAGCACAGAAATGCTGTGAAAAACCAAATTCCAGCCCAAGGAAGCAGGTGAAGGAGCCTCCCTGCTCTTCCCAGCCAGCACAGCATGGGGCTGATCCCAACCCTCCTTGGGACTGGCTGAGCCAATGCAGGAGTGTCCCAGCTCCCAGCTGGACCTGCTGGGTCCCTGCCAGGCTTCCAGGATGGAGGAGAAGAATGTGTCTGTCCTCCCAGAGCCTGGACATAAACAGGAAGCAAGTGTGGAAAAATACAACAGGTTTGCTTGCAGCTCTGCATCCCAGGTAAAGTGCCAAAACTGCCCAGATGTGGAGGAGCTGGAGGTTCATGGGACCAAACCCATGGGGAGCAGTGCTGGCTGAGTGACCCAGTTAATCCCAGTGCAGGACTGGGCACAGGGTGGAGCTGGGTGCCTGCAGGGCAGTGAGGAGAGGGCAGGGAGCACTCCCAAATCCCAACAGCCACAGCATGGCTCCAGACAACTGGAAGAGCAGAAGATTGTCCAGGCAACTGTTTGGTTTAAAGAATTTATTTCAGACAAAAAATTCCCCACCAAAAAGTCGTACAAAAAGAGTAGAGACAAAGAGTGGTCATTACAAAAGTGTTCACAGATAGAAAAGACTCATCTGAGCAACCCCAGCACGGAGCCCAAGGCACACTGGCATTGGTTGTGCACGGCCAGGGATTGATTGTCTCAGTGAGGGAATGCAAAGGTCCTCAGCCCCCAAACTCTGCTCAGGTCCTCCTGCAGCGAGCAGGG
Organism: Haemorhous mexicanus; assembly: GCF_027477595.1. Classification (NCBI taxonomy): domain Eukaryota; kingdom Metazoa; phylum Chordata; class Aves; order Passeriformes; family Fringillidae; genus Haemorhous; species Haemorhous mexicanus. The sequence continues at coordinate 3,851,829 of NC_082369.1, forward strand.
CCAGCCCCTGGCTCCTGACCACAACATCCAGCTCACCCTTCCCACATTGGTTCCCACCCAGTGAGCACAGGTTGCTGCTGTGGGCCTCTGACACCTCAAGGACTCCCAGCCCTGAAGGATTCATCCCAACTCCACACCTCCCACTGGCACCTGAGGCTGCCACCAGCCTTACACTGGCCTTCCCTCTCTCTTCCTTGGCCACCAGGCACAGCTCCAGCCCCGTGCTGGTACCAGAGTTTGAGGGTTGGTTCCAGCCCCATCTTGGGGGATGCACCAGCACACTGTGCAGGGCAGGTGAGCTGACACTCACAAACCACTTTTCCTGTTCTTAGCAATACAGCACCAAAATACTGCCACTGATCATAAATTCATCCCCCCAAGTCCTTGTATCAGCCCTTGGAGGCCTTTAGAGTTTAAGTGGCTCAAACCATTCCCCCCACAGGTATCCACAGGCTTGTGGCAAAGATTACCAGCAGTGGCTGAGCCCTCTATTTCATCCAGCCAGGAAAGGACCTTTCACTGCCTTGGGGACCTGCAGTCCTGGTGAGCCACAGGCAAAGAGCTGCAGCTGCATTGCCCCGGGGCCCAAGCCTGAGCACCATCCAAACAAACACTCTCCAGTAATCCTGAGAAACGCCTCCAAGCTCCTGTTCTCCACTCCAGGAGCGACAAAAGTTTTCAGAGTGCAGCACTACAGGCAAGGGGAAAGCAATCTGGGCTCAAATTCCCTGTTCTAACCCCAAAATCCCAGGGCAGTTCTGAGCTCTGCGTGTCCCGCCTGGCTCCGCACCGCCAGCCCCTCGTGTTCTCCTACCCATGCCGGGGCCACGGCACCGCGCTGGCTCTGGGCCCAGGGACAGTCACGACAGGAGTGGCCGAGAGCTGTGAGCAGGGTCGGGGTGTCACATGCCCGTTTCCAGACCCCAGTGCTGTGAGGCTGCAAGCTGCCATCCCCAGGGATCGTCACGCTGCCGCACGCAGCCGGAGCGCCTCTCTCAGCAGGTCATGCAGCGCGGGCGGATGCTGTCTGACGCGGGGTTGGGATCCACCTGCAGAGCCAAGGCCACAGTCAAAAACCTCAGCAATGGCACATGCCAGCCTCCAGCAGCCTCCCAACCCAGAGGGATGAATCACCTCGGAATAGAGAGGAGGTGGTCGGAAGCGGAATTCCTGGATGTAGGCGAAGAAGGGACCCTCCAGGATGTCCCCGAGCTCGCTGCGACACGGAGGAGCCAGGCTCTGCTCGGCCTCTGGGCTGGACACGACTGCTGAGTACTCAGGGGGGGCTGAAGAGAAAGGAGAACCATCAGGGAATAGCAAACACCCTCCATAAATGGGGGACACGCAGGTAAAAGGGCTCCAAGCCCACTATTTCCCAAAGCCTCTCAGTTCCCTGAAGAAGGAACCCAGGAGATTCAGCACCACAACTAAAACATTAGGTTAAAAAAAAAGTCAAACTGGCCCAGTTGAGAACTTTGTCTCACTCTCCTGACCAGGAGGTTTACCCCAGGGAGAAGGAGATGCTCACCCTCCAGCTGCTCAGGGATGGTGTTGAGCCAGTCCAGGTTGACACTGTACTGGCTGCTGACGCTGGAGGTGCGGCTCCCGAAGGGATGCAGCGGGATGGTCCCGATGACAAGAGGCAGTTCAAGGAGCAGCTTGGACGTCCCAGGAATATCCACACAAACCTGCCGAGACAGGGAAGAGCAGGGAAGCTCAGCTTGGTGGTGTTTTCCCAGTCTGGAGGGGCAGGTACCTCCCCTGAGCTGGGCAGGAGGGGATCCCTGCAGAGCTCCCTCACCTTCAGGGAGTATTCCACCTGGATGATGCGGCACTGGAGGATGGACGGCCCCACGGGCGGGATCTTCAGCGCCCGGCCGTGCCACACCTCCCTCTTCCCTGCTGGAATGGGGTCCCCAGTGATGCTGGTCACCACTGACTTCTTCTGCTTCTTGGTGCCCCGGGCAATGAAGGTCTGGGTCTGGATGATGGCGGCCTTGGGCACCACGGCCCGGCTGGTGCAGTTGTCGATCTCGGCAAAGATGGGGATGACCTCACCTGCCAAAACAGACACACACACGTTGGAGGAGGGGAGGAAGAGCCCAGTCCTGGTTCAAGGAATTGCTGCACTGGCCCACCAAGGGCTGGCCCTGGTGTCTGACAGGGCAGGCATGTGGGTTCATAAAGGGGGAGCATCCCAAGGATGCTGCCCACACTAAAGCTCTCTGATTTCCTGCCAGCTCACAGTGACCCAAACCCCACGTGCCCCCAGCCTCACTGAGGGTGGTCAAGGGCCCCAGCACCTGGTCTCACCTGGGGTGTAGCCTTTTCGGTCAATCTTGGCAGTCACAGACACTTGGCCACGGTTGCAGTACCAGGCACGAGCAAGTTTCTCCTTAGCACCTGCCTGGGGAGCCTGGAGAAAGGGAAATAGGGAGGCTGTTTAGTAACTAAGGATGAAACTCACAGCAATCACCTCCCTGGCACCAAGAACCTGCCAAGGAGCATCAGCAACTTCTCAGGTGTCTGATGCAAGAAGCTGTTGCAACGCATTAAAGTTTCCAAAACCAAAGAGGCACAGCTGACCTCTGCCCAGCCCAGGAAATGCTGGAGGTCACAAGTTACAGGGGGGAAATATTCCCTCTGGAAACCAGGCCTGCTATGTAGTGCTGAAGGGGAGGCAGACACCTTCCCCATGGGCTTCCTGGGTAAGTTTTGGATGCCAGAGCCCTGGGGTGGAGCAGGGGGAGCTCACCAGCAGTGCAGGGGTGTTTATGTCGATGGGTTCAATCACAGTGAACTCCTTCTTTGCTTTCTTCACTGTTGACCAGGGTCTGTGCAGCTTGGCCTTTACCCAGTAGCGCACACTGCCGTGCTTCCCCTCAAAGGAGGTGGCCAGGGTCCTGGGCATGAGCAACAAACAATCTTAGAAGGGTTCTCCTCAAAAAAAACCCCTCATTTTCAAGATGTCCTCTCCCCCAGGAAATGCCAACTTACTCGGGGAGCTGGAAGGTGAAGGGGAACTCGTGCTTTCCTGCCTGAAGGACAGTGGTCTCACCATTGTCTGTGGGCAAAACAAATCGAGGAGAATTAGCTCCCTCCTATAGAACCTCCTTCCCAGGCAGGTCACAGAGGTGTGCAGCACCCAGCAAGGAGCAGCACAAGGGCACAGCAGAGTTTCTGCCAGGGCTGAGTTGCAGCAGCTGTGACACAAGAGCTGGGCACTGTCTGCATTCCATGTGTCTGCAGACAGGCACGGCCCAGGGGCACCTCGGAGAGCTGGGCAGCTTCCCCAGGTGGGCTCTGCTTCACCCTGCAGCCACCTCCCCCCACAGCTTTGGAGTGAGAGCCCAAGATGCCCAGTTGGGGGGAGAGTGGCCAGCCAACCCCCATGCCCCCCAAGAGTTTGCATCTCAGGGCTGAAGGGTCCATTTAGGCCAACCCTTGCTGCTCAAAACAAGCTCCTGAACCTCCACAGTTTTCCAAAGCTGCTTCCCTGCCATAAATAGCTCAGAGAAAAGAAGGAGTATTGTCCCTAGCCGAGATGTTCCACAGCAGCAGCATCCAGCTGTGCACCCCAAGATTTCAGGGTGCAGCCAGAGCGTGAAGTGTCTGCAGGGACCTCCACAGCCCATTCCCAGAGCACTCAGTCCCTAAGGCACCCGAATTTCGGCTTGTTCGTATATCATGCACTCAGCAGTCAAGCTGTCCCCAGCACCCAGACCCCTGCAGTTTTGGGGTGCCATACACCCCCAGGCACCCCGATTTCAGCCGGCTGGGCTGTCTGGAGCCCCCAGCAGCCCAGGCTGCCCCACACCCGCGCTGTTCCAGCCCCTGCGGTGCCCGGTGCCCCCACCCGCCCGGGGGACGCCGCACGCCGGGCTTCCCCCAGGGGCAGGGGATGCCGTACCTGGCGGTGCCATCAGCGTGTCGCGGTGGCTCAGAAACTCCACCTGGTCGCTGTAGCTCTGCGTGTAGGCGGTGCTGGAGCCGGCGCTGCGGGACTCGGTCCAGTGGACGCGGGCAGCGCCCATGGCCCGCAGCCGCAGCGCCCCGAGCCGCGCGGCCGCCGCCAGCTCCAGCACCACGCGACCCGACACGGCCTGCCCGGGGCTGAAGGCGGCCGGGCCGTCCCGCTCCGCGCCCTCCAGCACGATGGAGAAGCGTTTGAGGCGATCGAAAATCATGGCGCTGCTCAACCCCAACCGGCGCGATGCGGCTCAACCCGGCTCGGCTCGGCTGAGCCCGGCTTTAAGCGGCCGGCGCGGCCGGGGGCGGCCCCGGCGGGGCGGGACGGGCCGGGCCGGGCCAGCCCCGCCGGGCTCTGCAAAACAAGGCAGGGAGCATGTGCGGATCGGCCCCGCCGAGCTCCTCGGGGGGGTGGGACCGTGTGGGCCCTGTCCGGTCCCAGCCGGGCTCCCCGACTTTCCCGGGGCCGCACCGAGACATCGCCGCGGAGCCGTGCGCTGGGCAGGGGCTGGGCACTGCCAGTGCTCGGGGGGAGACTCCCTGTCTGCTGCCGGGCCGTTCAGTGCTCCCCAGGACTTCCTGCAGCTCCCAGCCTTGACCCCAAACCCTTCTCTATCTTCTGTACTTGCCCCACAAATTTCCCTTCCAGCTCTATCCTTGCTCCTCCCCCCACCAAATTCAGCTACAACTCCATCCTTGCCCCCTAAAACTCCCTTCCAGCTCCTATTCTTGACCCTCAAAATCCCCTTCCAGCTCCCATCCTTGCCTCTCAAACTCCTTTCCAGCTCCTAACCTTACCCCTCAAAATCCCCGTCCTTGCTCATCAAAATTCCCCTCCTTGCCCATCAAAATCCCCATCCTTGACCTCCAAGCTCTCCTCCAATTTCCATCCTTGCCTCCCAAATTTCCCCTCCACCTTCATCCTTGTCCCCCAAGTCTCCTTTCCAGCGCCAATCCTCGCCCCTCAAGCTCCCTCACCAGCTTTTATCCTCACCCCCAAAATCCCCATCCTTGCCCCCCAAACTCCCCCTGCAGCTCCAGTCCTGACATCCCAGCCCATCTTCATGCAGAATCCCCATTCCCAGGGTCACAGCCATGGGCTGTGGCCAGGGGGGATTCCTCTCTCCTTCCAGTGCCCCCAGGCCAGAGCCGAGGGCCACACCCCACAGTGACCCACATCCTTCCCTCCCCCAGAGCCATTCCCAGGGCTCGGAACCGGCCACAGCTGGATCTGGGCTCCTGACACGCGGGGATGCCTGGGACATCACTCAGTTCTAAGAAATCAAGAACTGGCTGGGGTTCAGCTTATGCAACGACAGGGTGAGCAATCCTCTTCCCTGTGCTTGTTAACCAGGCGAGCGCCAGTTTTCCACCAGATCTGCTGGGATTGGTGTCCCAAACTCAGTGACAAATTCCACCTGCATGGGCAGGAGCAGCCCAGGGACTCGCTCTATGCTGGTCCTCAGCTGGGGTGAAAGTGTGGAAAATGGGAACTGGTTATTCCCAGGGGGGACATCACCATCAGCAGCACCCTGAGATGTTGTAAAAGGGAAGAGAAAGGAATCTGTGCCCCCCAAAAGGGTTAATGCAGCCTTAGAAACTTCCACTTTGGGGATGAATGTCATGTTTGTGGAGCACCGGAGCCCTGCACCCCTGGCACGGGCAGGGGATAAGACAGAACAGGCATTAAAAACGTTACTCAGCACTTGGCTGCGTGAGTTTTGGGGATTTTTGAGTTGCTCCCAGCCATGCCGGGCAGGACCTGCTGTGCTGAGCTCGGCTGATCACAGCCTCTTAAAAAACAAGCTGGGCTGAAGCCTGGCACTGCTTTAGCTGTTTCCAAGGCTGGGCTGGAATTGTCTGTCTCCCTCCCCAGGGGAAGGGGACTGTGGTTTGTTTTATGTGCACGGCCATTTGCTGCCACGGGCAAACATGAATCATAGCAAAAGCTCAGAGGGAGAGGGAAAGGAGGAAGGAAGGCACGTCACAGCACGAGTTCACTGGTGACACCAACTCTGGGAAGGCGCCTGCTGTCCCTGCACTGACATTAGAGGTGGGGGGGGCTCTTGAGAGGGGCTGGAGCCCTGGTTGGGCCCCTCTCTTTGCTTGGCATCCTGCTCCTCCTCCTCCTCCTCCTCCCGGCACACACCCCTGGGCCGTGACTCAGCCCTCGCCCACGGGATGCAGATCCCTGCAAACCAAACCAAACCAAACCAAACCAAACCAAACCAAACCAAACCAAACCACACCAAACCTCCCTCCCATCGCATGCGATGCCCTCGGCTGTCCCTCGCTGTGCCATGTGGGGAGGGAGGGCAGCCCCTCGCTGACCCCTCTGAGACCCCCACACCCAGAGAGGGTCTCTCCTCTCTCCTGCCATGCCCAGGTGGGGAGCACAGCCAAGGGCCTTCCTTTCAGAACGGCCCTGGGTGCCCAAGGCAAGCAGGGCACAGCACTCAGGGCACCATCTCCAACTCTTCAGCCCCATCTAGAGTCTGGTCAGGCTGGAGCTGCTCCCAGCAGGAGCTGACAGCCTGCCCGGCTCATGGGGGGGCTGCACCTTCCCTGACCCGCTGCTGCGACCTGGTGGCTTCTCCCCAGGGAGCCCGGAGTCACACGAGAAGGGAATGCAGCAGGTAAATGGGTAAGGCAGCAGCCCAGTGTGGGGGTGAGATGGGACAGTGCAGAGCCTGGCACGAGCATGTGCTCCCAGGCTGAGGAACCAGCCCCATCCCTGCCAGATTTGGGACTGCTGTGTATGGACAAGATTAAGGTGCTGATTGAGGCCACCCTACAAAGGAAGGAAAGCCCTGATGCCAGAACTCTCCTGGATGGCTTCATGAAAATAAAATGGCTTCTGGATGTTTGCCTCTCACCAGGGCAGGAACTACACCTTTGGAAATGCTGCAGGATCCTGGGAGAGAAAAGATCACTGCACAACAATTATTTATGTTTCCTATCCTCCCATCATCTCACACAGAAGAGTCCAGGGCTCTCCTTGTGCTGCCTTTGCCCATTAACCCCCTGCCTTGTCCTCTCCCCCTGCTCCCTCTCTCAGATGATTACACAACACACGTTTAAAGGCCCTGCCTGAACATCCTCCTTGCACACTTTTTTCTTGTCTCTCAGCGCAGCACCCCAGTGCCAGCACTCACCACCCTGCCAGGAAACTGCAGATAAACTCAGCTGAGGGGAGAGCAGAAGGGAGGGCGCTTATCTGTGCCCAGCTCCCCTCCTCTGCACTGCCTCGTTACCATGACAAAACCTGCATTTTTTAAACACCACGCAGACACAGCTGATCTCGTGGAGAAGCAACAAGAAAGGAGCAGTCACAGGGACTGACTGTCGGATGGTGGCACGTTTCTCACCAGCTGACATCAGGAAGGCCCTCACGCTGCTGTTGGGGACAGAACAGGGGACAGCAGGCTCCAAAGGAAGTTATTTTGGCTGCAGGACAGCCCCTCTCTGCTGTTTATTCCCGTAAAACGCCCCGGTGATCGCACGTGTCCCTCTCACAAGGCAGAAAAGGAATCTGTGTGCAGACAGAGCCAATAAAATCCAAGTTCTGGTGAGGATCTCTGCCCCCCAGGCAGTCCCTGTGCAGTCAGGCTCTGCTCTCTGCTCAGCACTCCCTGTGCAGTCAGGGAGGGCCAGGAGCCACCAGCTCCGAGCTCCAGGTGTGCAGGGTGCCTGTGAGCAGCTCCTGCAATTCCTGCAGCCCTTGGCCAAGTGCCCTTCCCCTGATGGCTCCAGGGGCTCCTGGAGCACACAGTCCCAGCAGCAGAATCCAAACATGCTGGCAGCAGCTTGTGGCTTCCCTACAGACATTCCCTGCAGGGATAATGGGGATAAAACTCACCCTGTCACCTCAGAGCTAATGGGACATGGAGCAAGTACTGCATGACCAAGTGCTCGGGAGCTTCACTGCTGGAGAAGGGATTAACTGTAATTTGGACACTTTGTAGAGGTGCAGCTGCCAAGGAGACAGGCACAGCATGGAAGAGCTGCTGCCAAAAGACAGAAACTCCAGAGCAGTGCAGGTGTTTGGAGCAGATGGCAGGGCACAGTTGTCCAGAAATAGAGAAAATTACCTTCCTAGTACAGTCCAGAAACAGGAAAACCTCCAACAAGCCAATTCAGGTCCTCTTTCCATCCCTCCAGTTTATTCCTGCAACGTCTGCATTTGCCAGATTGGGCTGGCATCATTCTGGGTTGCACTTGGCCACTGACACATTGAAATGCCCTCAGCATAACTCTGACAGCCATCTCCAGGGCAGGGCGACCAGGCCACAGGCCTTGAGAAACAGGGAAAGGAGGAGGAAAAGCAACAGAGGGATGGCTGTGACCTTGTTATTAGAGGGGAGGATATAAGACATGCATGTTCCTAAGAAAAGCCAGAGCTAATGAGTGGATGGATGGTTGAGACATCCCATATCCCTCAGCTCTGGATCATTTCATCCCAAGCACACAAAGAATGGCTTGTGGCATGCAAGGGGCTTGTCCTCTTGCAGCAGATCTAAGCAACATGCCAGCTGGGCACACGGTCCCAGCATCAGGGACCCGAAAACAAACACTGGCTGAAGCACTGAGTGCTCTTTCCACACTTGTGAACTGACACTCGTGTTTGCTCTTCCCTGTGCAAACACAACAAAAGCCACAAATCCCTGGTGTTCCCCAGCCCTGGCTTTGCCATCAGCCTCCTGGAAACCAGCAGCAGAGAGAGCAACCCTCGGCCAAGGTGAGAAGAAGGGCAAGCAGCTCTGTGTGGGTCAGCAACACCCACAGGGCAGAGGGTCCTCTGAGGGGACACCTGCAGCCTGAGGGGTCCCAATCCCACACCCTGGCACACAAACCCATCCAAGGAGATCCCAACCCCACACCCTGGCACACAGACCCAACCAAGACTCACTCAAAGGGGTTCCAATCCCATGCCTTGGCACACATACCCATCCAAGTAGGTCCCAATTCCATGTCTTGGCACACAGACCCATCCAGGAGGATTCCAATCCCACGCCTTGGCACACAGACCCATCCAAATGGGTCCCAATCCCACAGCCTGGCACACAGACCCATCCAAGAAGGTTCCAACCCCATGCCCTGGCACACAGACCTGCCCAAGGGGGTTCCAGTCCTGTATCTTGGCACAGAGACCCATGCAAGAGGGTTCCAATCCCACACCTTGGCACACAGACCCATCCAAGAGGGTTCCAGGGCCATGTCCTGGCACACAGACCCATCCAAGGGGGTTCCAGGGCCATGTCCTGGCACACAGACCTATCCAAGGGGGTTCCAGGGCCATGTCCTGGCACACAGACCCATCCAAGAGGGTTCCAGGGCCATGTCCTGGCACACAGACCCACCCAAGGGGGTTCCAGGGCCATGTCCTGGCACACAGACCCACCCAAGGGGGTTCCAGGGCCATGTCCTGGCACACAGACCCATGCAAGAGGGTTCCAGGGCCATGTCCTGGCACACAGACCCATCCAAGGGGGTTCCAATCCCACACCTTGGCACACAGACCCATCCAAGGGGGTTCCAGGGCCATGTCCTGGCACACAGACCCATCCAAGCAGATCCCACCCCCACACCCCGGCACAGCCACCCGCCCCGTGCCCCGGCCTTACCGGAGATGAGCTGGCGGCGGCGGTACAGGAAGGTCTGGCAGGCTGTGTAGTCCCGGTAGACGATGTTGAGGCCGATGCTGTGGCTCTCCAGCCAGTGCACGGTGGCCAGGCCGCGGGCACACACCTCCAGCGCCCTCACCCGCAGGGCCCCGCGCAGCTCCAGCTGCACCCGGCCGTGCAGCAGCTCCCCGCCGCCATGGGCCCGGCCGGCCTCCAGCCGCACCGCCAGCCTCCGCACCCGCCCCGGCGGCCGCATGGCTGCTGCCCGCGCCGCTCCAGCAGCTTTCCAGGCAAAGGAGGAAGAGCAAAGGCTACACCAAAAGTCCTGAATTTATCGCGGTTCCTGGCTGGCCCCACCCTGCAGGCCTCCCCGGGGGGTTGGACCGAGCCCCTGTTTTGCAGCGATGCTTCAGCGTCGGGCTTGTGTGCGTGAGGCTGGGGATGTCCTGTAGTGACGAGGGACGTGTTTTTAAACTGAGAAAAAAACGTGCCTCCATCTTATCTCTGAGTCACAGACACTGGCGACGTGACACTGGGACGTGCTGGTGGCAGCGCTGGCAGGGAGGGGTGACACACACCGTGCTGGCAGGTCTCACACAGCGGGCAGTCAGAGAAAGCCTGCTTGGCCTTCCTGCTTCAGGCATTCCTGGGGCACTGCTGGAATGGCAGAGGAGCTCGGAAAACTCCAAAAACCAGCTTTGCTTTCCGTGTCTGAAGTTGCACAAAAATCCACGTGAAAAAGAATGTGAATGATCACAGGGACTCCCGGCACAGCTCTCCCAGCCAGCTGGTGCCTCCAAGGGCGATTCCAGCACTTATCCCTGTGGCTGTTCCTGCAGCAGCACAGGTGGCAGTGCCACCTCAGGGTCACATCAAAGTAATGGGGCAGAGCCGGAGCAGATGCAAGTCCCTGTTACTCCACCAAATGTTGCAACTGAGGTGTTTGACTGGAGGTGTTTAACAAAGCGCTGGCATGAGGGACTGATGGGAGTGCCTGTGTGCACTTGGAAGATGTGAGTGCACGGCTCCTTTGAAGCACGTGTGGAGCAGAGATTGTCTCATTCCTGAAAAATAAAGAGTCAAATCCATAAAGGAAAGCACGAGGCTCGTGGGCCCAGACACTGCTCACACACAGAGTGAAGCAGTTGTGAAACTTCACCAGCCCTGTGCTCAGAGGGTCCCGAGGAATCAAAGCCATGTGCAAGAAAAGGCTGAGAAGAGCTTCTCAAGTTCAGCTGTGACACCCTGTTCGCTCAGCCCCTAAGGGAGGGGGCTGGCCAGCCCCCGCTGATCCCTCTGGAACACACCTAGATCCCAAACAGAGCTGGTGCAAGCTCAGCAGTCAGGAAGCCCATGTGAGTGACCAGCTCAACAAAAACACAGGGCTCACCTCTAGGAAAACAGCCCGCTCATCACAAGCTGGCCAGAGCTGCCTCGCTGTCCTACTGTTCACTGACCTTTGGTTGCAGGCCTTGACACCAAAATCCAAACAGATAATAAGGGAATATCCCATCCCCCAGGCAGCCCTGATCTCCTCTGTGCCTCCCCCTGCCCCACCTGCTCTGTTCCACCCTGGGGCCTGCCCAGAGGCTCTCCGTGGCTCCAGCCATGCTGAGGGATGTGGCACCCACGCCTTTGGGCTAATCTCCTAGTGTTTATTCTTGCTGTCACAACACCTCCTTGTGTCCTCATTCAATCTGAGAAATAGATGTTCCCTGTGACAACACACAGCCGGGCCAAGAGCAGAGCACGGGGATGGTTCTGAGATCCCACGCCGTGTGGGCAGCTCAGAGTGCGTCAGCACTCTCTGCAGGAGGGAGGACATCACCTTCCTCTGGGAACAGGGCCCTTCCAGGGTCCCCGTGGGGACACAGCTCCCTTGGGAGTTTGCCTGTTGGATTTCAGTGGGCTTGTGGGTTTGGGTGTGAACTTGCCTCTCTGCTCAGCCCCGCAGAGGTTCTGTGCCCTCCTGGGCAGCCCCAGGATGAGCATTTCACCTGAGGAGAGAAAACAGCTCTCAGCTCACTGGGATGGGGCTGAGAAAGGGGCAGGTGGCACCGCTGAGCCTGGCAGCCCCAAGATCTGAGTGTTGTCACCTAAAGGGTCACCCCACCCGGGCAGCTGCAGCATCCTCTGTCTGTGGTACCTGGCACATGCTCAGCTCTCTCTGCAGTTGCTGCAGAGGTGTTAACCCTGCCTGGACACCTCTAGCCATGACAATTTTCCTCCTCTGACCTTCTGTGGGGGATTTCAGTCCCCTTCTACCTCCCTCCAACGCTCCCTGGCTCAGGGATTTGGTTGCCTGTCTTTCATTTCCCTGCAAAATATTTCTCGTCTACGACTCTGCTCCCACCTGAGGCTGGAGCAGACAGGGTGTGGTGCTCACTGGTCCATCTCAAGTAGCTCAGGAGCACACTCCTAGGGGAGTTAAGGGGAGGCTGGAACTTTGCTGGGTATAAACCCACTTCCCCTGTGGTTAATCCAAGCCTATTAAAGCTGGGCCTGATGTGGCATTTCTTTGGGGAGTCCCTTTGCAGCCTGTGTGGCACCAGCATGGCTGGCGTGGTTCTGACAGAACTTCGATCTGCTGACAGATGGAATCAAAATAAAAATTAAATTCGAGGAAGAAAATGAGGAGGCAGCACCAGGAAAGCTCTGCAGTCCCCGATACCTGTGTGCATTTCCCCTGATGACAGGAAAAGGCCAGTTCTGCTGCCAGCACTTTGCTCAAAACCCTCGCCCAAACAGAAAACAACTCTCGGGGTGAGGAGGGAAATGAAGAAATTCACATGGCAGTTATGGGAATATCACTCCATATGGTAGTTATGGAACTGCTCCAGAAGTTTAGGGACAAGGAAAAGACCAATTCAGCTATGATCTGTTCCACATTTAGCAAATCAAAAGGCTTAAACACAGATCCATGGCATGAAGGGACCTCTCTGTGAACTGCTGGACAAACAGGAGGCAGCGTCACAGGAGGATTTTCTTAATGCCTTCCATGACCAGCTCTAACCACATCCCTTCCTGAGGTTGCATAAGCCCAGCTTTTGATCAAAATCCTTTACTTCCTCCCAAAAATAAATGTAAAACAACTTTTAAAAACAAATGTAGCGATGATGAAAGATTAAGACACTGATTCACGTCCCAGAAATCATTCATTTTATTCATTTTACGTAAGGAAGTAGCAAAGGGATTGACAGCAGATTGCAGTGAGGTGAGTCACGAGACTGTGGAACAAGGATGTGGTGCAGCAGGTGGGATAACTGCAGAATCTGAGGATACAGCAAGTGTAGAACAGCCAGAATCACTGAATGTCCCAGGTGGGAAGGGGCCCACAAGGATCTCAAGTCCAGCAGAAAAAGCTTGGCTGGGAGTGGCTCTGCTTAGTGCTATGATCCTGTCTCATGAAATCAGATTGATTTACTCAAAGGATGATTTACTCAGAAGGTTCTTCCCCCCGAGGGCGCTGGGCACTGCCCAGGCTCCCCAGGGAATGGTCCCAAGGCTGCCAGAGCTCCAGGAGCTCTCAGGGCTGCTCAGGGTGGGGGGGTTGGGGTGGCAGTGCAGGGACAGGGGCTGGGCTGATCATCCCTGTGGGATCCAGCTCAGGATATTCTGGGATTCTGTGATACTCGGCTATAAAAAGGCAAAATATCCAGATAGTTCTTACGGCTTTAATTAACAGCAGTGTGAGTGTGACTCTGTGCCCAGCCTCTGGACCCACTGAAGCAGGTGTGTGAAAACTGCGTGTTTTATGATTGGCTTTTCGCAAATATTCAAATGAATATTATATGTGTTGTGTTAGAAAGTGAGGCTGTGTTAATTCTCTTAAGTAGTGTGGCAAATATAGTTTTAGGTTACAACAAAATGTTAAAATAGAAACTATGTAGTAGGATACTTTTTTTCTAAAGAAAGGACTTGCCCTGAGATAGCAGCCACAGGACACCTGAATCTTTCAGAGAAAGAGAATTTATTGCTCCATTATCAGGAGAAACAAACTTCTTCCCACCTTGCTCAGCCATGACAATGCTGTCAGGATTCAGAGGAAGAAGCTGACACTGCCCAGACAGAATCCTGTGTTTCAATGGAATTTATGCATCATGTATAAGGTGTATGAATATGCAACAGGTTATTGTTTTTAAGGGTTAATCCTCTGTTAACTGTGTCCTTTTTCAGGCTTATGCTGCCCAGAAAAAGGTACCCAGACTGTCTGTAACTCTTTGTTTCTATTGTATCATATTGTCCTAATTCAAATTGTCCAAAAATTTTATTACTCTAATTATAGTGCTATTTTAATACCATTTTATTACTATTAAACTTTTAAAATTTTAAAAACAAGTGATTGGCGTTTTTCACAGGTGGGATCCACGTGCTGAGTACAGAAGGTGCAGGAGGATGGAGAGGGCCTCATCTCTGTCTCCACAGAGAATGTTCCTCTCCCAGCACTCAGCCGGGGCTGGGAGGTCTCTACAGGTGCACAGGGGAAGATCTACCTGTCTCCAAGTGATGTGGAGATCTGTGTGCATGTGAACTCAGGACCGGCGGGGCACGACGGGGACCCAGATTTCTGAAAAACCCCGGCCCAGCATCACCACAGAGGCGGGGAACCCCCAGAACGGGGAAACCGGGGGTGAGAAAAGGGCTGATGGAGGGCTGAGGAGGCCGTGAGGGGCACGGAGAGTGGGACCCACCCCGGTCGGGCACCAGCCACGGTCGGGCACCATCCTGGGCAGGGCACGGCTGGGCCGCGGGGCAGCCAGGCCGCGTTGCCATGGCGACAGCTCCTCCTCCTTCCCGGCGTGCCCTGCGGTCGCACGTGACTTCCCACCCGGAAGTGTTGCCATGGCGGCGGGCGCGCTCTGGGGGCTCGTGGCCGCGCTGGAGACGCACCGGGGCCGCGACCGGGCGGTGAGTGAGGGCTCTGAGCCCGCCGGTACCGGGCGGGGAGTGAGGGCTCTGAGCCCGCCGGTACCGGGCGGGGAGTGAGGGCTGTGAGCCCGCCGGTACCGGGCGGGGAGTGAGGGCTCTGAGCCCGCCGGTATCGGGCGGGGAGTGAGGGCTCTGAGCCCGCCGGTATCGGGCGGGGAGTGAGGAGGGAGTCTGAGCCTCCCGGTACCGGGCGGGGAGTGAGGAGGGGCTCTGAGTCCTCCGGTACCGCGCGGGGAGTGAGGAGGGGGTCTAAGCCCGCCGGTACCGAGCGGGGAGTCAGGGCTCTGAGCTCGCTGGTACCGGGCGGTGAGTGGGGAGGGGGATCTGAGCTCTCCGGTAGCGGGTGGTGAACGACGGGACTGTAGCGACCCACCCTTAACGGGAATGAAGCACCTGAGGGATTCGTAAGCGCTCGGTGGTGCAAAGGAACGACAAAAAGCGGAGGGGGCACACACAATCCAAGCTTTTCCGGGATGGAAACGGGAATGGGACTCCCGGAGCACAAGGCAATGGGGATTGGGTAAAGGGAAGAGAAGTTGAAGAGAGGAAGGTGAATAAACAAAGGAGAAGAGAGAGAAATAGGGAGAAAAGGAGAGGAGAAAGAGAGACAAAAGACCACCAGCACCGCCGTGCCCGAGCCGTGCCGTGCCCGCAGGTCCGGGCGCTGTCCTACGGCTGCCAGCTGGCGGGGGCAGCGCTGCCCGGCCCCGGGGGGCTGCCCGGGGGGCTCCTGGCCGCCTCTGCCCAGCTCAGCTCCTGCCGCACCGCCCTGCGCCTCTTCGACGACCTGGCCATGCTCCGGCACAGCTGCAGCTACGGGCTGGGCCCCGAGGTGAGCGCGGCTCCGGGGCTCCCGGGCGGCTCCGGGGCTCCCGGGCGGCTCCGGTGCTCCCGGGCGGCTCCGGTGCTCCCGGGCGGCTCCGGGGCTCCCGGGCGGCTCCGGGGCTCCCGGGCGGCTCCGGTGCTCCCGGGCGGCCCCCTGCCCCGGCGCGGCCGTGCCCCATGTGCCGCTCTGTGTCGCTCCCCGCAGGGCGAGGACGCGCTGGTGCGGGGGCTCTCGGTGCTCTGCAACGCGGCCAACCAGCTGTACTACCCCTGCGAGCACCTGGCGTGGGCCGCCGATGTCGGCATCGTCCGAGGCGGCTCCCAGAAGTGGTGGACGCGGAGCACGGCGCTGTGGGGCTGTGCCCTGCTCCTGGGCATCCTGCGGTACGGGATGGGCACGGGTGATCCTGCCCTGGCACCGGGGCACAGCAAAGCTGGGGGAGGTGCTGTTCTTCCTCGCTGGAGCTGTTAGTGTGAGGGGGAAAATAAAAACTCCTCCTGTTTGGTGCTGTAGGAGGTATAACTCTGTGCTTTTCAGATCCCTGAGAATCTTGTTCCAGTTAAGAAGAAAACTGAGCCAGCACAAGTGGTATGATTTCCCTCTGTGGCTGTAGGGCTGATCAGGCAATCCCAGGATGGTTTGGGTTGGAAGGGGCCTCAAAGCCCACCCAGTGCCCCCCCTGCCATGGCAGGGACACCTCCCACTGTCCCAGGCTGCTCCCAGCCCTGTCCAGCCTGGCCTTGGGCACTGCCAGGGATCCAGGGGCAGCCCCAGCTGCTCTGGGAATTCCATCCCAGCCCCTCCCCACCCTCCCAGGGAACAATTCCTTCCCAAGATCCCATCCAGCCCTGCCCTCTGGCAGTGGAAGCCATTCCCTGGGTCCTGTCCCTCCATGCCCTTTCCCAAAGTCCCTCTCCATCCTTCCTGTCACTCACCCACACCTGTCCGTTCTCATCTGTAGCCATCACAGCTCTGAGGACATGCTGGACTAACGTGGGAAATGGATTTGGAGGGAATTCTCAAAGTTTGGCAGAAGGCTCACACAGTGTGCATCTGTGGGCAAACCTTGAGATAAGAAATGCTGACTTAGAAATGCCATGGAATAGGACAGACATTGCTGAGAGGGAAATGGAACTAGAAACAAATTTTAAAGGATGGTTTTGTAAATAAGACTGTATACTTTGGAGAAGTAGAACTATGAAAGATGCATTGTAGTGGGACCCACGAGGGGTAATTTGGGATGATTGGCTTTAAGGCATTTACAGCATGGTGTGGCTAAAGCTGATAGGCCAAGAAACACTTAAAATGTATTGTAATTAGGAAATAGTTAACTTCTGATGGTGATGGTGTGAATTATAACATCTGTATTGTCTCGCCCTTCACACGAGACTGAAAATGGAATAAAAGTTCTTAAAACACCTCTCAGCTGCCCCATCTCTGGGTCAGAAAAGGGTTTAATCTGACAGACTGTCACTAACATCTCCTTTTCTTCCAGCAGCACTTCACCTCAGAGGCAGCAGAAGCTGAGAGTCCAGGTGAAGGCTGAAGTTCTGAGCATCCTCATGGACACAGCAGATCTCTGCAATGCAATCCACTGGCTGCCTCCAGGATTCCTCTGGGCAGGAAGGTTCCCTCCATGGCTAGTAGGACTCCTGGGGACTATCTCCTCCCTGATTGGAATCTACCAGGCATCAAGAGGAGCAAATTCTGAAGCTGCCTAAGCCAGAGCTGAGCTTCACAAGCTCAGTTTTCACATGGTAAAAGTGCCTTTAGTGAGGCAGGGTATTTTAACTTTCCTGGGTTGATGATTGTCCTTCCAGATATCCCATAATTGGGACTGGAATCCAGATGTCTGTTGCAGAGGGGATTGTTTGCAGCTCATAGTTCTTATCACTCTTCATCAGAGAAATAATTCAGGTGAATGCTCTGAAAGTCAACAGTGGGAAAAACTGAGGGGGAAAGAGTTGCTTCCATCTGTCCCAAAAGATAAATGCAACCTCCCAGTGTTTTCTGCCCCTTAAAGGAGCACAGTGGCCACGGTTCTGTCACAGAGAACTGGTAAGGGATGAATCCTGGGAGCTCCCACTCTGGGCTTGGGGCTGCACCTGAGCCAGGATGGCTCCCTGTGCTGGCAGTTCTCCAGGAGTTTGGGGTTTGGGCTCAGACAGGAGGCAGCAGGGGTGCTGTTTGTGGCCCTTGTGTTTCCTCGGAGGGGAGAGGGGCAGGAATTGCCGCTGGAAGCAGCGCGGACCTTCCTAGCCTGCCTTGCCCGTTTAAGGAGGAATGTTGGGAGTGGAGACTCCCCCAGAGCTGAGGCTCCAGCTGTGCCTTTGTGGAATGCCACCGGGTGGAGCTCTTCCACCAGGCTCGGCAGCTGCCAACCGACCTTTTTGAATAAAATTCCTGCCTTTTTTTTTTTTTTTTTTTCTTTTTAATAAATCACCTTTCAAAGGAGGAATCAAACCAATGCCGAGCTGGGGTTTGCAGTTACAGTTCTGGGCGTTGCCCATAATAAACGACACAAATGCTTCAAAGGTGGCCTTGAGTGATCATTCCTCCTGGTAACAGGGAGAAGTTCTTTATCTTTGGTTCTGGAAAGCTCCAGAGCATTAGTGCTGTGTGAGCTGCAGCTCCACATGTGTCACCAGCCTTCCTCCTGCTGCAGTAATTCCCAGGCCCTGCCTGACTGCCATGGAAATGCATCCTTTGAAAAGAGTTCTGCTTACTCTGCGCGTCCCTGCCCCCGGCACGGCACATGCCACACTTCCAGGAGCTTTGACCTTGCTTTGTGGGGTGGTTTTTGGCCTGGACACGGCGAGCTGTGTCCTGCCTGTGTTCAAAGAGCAGAGGGAGGCCTGGATACTCTTTATCCTTTGCCCTGTCCTTGGTGTTTATCTGGACCTTCACCCTGCAGTGTCCCTGAGGATGTGGCCGTGCTGGGGATTTGCAGCCAGACTGGCAGGATTTGGTACAACTCAGGGCTGACCTGGAGCAGACTCTTGTTTATTCTCTCCTTTCCTCAGTCCTGTGCCTGAACAGGGGGAGCACCCAAGTCCTCTGGCTGTTGCCTGGTCCTGTCACCCACTGTGGTGGCTCCTGCTGCAGTTTAGTGGTTTTTAATAATAAATCAGATTTCTTTTAACCCCATTGAATCATTCCTCCAGGACTGGACTGCTCAGCGGAGGACAATACTGTTAGGTATTCATATACTATAGTATTAACACTAATGCTATACAGGACAATTGAAGCTCTGCCAATTTAAAAAAAAACAAGACAAAAACCCCTGGTGCCAAATTAACAAACCTCTTAACCATGCATTAATTTTAATGTGGAGAAAGGACACTGTAAACTGCTCAAAGTACATTTGCTTCATCAACTCCTCAACAAATGACCCTAATTTATGGTTGGTAAAGCTGGAACGTGCAGAGATAAATCAAAATTGGGTAATTCAGAATTTCTGGAATTTGTATTTTTTTCTTGAGGTGGTTTTGATCCCTGCTGACACACAGTGTTTAAACACCTCTTGTGGCTGCTGCTGCCTCTCCAGGGCAGGACTCATTTTTAGCACAAGGCCTTGTGCAGGCAGACCCGATCCTCCCAAAATTTGGTGATTTTCTTCTCTTTTCTGATGTGGCCTCTGAGAGAAGGTGACAGTTCCTTCCCTTGGCCAGGAAAGCAGCCTGCCCTGCTCTCGGTGGTGCCGATGATGGGCCGGGCTTCACAGCTCTGAGGGGGGCTCCATGCAGGAAACACTTGCTGAGCAGGGCTGGTTGGTTCGGCCGCGAGCTGCCTTTGTCAGCAGCCGGGATCCAAAGGGCGCTGCCGGTCCCGGCGCGGCCGCCCCGTTTATGACCCTTTATGGCGGGGTGACTCCGTCCGCAAAACTCGGCAGCCTCAGATCCGCCGTCCCGGCCCCGTGGCGCGGCTGGGCCCGGGCCGTGCCGCGATGGTCGGGCCGGGGGACACCGGGGGACAGCGGGTCACACCGGGTGACACCGCGGGACCCCCGCACACGTGGGGAGGGGACACGGCCACGCTGCCCGCGGGCAGGGCGTGGTCAGCGAGCGGCGCATGCGCGCCTCTGGCCCCGCCTCCCATTCACAAAGGGAGAGTGCCGAGCGTCGCGGCCGCTGATTGGCTACGGGGCGGCGGGGGCGGGGCCGGCGCGGGGCGGCCACGCGGCGGCGGCGGAGGGGCGGCGGCAGAGCCGGAGCGGAGCGGGACCGGGCACGGAACCGGGTACGGGATAGCGGGGATCGGGCACGGAACCGGGTACGGGATAGTGGGGATCGGGCACGGAACCGGGTACGGGATAGCGGGGACCGGGCACGGAACCGGGTACGGGATAGCGGGGATCGGGCACGGAACTGGGTACGGGATAGTGGGGATCGGGCACGGAACCGGGTACGGGATAGCGGGGACCGGGTGGGACCGGGTACAGATCCGGGTATGGGATAACGGAGACCGGGTACGGAACCGGGTACGGGATAGCGGGGACCGGGTACGGGATCGGGTACAGGACAGCGGGGACCATGCAGAACCGGGTACGGCACCGGGTATAGGACAGCGGGGACCGTACGGCACCGGGTACGGGAACGGGTACGGGATAGCAAGGACCGTGCGGGACCGAGTACGGAACTGGGTGCGGGACCGGGTACGGAACTAGGTGCGGGACCGGGTGCGGGATAACGGGGTCCGGGTACGGAACCGGGTACGAGATAGGGGGGACCGTGCGGGACAACTGGACCAGGTGAGGAGCCGCGAGGCCCGGTGCAGAATAACTGAGTCAGGCGCGGGACAGCGGAGCCGGGTGGGACCCGCGGGTTCGGATGCGGGACCCCTGAGCCGGGTGCGGGACCCCTGAGCTGGGTGAGGGACCGCGGGGCGGGCTGGGCACGGGCATCACCGGGAGCGCACATCGCCCCCTCCCCGGTACTGCATGAGGTCCGGAGGAGTCGTGCGCTGCACGACGGTGTTGGGTCCGGGAGCTACCGGTGCCCCATTTCGGTCGGTGCCCCGCGGCTGACCGGTGCTCCCGGTGCCCCGTTTCGGCACGGCCGGTACCGCGCTCCTCTCGGCCGCCGCCGTCCCGCCGCAGCCCCGGCCGTGCCGTGCCCGGGCCCGCGCTGCCCGTGCTGACTCGCCGGTTTTGCCTCGCAGAGCAGCCTCAGCACTATGTCCGTCAGCAGCCACGAGAACCGGAAATCCCGCTCGAGCTCCGGCTCCATGAACATCCACCTCTTCCACAAACCGGGCCACGCCGACAGCCTCCTCACCCAACTGAACCTGCTCCGCCAGCAGAACCTCTTCACCGACGTGGTGCTGCGGGCGGGGAACCAGAGCTTCCCCTGCCACCGCGCTGTCCTGGCCGCCTGCAGCCGCTACTTCAACGCCATGTTCAGCGGGGGCCTGAAGGAGAGCAGGGATGCTGAGGTCAACTTCCACGACTCGCTGCACCCCGAGGTGCTGGAGCTGCTGCTGGACTACGCTTACTCAGCCCGGGTGCTGATCAACGAGGAGAACGCCGAGTCCCTGCTGGAGGCTGGGGACATGCTGCAGTTCCAGGATATCCGGGACGCTTCAGCCGACTTTCTGGAGAAGAATCTCTACCCTGGGAATTGCCTGAACATGCTGCTGCTGTCCGATGCCCACTGCTGCGAGCGGCTACTGGAGCTGTCCTGGAGGATGGCCTTGGCAAACTTCACCTCGCTCTGCAAGACTGAAGATTTCCTCCGGCTGCCCAAAGACAAGCTGCTGGAGCTGGTGGAGAGCGAGGAGCTGGAGGTGGAGGACGAGACGCTGGTCTACGAAGCCGTTATAGGCTGGATCCGCTACGATTTGCCCCGACGCCACGAAGTTCTGCCCGAGCTGCTGCGCTCCGTCCGCCTGGCCCTGCTGCCCGAGTCCTACCTGCGGAAGCAGGTGGCCTGTGACAAGCTGGTGACCAGCCACAAGCTGGGGGAGGAGATCGTGGCCGACGCCGTGCGCTGCAAAATGAAGATCCTGCAGAACGACGGCCTGGTGACGGGCTGCTGTGCCCGGCCCCGCAAGGTCAGCCAGGCCCTGCTGCTGCTCGGGGGCCAGACCTTCATGTGCGACAAGATTTACACTCTGGACCATAAAACCAGCGAGATCATCCCTCGTGCTGACATCCCCAGCCCCCGCAAGGAGTGCAGCGCCTGCGCCATCGGCTGCAAGGTCTACATCACCGGTGGCAAGGGCTCCGAGAACGGCGCTTCCAGGGACGTCTGGGTGTACGACACCCTCCACGACGAGTGGGCCAAAGCTGCTCCCATGCTGGTGGCGCGGTTTGGCCACGGTTCTGCCGAGCTGGACCACTGCCTGTACGTGGTGGGGGGTCACACGGCCATGAGCGGCGCCTTCCCGGCCTCTCCCTCCGTGTCCCTCAAGCAGGTGGAGCACTACGACCCCCAGCTGGACAAGTGGTCGCTGGTGGCTCCTCTCCGGGAAGGCGTCAGCAATGCCGCCGTGGTGGGAGCCAAGATGAAGCTGTTTGTTTTCGGGGGCACCAGCGCCAACCAGAACAAGCTGCCCAAGGTGCAGTGCTTCGACCCCTGCCAGAACCGCTGGACGGTGCCCGCCAGCTGCCCCCAGCCCTGGCGCTACACGGCCGCCGCCGTGGTGGGCAGCCACGTCATCGTCATCGGCGGGGACACGGAGTTCTCGGCCAGCTCCGCTTACCGCTTCCACAGCGACACCTTCCAGTGGTCCAAGTTTGGGGATGTCACGGCCAAGTGCATCAGCTGCCGCGCTGTCACCTCGGGGAACAGGCTCTACGTGGTGGGGGGCTACTGCGGGGCTCAGCGCTGCAAAACCCTGGACTGCTACGACCCCTCGTCCGACACGTGGAGCAGCGTCACCACGGTGCCCTACTCGCTCATCCCCACCGCCTTCGTCAGCACCTGGAAGTACCTGTCAGCCTGAGACCTGGAAGGTAAATAGCTGTGGGTCATGCAGAGCTCCTGTGTGTCAGGTTAAAACTTGAGGGGCAGATGCACGTGGCTCTGGACTGGAGTTGTCCTAGAGAACAGCTTTGTGTATCAGCTCCAAAGCTTCCAGGCTGGTAGTGTGGGATCTCAAAGCCCTGCAGGAGAGAGATCTCTCTAGGTGCTGAAACGCTGCAGGGAGAAGATCAGTATAAATAACGAGACTCTTAACCTGGCATCTTGGCCCGTGCAAAGATTTTGGGGAATGCTGTGTGCAGGGATTGGGTGTCGTGCCTGGGTCGGGAGGCTGGAGGAGCTGATGTTTGTGCAGGCAGGCTGTCTGCAGGAGCTGGGACAGACCCCGTGGTGCCACCGGCTCCAGCTGCTGCTTTTAGCACAGCCTCCTCCTCCTGGTGCCACGCTTAATCTGCCAGTGGCACCCAAATGTCTTGTGGGACGCCAGGGCTGTGAGCTGGTGCCAGAACAAGATTATAGCTGGGATTTAGTCCCAGAATGGTGGGTAATTGCATTTATAAGACAAGCCTTGTCTATGTATAAACACAGGGTTTCTCTGCTTCTAATTATTCCCTGGTGTCCCTTTCATGCCATTGCTTTTCTGCTACACAGAGATTGACTTTCAACATTTGCAACTGGAATTAAATCTTTCTAAAGGCTTTTGGCAGAAACTATGCCAGTGAATCACAGACCCTGCAGGGTTTTCCTTTTCTCCTTGCAAGAGTCGTGATGTCTAAATAAAATTATTTACTGTAATAAAATATCCAGTGATACCTTTAGAAAATTCCTGGCTGTAGAGGGGAATCAGCAGGCATTGCTGGGATTTCTCTGGGATTTGAGGCCTGAGGAGTGGGGTTGGGGTTGCTGTGCCCTGGTCTCACAATACTCTGCTCTGCACCATAGGCTTCACACCTGGTTTTGCCAAGTGCCTCCCTTGACTGAGGATCCAGATGGAGCACACAGGCAGCAGGAGCACCTCCTCCCACCTGGCAGCTCTGTGAGCTGGGTGCCATCAGCACCAGCAGGGCTCGAGGCAACTGGGTTTTGGCTTTGAATTGCTTCTGCAATCCATCCCCTCGGTCAGGCCAGGGAGGGGACAGGCACGGAGGGACCTCCTTGGGCTGGCAGCTTGTGCTGTCCCTTGAGACAGCAAAAGGTTTCCAAGTGTTCTCCTAACTTGTGTGATCTCAGAGCAGGAACCAGAGGGATTATTTTGGTTTCAGTGATACTAGAAAGGAGAAAGGACACTCCTGACCAGCTGCAGGGCTGCACTGCTGGGACTCGCAGCACCCAAGCAGTAGCCTGCAATATCAGAACATGTGACAGTACTTTGCCCATGTGCTGGTTCTGCACATTTATTTCTTTTTTATACAGCAGTTTTGTGTGTTTATTACTCAGCCTGGAGCTGCTTCAATAAATCTGAATAAAATCCACCGTGTCCCTTGCCTGTTGTGTGTGCTTAAGGTGCAGGTTTTCCCAGCCCACACCTGAGACCATATTTAGAAGAACAGTGAGGAGCATTCCCTGCTGCAGTGCAAATCAAGGGCTCAGATCTTCCTGTGTCTTTGTAACTTGGGACTGAGGAAAGTTCAGATCTCACACTGCCTTCTGGCTTTGAAGGAGACACAAATCTCTTCAAAACTTCAAAGATTAAGTATTCTCTGCCCTTTCCTGGTCACTCTGCACAGAGTGGGGTTTCCTCACTATCCAAAAGAATGGGAGAAGGTGCTGCCCCTTCTGTCCCAAAGGGCTGTGTGCTCCAGGCCCTGCTCCAGGTGAGGCAGTGCCTGGGAAAGAAAAGCACTGTTAAGGCGAGGAGGTGAGACAGGAACCAGCATGGTCAGAGGAAACAGGCACCAAAGGTACAACCAACTGTCTCACCACAGAAGCATGGTTTGGGTGTGATCCATTATTTCAGAATTAAATAAATCAATGTCACAACTCTTCCGAGCTGCTTGCACAGGCAAGAGCTGGCAGGAAGGGAAGGAAGGGAGCTGCCCTGCTGCTGGGGGCTGGAGCAGATGCATCAGCTTCTTTTCCAGCCCCTTTTCTGATTCTTTTTCCATTTTCAGCCCCCAGGCTGGGCCTTTTTTCATGCACCCTTGTTGTGCCTCCTCTCCATGGCTGGCTGAGCCCAAGGGGAGCTCGTCAGGCTGCAGGGAGAGGAGCCCACAGCTCACCTGGAGCACACAGGCAGCAGCAGGGACACAGACTCATTTTGATGAGAAAAGATCATGGGATCCAACCATCCAGCAGCTCCCAGCCTGGCTGTGCCTTGCAAGAGGGGAAAATCACAGCACAGGACTCTGCTGGGACCAGCAGCGGTCTGGAAGTGTCTCCAGCCCTGTTACCCAGCCAGGAGCTGCCTCACCTTTGTTACATCTCCAGCTACTCCTGAGGGCTGGACAGAGTCCGACCGTGCTCAGCGAGCCGGAGGAGTGGAGGTTTCATTCATGGCCCTTTGAGCAGCAGCAGCTGTTTTGTTTATGCTGCCAAGCAATAAACGCTGGCTCCCCGCCACATCCGCCTCCCGCCCGGGGGATGGAGCAGCCTCCAGCAGCACGGATCCGTCTGCCTGGGCGTTATCCGAGCCAGGCTCGGGTGTTCTCAGCTGGGGGAGCGAGCCCCAGCTCTGCTGCTCCCTCCTTTCAATCCACCCCCCTCTCAGGGAAAACCGGCGCTCCAAGCACACCCGGGCTGGGCAGCTCCGCGGTGCCTCCCTGCTGCGGGCAGCAAAGCCAGCCCGGGCTGCACCGCCTCGGTTCGTCCCCCTTCACCTGGCAGAGAGCCCCGTCCTGTCCCTCCAGCTCCACCTCCTCCTGGCAGGAACCAGCTCCCGGCTCCCGGAGTACCCTGGGGAAACCAGGGAGCTTCACTGGTGCGTGCCTGAGCCCTCCCAACAGACCTGTTCTCCCAGTTTGACATTTCCATGCGTGGATCTGCTTCGCTGCCAGGGCCAGGAGGTTCAGGCCAGCTGAGCTGGAGGTGAATTTGGTTTAGAGGTGAATTTGGTTGCTGGGTAGAAATCCTCGTGAATTAATAGAATTCATTTAGAATATCAGCATATCTCAAACCTAAACCTCTCCTAGCTCAGCCCCCCACTTGTGTCTGCACCTCCAGCTGCTGGAGTTAGACCCCAGCCCAAAGTCACACCTGGAAGATGTGATGCCACGTGGGCATGGCAAGGCTCAAAGGCAAAACAATCCAAGTGGGACGTCACTGTCCCATGGCATGCTCCTCTTCTCACACAAAGCTTAGAAGCCACCACAGCCAGAGAAGTCTGGGATCAGACTGACCCACCTCCCTCCTGGCCACAAGACAGACAGACAGGGCTGATTTTAAGGGAATTGCTGCTTGGGTTTGTAGGTGCCTCCTGCTCAGCAGCTCCTGCTGCCAGAGCACCAAGACAGCATTGTAGCTTTTCTTCCTTCCAAGCACAGCAGTGGCTGAGAAATTCCCCTTCCTGGTTAAGATGGGATATGGATCAAGAAAATGTTCTGCAGCACACCCACCTCACATCTAGCAAGGAACTGCTACAATGATAATTCATGGCAGCCCAAGAAAAACAAAGCTTTAATTACACACAGTATGGCTTTGTTCATGACTTCCAATGTTCCAGAAGAGAAAAGGGACATTGCACACCTGAAATTCCCTGGCAGATCTGCATTCCATGTGCAGTCCTCTGGGATGGCTTCAGGTCTAGCAAGACACTGTGCTCCACGCAGAAGTGACATCAGCTGCTGCTCTGACACGGGAGAGGCACAGGCACACTGTGCTGTCAGCAAGGACTTTTCATGGTCTTGTGCACAGGGAATCATGGAATGATTTGAGTTGGAAGGGACTTTAAAGCCCCTCCAGTGCCACCCCTGCCATGGCAGGGACACCTCCCACTGTCCCAGGCTGCTCCCAGCCCTGTCCAGCCTGGCCTTGGGCACTGCCAGGGATCCAGGGGCAGCCCCAGCTGCTCTGGGCACCCTGGGCCAGGGCCTGCCCACCCTGCCAGGGAACAATTCCTGCCCAAGATCCCATCCAGCCCTGCCCTTCCTCAGCTTAAAGCCATTCCCTGTGTCCTGTCACTCCAGGCCCTTGTACAAAGTCAAGGAGCCCCAGAACAAAGTGATGCTGCTCTGTCTGAGCCTCCAGTGCCTGTGACAGTCCCAGAGCTGGGGACCCTGTGACCCTGACCTCCAGCAGTGCCAGCTCCAGGAGGGTTTGGTTCTTATCCTCTGCCAGATCCCACGGGCACAGCAGCAGCAAACAATGTAGGACAGGCCCCACATCCCTCATCTGCTGAGCCTTGGGCTGGCCCCATCGCTGGGATGAGAAATGAAACCGGATTTGAGTCACAGGGCTGAGGGAAGGGAAAGGCAGCAAGCAGCACATTCCCACTGCTGGAGCACACTGTGGAGCCAACATCCTCTGTGCATGTTTGTCCTCGAGCATCTGGCTCGCAGATGAATCCCAGATGCACGTATGGGAACCATCAGCCTTGTCTCACCCACATGAAAGAGGGAGGTTTAGCATAAAGCTGGTCATTGCCGATGGCCTCGGCGTGATTCATGCACAGAAAGAATGTGGTTTGGGTTTCGGGTTAATTAGCTGCAGATTGGGGAGGGAGACAAGGCAGGGCGGAGCCGCCGGGATATCGGTGTGAGCAAGTTAGCAGCTCTGAAGGCACCGCCAGTGTGTCCTGAAGTCACACCCTGCCTGAAATCACACCCTCCTGTCTCACAGGAGTGACAGCCTCACCAGTGCCACTGCCAGGCGAGGTGTTTGCAATCCCCAAGGAATGTCTGCCTTGCTGTTGTGGCAAAAACTGAACGTAGCAACACCTACACACCTTTGAACACGGATGGCTGCAGCAGCACCAAACTTCTAACACATGCAAATTCTGCCCAGGATTTAAACTTGCCTCTGCTGAGCTCTGGGCTGCTGCAGCTGGGCAGTTCCCAGTGGGAATCTGTGCTGCAGGGATCCCTCCTGGCCATGTTAACCCTGGATCTCCCTGATCCAGGCTCCTCTTGCCTTCCTGGAAACAATTCCTACAGGTCTGACATGAAGACAGCTGCACAAGAATGCACTGCAGCTCCCCTTAGCTTCTCTCCTAGAAGCTCCCTCCCTGCTGTCCCCCACAAAACCACTTTGATTCCACTTCTTGCTGCCAAAAAATATTTAGAAATGGACACAGAGTGGCTGGCCTTGCTGTGGTGCCACAGAGACGAGGTCTGGCAGCACAGAGGCAGTGACTGATCTCCAGTGGGCACTGTGGCTCAGCTCCCAGGAGCTCCACAGATGGAGAAATATTTTCCTAAAAAGAGCACAAGCAAAAGCTTCTACACACACTCACTTGGAGATGTCATTCTCTCACATGACAGCCTGCTAGCTCCCATAAAGACCAAATTTTAAACACTGGTCTGTCTGAAGTCTTTGATTATTTATGTATGTGGAAAAGTAGAAAAAAGTTTGTTTTTCCAGTGAAGTTCCAGTTTGCGTCACAACCCAGATGTCACATGCACTTCAGAGGCTGCTTGTTTTACTGACTGCTGCACACAAAGGCCCAGGGACCCCCAAAGCTGCTTTGATAAGCCCCAAAGGCAGTGACAGGCACACCACACCGCTGGCACTGCCACCAACCCTGGCTCGGGACTTTCCCCAGCCCTGGCTGCAGCAGGATTCCGATGGCAAACCCCTCCCTCCTCCTGGAGAGCACCAATCCACGGCCCAGTTCCCCCACTGTCTCCCTGGTTTTGCATCTGTTCTGCTCTCTAGAAACGATTGGAGGTTACAGCTCTTGCATTTGCTTGCCAGCTGTGCCAGCAGTGGGGATTTCAGCAGGAAACTCAGCCTGCTGCAGCACTGGGAAGAGCAGCCCCAGCCAGAGGCTATGGGATGGTGCTGGCAGCAAGGGCTGCCAAACTGGCACGAGCACTAGGGAGAAAGTTTCTATTTTTGTTATCCTTGTTCCAAGTGGGAACCGATACTGCCTGGGACAGAGCCAGGCATGTCTCAGGCTGGCACCATGCAAAGCACCTCCACACTAATGTAAGCAACTTAGCCAAGCTCTCTCTCACCAGCAGAGTTCAGATGTTTGGGAGCAGCTGATCTTTCCCTCAGGTGTTCACCTCACTGCCAAGGGCTGCAGCTGTTTGTATTTCTGCACTGAATACCTCCCGTGCTCTGTCCTCTCCTTTGCAAAAATGTCACAGTTTTGTTCTTGTGGCACATTATTTCTGTCCAGAGTAGAAAACGAGAAGCACGTGAGAAGTGGCAGCTGCTTTGATCTTCATTCAAATAGAAAATGATAAATAATTATATAAAGGCAGACAGTTTTTAAATGTTCTTTTTTTTTATTGCTAGAAGTTGGTTTCAGTCCTATTGCAGCTCTGAAATCCTTCAGTGGAGAAACAATGCAATCATTGTAAAAATCATCATTTGGTGTGCTAAGATCATGTTTACAATTAATCAAGAGTGCACAATTCAACAGAATATTAACATTTAACCATCAACTTTACAAATAAAATAAAGACTACAAAGATGTTGCTACTGCAGTATCAACAGTAAAGGAAATATTTACAATGTTTACACCCTAACGAAAAAACAAAACCAAACTCTTCCCCAACAAAATGGTCAATTTAACCATGGACCATGATTATTTATTAAAT
Source organism: Haemorhous mexicanus (assembly GCF_027477595.1). Classification (NCBI taxonomy): domain Eukaryota; kingdom Metazoa; phylum Chordata; class Aves; order Passeriformes; family Fringillidae; genus Haemorhous; species Haemorhous mexicanus. Next base: position 3,880,801 of record NC_082369.1, read on the forward strand.
CTTTACAGTGCAAGGTGGGCCTAGAAACCAGACCTAAGACTAAAGAGTGTCAAGAGAGTTCACAGCTCTGAGTGAGATGCACACAGTTATGCCAACAGGATCTACACCCATGAGAGATCTCCTTCTGGCTACAGACAGAAATGGAATTTGAAATCAACTTTTCTAAAGTGCTCCAATTTCTTTCAGTACAAAAATATAAAAAACTGATTTATAAACATGGCACAAATGTTATGAACCGGAGCTCACACATGCTGTTTGAAGAGGAAGGTGCTGATGGAGGATGATGAAGTCGCCAGTGGTTACGAAGATGTTGGGTCTGGTCTCGAAGAGAGAGCAGGGGAAAGGCTTTGCTTTGCCTACAGCACTTGTGTAACCTGGCATGCAGATCTGCTTCCTGGTAAATGTGAGAACTGCTGGGGAAGACAACAAAATCTCCAAATTCCCTTGCATGGGGGGCACAACACACAGGGACTCCACTGAGCAGCACCGGGGAGCCTCAGCTCCCATTCCGCAGAGTTAGAAGTAAAATGAAATAAGTATTTTTAACCCTTTCCTAGTTTAAGTTTCGACTCTCATTGTAAATGCAAATGACAAACACCAAGCTCCATGTATGCAGAATCATCTGACCACTACTCAGAAAGACAAAACTGCCTGCAAATTATTTAGAATGACTCCTAGCTGTGCAGGAAGGCGAGTACCTGGATGAGCAAGCGTCTCTAGGAACACCAATTCTTCTGCCTCACGCTGGGGGGATGAGCAGCGATCCCAATTCGTGGGACATGCCACAGCTACAATCCACAGACAGCACAGTTAAAAACTAGGGAAGCATCCACAACACACACAGGGCAGCTGTGCTCAGCACTAGTGGCCATGGAGGCATCCTCAGCCTGGAGCACGGAACCTCCACATTCCAGATGGGAAGAGGAAGAGGAAGCCTCCTTAACACCAGAGTTCAAATTGAAATCAGAACCATAGAAACAGCCTCTACATTGCAACACCACAATACTGAAGGACAAACATGCTGATAATTTTAAGGCTGTGACACCAAGCAAACAGGGCGGCAGTTCAAAGCTCGTGCTGGCATTTCCTCCACACCCCAGCTCAGAAAGAAGCCAAAAGGCACCTGGGAGGCACAGAATTTTGAACTGTCTAATCCTCAGAAATCACTTAAAAGGAAAGTTTTAGCTGAAGTGATCAAAAAGTCCAATAGGAAGGATGTAACTCAGAATCAATAGCAGGTTACTTAGCCCAGGACACGGCAGTACTTTGCAAACTAATTCACCTAGAAGAGTTCTTTCCTAGGAAGAAGATTTGAGTGAAGAGTCCAAAACCAGTTCACTCAACTGGAGTGATTTGTTAACAATCTCACAGATTCAGTTTTGCACAAGTGAAGAGACCCACGATTCATTTAAAGAAAGTCATATTCATTAAAAGAAAATAATTCACTTGCTTCCCTCAGCCATCCACGGATCCCCTGCCCACACTCTGGCAGCAATGAGGTATCACAGCACCTGCTAATTCCCAAAGCCTCTCCAGGCTGACCCAAGTGACAGAAGACACCATCTCTGCTCAGGGTGCAAACAGGTTTTGTAAAGGAGCTGCAGCCAGACACGTGCACTGAGGACAGAGAATGACTTCTAAGGTCATTTCTCAGCTACAGATTGAAGACCCATATTCCAAGGAGCTTTTGGAGTTTGAGCCAACAGCCTGGCCTGCCACAGGCCATCTGTTAACAGCCAAAACTTATTTCAAGCACTGCTGACAAGAAGTATTCAAAAAGTTAATGTTAAAGATAAAACATTAAAATAAATAGGGTCACACTGCAGACTTTATGTTGCACATGTCACTGTTGTCTATTCAAATTTGTCCATTGCACAGAAGAAGAAAGCAACCAGTGAGCTGCTCCAGCCCTTCCAACACTCCCTCCCATACTTTTGGACAGGCACAAAATAAACCTAAATAAATGTTTCCAAAATTTGCTTCCAAGCACCCAAACTGACATCCCTTCTTGGCTGAGATGATTTAGTCCACTGATGCAACCTAGCTTTGGGCTAAAACTCCTAAAAACCTGGTAATTTAAGGCAGTGGGGGCACTGAGTTTTCACTAGGAGCAGCCCAAACCACAGCATGAAGGAGAGAACATCCTGTGCATTCCTGCTGCTTCCCTGTGTGCTTCCAGGGGAAATTCCAGGGGGCCAGAGTCTGCACATCACCCAGTGGAAAAATCAGTGCCAGTCCTACAGAGCTGCTGGATCCCACACTGCTGCATGGATCAGGAGTTACACTGATTTTAAGAATTCCCCTCCATTCCAAACTAGCTTTTCAGAATGCAAAAACTGAATATGGAGTGGAACTCTGTTCTAATCATCAAATATATGATATCCCAAAACTACCAAATCACCTGTGGAGCAGTCCCACTCTCTTTCCTGCTGACAATCACTCCAGGTTCTGCAATGCTGCTGATGTACTAAGCAGTCCTTTGGTATTAAAGCCAAGTGTGTCCAGTTTCACTTGTGGGGGGCTGGGGAGGCATCCCCAATCCTGTACTGAGCCATTGAGTTTGGAGTTCCCTCTCAATGAACCCAGTGCCACTGTCTCAGGTTTGTAGCAGCACCACTCAGCTAAGAAAAAGACCCTTAAACCCAAGAACTGTTCCAGCAGGAGTGCTTGTCCCTAAGACCTACTCAGTATTTTGTAGCTTATCTTTCCCCTTTCTTAAATTTCTTGTCTGAAGGCAATAACCCAAATTATCACCATGTGAAAATATAAACTGCTGCTGTTTTCTGCTGAAAATTATTGATAAAGTTTCTTGCACTGTAACTACTGAAATAATTTTAAAACTTTCAAGCAAAGAGAAGTTATGGCCTTAAAGACATCACTAACATCATACAGGGCCTAATCACAGGGACAGCTCAGAGGAGACTGGCAAACACCACTGGATCCCCTGCGATGAGACTGGATGGAGAACTGATCAGACCTTCCATCCACTGCTGCTAAAATCACTTTAAATCAGTTAAAGGTATTAAAAAAAGTTATTATCAATCATGTCCTGAAAGGTATTAATCCAAGATTTTAAGCTTTGAGATCCTGATTCCTTTAATTCTGTAACAATACCCCTAAACAATCTCTCCTGTGCATCATTATCTGACCAGTCACACTCAACACACACCAGAACACACATCCTTGGGTGAGGGTGGGAAAAGAATCCGGGACACAGAGTGAAAAACACAACACAAAATGACTGTGCAAATTACTACAAAGGGAAATAATGCCTTTTTGAGCAGAACACTTAATGTCACCACCATTCTATGATCAAGAACTGACCCATTTCACAAGAGGTATCAAAGCTGGTTTAGCTGAAAGCAGCTAAACACAGGTCTAGCTAAGAGTATTTTTTTATTATAATTATTTTTAATTCTAAAACCAAACAGTTCTTATTCCCTTCATTCCTAACACGATGCTACAGAGAAGTCTCTGCAGCAACAGCAGCTTTGATATCTTCTGGTACTGGGAGTATTGTCCCAACAAATTAACAGACAAACAAAGGATGCAGAAAACAGGATTAAACAAGACAATAAATTACTGCATTTGAACACTTCTTAGACATGTCTTCAGCAAAGAACTAAATCCAAGTCTCTAAGTTCATTCTGAACCAACTGAGGAGTTTGCCTGGGAACCTGTACTGCTGTCCCCAACAGGGAGACAGGGTCCCAGTGATGCTGGTGGCCAATGAAATGTGCATTCAGTCCAACTCTTCATCATCACTGTGAATTCTCACACGTCCAACCCTTCTCCTCCACAAACAGGTGGAGCTCCTGCCCCTTGAAGATGCTGTCAGAAGCTCACCTTACCTTCTCTTCCACTGTACCTGGCCACGGGGCTTGTACCACAGGGTTCACAGTGCCTGGCACACCTGGCTGGGAGGGGACTGGCTTGCTGTCACCTGGTTACCAACACACAACCCATTACTGAACTGGACCTGGGAAAACAGATTTAAAAATTTGCAGCCATTTTGGGGCCTACCACTAAAACTTTTTACATAAAAATCTGGGTGGTTCAACATCACCAATAACAATTTGCAAGATGGTGCCCATGAACAGTTACATTCTCCAAAAAGAGCACATTACAATAAATGTCAGAATTTTAACATGCTCTGAATTGATATAGCCATGCCATGTGTCAACACACTGGAGAATTTAAAAGCAAATTGTTACTACTGTGCCCTCATTCTGAGCTGCTGGCAGAGAAGCCAACAAAGCAGGACAGTAATCCTGGTCTGGTCCTTGCTTGTGGTAACTGGGCAGGGATCAGAAGACATCCACGTCGGGTCTCCATCACCGTGCACACTGGGGCCTGAGTTCTTGAAACAGTGTGTCAGGTGATTCATCTTCAAATGCAAACAATTAGAAGAAAATGACATCTTCTTTGCTGGTATCATCTTGCACATTCAACAGACTGGGCTGAGAGGGCACCAGAGGCTGAACCTGAACGTTATTGGGCTTGAAGAGGGTCGCTGAGGCAGATGAAAGTGCTTCTGGCTGAGCATCTGTAGGGCCATACAGTTCTAGAGGGGAAAAAATGGAAGAAGACATATTCATGACACTGCAGAGAGAGCCTGAGGCACTTCCATGGACAGGCAAGTTGGCCAAGGCATACCTGGCTGGAATGCAGTGGTCTGGCTGCTTGGGAGGGATGGGCTCGCTGACCTCCTGCCTCTCAGGACAGCCTCCTCTCGTCCAGCAAGCCTGGGGGGAAGCAGCTGCTTCTGATCAACAGAGGCTGAAGAAAATATTTCATTTATTAGTACTGAGGTGAGCAGCACTTCACAAATGTCACTGCCTCACGCTGGGGCCACTGTACTGACACCTTCACACACCCAAGAAAGCTGCAAAACCACAAAGAGCTGGTGCTACTGACATTTTCTCTTCAGCTGTTTAAACTACGAATACTTTTCCTTGAGACTTCTAGTTCAGTTACTGGCAGACCCTAACAATCTCAGATTTAAAACCAAGTATCACCAAGTACAGCAGAGAGAGAAAAAAATCTTTATAGAATTCAAATAGCAAATGGCCATTTGTGCTACTTCTAACACGCAGAGCTGTGATGAACTTTTGTCTCTGCTCTCCATCTGTCTCACAGCTGCTCAGCAGCACAGCCCACTGATTCTGGTGTTACAGCCTCCCAGTTTCTTAGTTTCAACAATGAAAGCAGTTCATAAAATAGCTATTCTGGATCTAAAGAACTTCTCTCTTTCAGTACACATTCCTTACATGCCACAAAACCCAAATTCAGAGCATTTTTGCCTCTGGTACAGAAAGTTTTGTTCCATTTTATTCTAAGATCAACACATGGGAATAACAAGCATGAAGCCCACTAATGCTCACAAGAGAACAGAGACCAATATATTAGTGGTTTATACCTTTCATATAAATTACAGAAAAACACTTTAAGTCCATTTCCACTGCAGAGACCATTATGTAAGAGCTATTAGAAATAAACTGGGGAGATGTGGCATTAGAACTTTATATTACCAGCATTTGGCATGCAGGGTAAGAGGATACAGGCTTCATTTATGTGCAAAACCATAAGCAAGTTTGCAAAAGCACTAAACTTTATGCATGACAGAGACAGATGTTTCTGCAATAAGCCAAAACCACTCCCCCTGATCTCCCTCTGTCAGGTTTGGCCCTGAGTCCTCTGTGGCAGTGCAGAGTGATGGACAAGCGTGCCAAGTCTGAATCTGGCACAATGCTAAAAAGATAATTTTGTAACTTAAAATTACAGGCCATTCCCCTAGGCTGGCAGTGGGGCTACTTTAAGTGGCAGAGATAAAAGGGTTTTGAGTGAGTCTGTCACTGGCAAAGATCACTACTCCAGTACCCAGCAGTTAGAAGCAGAAATTACACCAGGACAGGGTGACTGCATTTTTACTTGCTTCTATTTGTGACAAAATTAGCCCCTTTCAACTCTACAACACACACAGCATCTCAATTTTGGCCTGGAGATCTGTATTTAATGACTGACTGGTGCTAAGAAAAGCACTGCATTCGATGTCACTACAACTCTGGACAGACTGCAAGAAAAGGCTAAGCCAGCCTCAAAACATTTCGCTCATGCACAACAGCTTCCTTTTTTTTTTTTTTTTATTTTGCTCTTTTTCTTTAACACTACAGTTAGACAAGAAGATTTTGCATCCAGGTTTAGAACCTCTCACCACAATTCTGTTCTGTTGGAATACACACCTCTGTTTTCAGCATTATCCCTTTGGCTTATATTTCCAATTCAAACATATAGACATGGAACTCCTAACAGGATTTTAGGAGGTTAAGAGATTTTAACTGCAGCAAACACACTAATAACTTGCAGCATATTAATTTCTGGGTTTCATACAGAGGTTTAATTGCAGGGTCCTGTCTCCCTGTGATCCTGGTGGAGATCAGAAATGTATTTAAACGGACTTAAAAAAACACATACCTGAACTGTCTGTCCTATGAGATGCTTTGCTCTTGCCACCTTTCTCCTTGCTTCCTTTTGTGAAGGTGGCCAGCTTGGTGGGGATCTGCTGCTGGACTGCAGCTGGTTTCTGGATCTGGTTGGTTGCACTCAGGAGATGAATTGGCACTTCATTCTTCAGGGAGGGCCGGGTCTCCAGGGTGGTGCTGTCCCTGCGCGCCAGGTCCGGCCGCTCCAGGAACTCCAGCCCGGCCACCGAGCTCACTCTCACTGAGGATTTGGAGCCAGCTGCAGATGGTTCCACCCCTTCTCCATTGAAGCTGATGGAATGACTGATCATCTGGCTCTGCAAGAGGAAAAAGGCATTCTAAGGCAAACGGGGATTTTCAGCCTCTCCTGCACAAGGAGAGACCATCCCCAGCCCCAAGGGCATGAAGCACTTCCTAGTGCAAAGCAGAACAGGAAGACAAAGCCTAAAGGCTCCTGGGGAACAGAAAGAAGAGCAAGGTGTAAGTCCTTGGAGACTGAAAAGAACATCAGCAGCTCCAAACTGCTTAACAGTGCACCTAGGAAAGAGCAGACTGCACAGAGTGATGACAGAGCAGAGAGAAAGCAGGACTTTCAGAAAGTTTCAATGAATCAATTTAATCAGACCTCCAAATTTCTGTTCAAAGTACAAGAAATGTTTTTAGAAATCAACTGTACAAAATGCTGCTGACGTAGCACAGCTTCTGCAATCAGACAGTTCCTGAATTTGGAAACTACTTAGCCAGCCACAACTGAAAATAACTTATTCTTTATTTCTATCTTTTTAAAATATATTCTCATTGCCAGACATCTGGGTGGAATTTCACAGACACTGGGAAACTGCCAAGCTCTGGTCTCTCTGAAAGTAGCCATCACCAGCTACTTCAGATGATGGTTTGAGGAGCCCATCAAAAGGCAAGAACAGGCTGGTGCTGCAGCAAGTGCAACCTTCATCCAGAAGCAAGCAGGTTAACAGGAACAAAACTGAGAAAACCAATCCCCCACCTGGCCCATTTCTGGGGAGAAGGTGCCTGACACTGTGTTCTGCTTCTTCAGCTTCTTTTGCTGATCCAGGCGCTCCCTCTCCTTCTCCACAGCTCTCTGGGCTTCCCTCAGCCTCTCCAGGTCGTGCTGGTAGGCCTCCCTCTGCCTCTCCAGCTCTTCCCTGTCCTGGCTCAGCCTCTCCCGCAGCTGCCGCATCTCCTCGGCGCGCTCCTGCAGCTGCGCTTCCTTGAGCTCAAATTCCCTCTGCTGCCGGCTCTTCTCCCGCTCCAGGCGCTGCTGCTCCAGCTTCAGCTGGCTCTGGAGCTTCTGGACGTTCATCAGCTCTTCCCTCTGCTTTTCGAAGTTCCGCTGCTTCTCCTGCTCCAGCAGCAGATTCCCCCGGGTGGACTGCAGCCGGTACTGCTTCTCCCGGTCTGCCATGGTGGCTCGCTGCACCTCGATGTAGCTGTCCTGCTGAGATATCACAGCCTGCAGGGGATAAAAGTGCAGCATGAGGCAGCCAGGTTTAAAAAACATGCACAGCTAAGCAGGAGACAACAGCATCTAGCAGGTGAGGTTAGAGAGCCTTTTTCTTCCACAGCATATCTTAATTCCAGCTCGTACAGCCCATGGTGACTGACACAATATTGAAGATGGCCAAGCAAATGAATTATGCTTATGTGTGAAACAGGATATTTCTTGTACCTAGAATTGTTACTCTGAATCAAACCAGTCAAAATATTGCTGATTACAAGGTAACAGTAAAAACAACTAATTCATACACACCTGTATGAACAGTGAGCACAAAGAGCAGACAGAGCTCAAAGCAGGAAAAGAATTAAGTGAGCAGGAAAAAGGAAATAATTACTTAAGACAACAGCTCTAACACTTCCTCCAAAATACCAGGCAGAGTTTCCTTGAGTCTCAGGTCTAAATTCTGCACTTCACTCCAGCTTTAGGGGATATTTTCAAGGTAGCTCCTCTCCACACCTGCATAAATTTTATTACATTTAATGCCTAACTAATCTCTTGGATAGTAAATAGTGGTTTACCTGAAGACTGAAGAGCAACTGCAACAGCGTCTGTATCCTATGGACAAGCTGAAGAGGAGGAAAAAACATTAGGCACTTGAGCAGAACTCTGTTTTGAGGCTTTAGACTTTTAAAAAAATTTTTAGCAGTGAAAATAATCCATGGTATTTGTACAAAAAGACACACAATGGAAGCATGGCCACCAGAGTACTCTAGCACAGCAAAAGCCAATATGCAGGCACAAGGAGTTTCAGTTTATCATCCTTGTGCAGATGTGAATCAGTGCCCAGCAAATCCCCCTGGGATTCCACAGTGACATCTTCATCATCTTTTCTTCACCTGAACTCTTTAACCATCACTTCCTCCCACGCCCCAGAACTGAATCACTGCACAGGTACAGACCTCGCAGGGATTCAGAGGCAAGTTTGGCCAGTGAGCTGTTAATGTGCTGGGTTCCACAGACATTACAAACACTGAGTTTTGGAGGTGGTTTGATTTCATATGCTATTATTAGACTATGGCTATTTGCCATTGGATTTCTTCACATCAGAAATAACATACCTGAGACTCTACGGTGGGCTGAACACCACTGCTGTCATCCAGCCTCGTCCCATCACTCTGTAAGGGAGACAAAACCAACATTTGTGCTAGGGACACTTGCTGGGCACTGAAGTGCTGCCAGAAAGGGCTGGGATTGCTCCCATGCACTGAAGGACATATATCAAAAATCCTGAGCTCATAAGCCAAGCTGAAACAGCAGTGTGGTGATTAAAGCTGTGTTAATGGGACGGCATCAAACGAGCAAATGGAAAACTGAATTATCTTGCCTCTCAAGTGCTGAGCTACCAAGTTGCCCCACAAAACATCCTTATTAGAGCCAAGTAATTTTACAGACAAAGCTGCTCCAGTCCAGCCCTGCCAGCTATGGCAACTTTGTGAGATTTGTTCTGCACCACTACCATGATGAGAAACACAAGAAAAAGCATTTAAATCCTCATAAACTCAACGTACAGTTTGAGATCCTTCTTCTGCATCAGAAGAGGGGTCATGGAGTTGCACATCTGAACTCAGTGCAGGGCCTCTCCAGTCCCACTGCCTCTGGTCACCACCACTGTTCTTCCTGCCACCTGAAAGAGGAGAGGAGTATGAGGAGCTCACACCAGCACAAGGCCTGGGATAACTCAGTGAGTGCCAGAAAAAGCAGAAAAACATGGTGACTTTGAACCAAAATGCAACTGCATAGCTACTCCATGCTGATCCCAACTGGAAGATCAGGCAACAGTGACACACAGGGCTGCTCAAAAAAGTTTAAAAACTTGAGAAGACCGGGTTAAGATAAATAGGGAGGGTAAGTTCAAATTACGTTACACTATTTTAAGTGAAGCAACCACAATGTCTGCATGAAAATAATCAGCTCCCAGAATTGCAAGTTCATGACATGGAATACTGGTCAGCAGGAATATTGCAGTCACTGCAGCACCACTGTGAGAGTGGTAGGAGGTAAGGGGAGAGGGACCCCTCTTGTAAAAAGTACATGACAGCTGTATGGAGCCTTCCAGAGACATCAGAAAGTGCTCTAGAGATTAACAACCAGTGAAATAAGGGCCATTCACTTTTTCAATTAATGCATGAAGCAAAAATAAAGATAAATAGTATTTGGTCTTTCCTCTTATTTCATTAATTAACTGATAAATCATCTGTGTCAAAAGAACAATTTATATTATCTAAGGATTCAGCAAACCTCTAGTGACTGTGCAGATACAAAGTGGAAAAAAGTGTTCATGACATAATGAAAGCAGACAGCTGAATTCAAATTTTCTAGGTTTTCAGGCCAGGCTTATTTTTTTTTAAACAAAATTAAAGTTCTGCATGGAATTGTGGTAATTATAAAGAATGGGTTACAGTAATGCCCTTAGCATAACACAGAGAGCCCTACTCTGCTCTCTAGTGTTGGTATCAGGAGCAAAAGATCCAACATGCTGGAGATTTGCTCAGATCTTCCTTTGCAGAGCCTGGTGAAGCATCCTTATATGAGAGCCTCAATTCTCTGTTCTTATTGTCTGTACAGTAATCACAGTAAAAAGATCAGAAAAATTCTGAGTGTTCACTTTCTTACTTTTACTTGAAATTGAAGGACTACTGTCATATCCTCCAAAGGTCTCTGCTCTCCGGGGGAGTCCTGAGCCATCCTCAGGCTGACAGGATGCACTGCCAAAGTGAGTGAAGATAAAGTCCTGGAGATTTTCAGCTGGGGAAGAGGAGAACATGTCATGTAAACAGCCATGTCTGTGCAGCAACACAAGTTATCATGCTAATGAGTCCACTCTAAGTTCAGGCGGTCTGAGATGTCCTCCAGTACAGATGAATTTTCCTTTGTGAGTAGCTCTGCATGACAGGCTCTTCATATGAACATGAACTCCTCCTTAATTGCAAGTTAAGATTATCAAGCTTTGAGTGTTTGTTTTTTCTTTCCTTCTTTTAAATAGAAACCATGTTTGGGCTTATTTTCTTTCTAAACAAACTATCTTTAGACAGGCTGTTTTTAATAGATAACCCTCCTATAATATTACATTTCAGGACTGTGTGTTATTAGAGCACTCTGTTACCCTTTCTGAACAGACTCATCCTAAGATTCCATTGGTTGATCCTTAAAAATAGAACAATCTAAGCTGTGCAGGTCTTCTACCTAAACCCACAAATGCACTTCACCTTTCTTGCAGGTTGGTTCTGGGAACGAGGAAGTCTGACCCGTGTTACATAAAAGCATTATGTTATTACAGGATGATTTTCAGGGCCTGTACTTAGATCTTGGGTGCTTATCCCCACCCCAGCACCTGAGTGAATGCCCACACATTCCCACATTCCATTCACCTTCAGTCACTGCAGACTTCAGAATTGCCTCTCCTTGCAGATTCTCTGAGATATCCCCCCGAAGAAGCAGCCTGGCTCGGGATCCTTGGGAATGGTCTTCAAAGCCATTCACCTCAGACATTTCCAGATAAATCTGTTGCTTCTCAGTGAGACTTTGCAGAATCAGGTCATCTTTCATGTTCAAACGCTCTGAAGAAGAAACAAATTCAGTCCTGCCTTCCTTGTCACTGTCACAGGAGTGTGTTCAGTTTGGGAGATTATCTTTGATTTTATGGCCAGAGCATCAAACGCAGAGATATAATTAACAGTTAAGGAGAAAACTTATGGAGCAGACAAAGCTTATGAGACTTCTTTAGCCACTATTTCTACAGAGTCTTACACCACCTTGAAAGACATATGAAGGAGAAACTTGATCTTGATAAAGAATTAGACAGCCATAAATCATAAATAATGCTGAGAAGCAGCTTGTAGAATATATAACTAAGTCATTACCTTGAAAATCTTTTAACTTTGCAGCTCTTGCTTCAGCCAGCCTCCTCTCTGCTTCAGGTTCATTAAATGTACCTCCTTCCTCATCAGGACAGCTGTCCAAAGGGAAAGACAGATTTATGTTTGATTTGCAGGTGAGATAATTTAAAACCAGCTCAGGATTCAACTCGAAGCTTTTGCCTCAGTTGTGGTTTATCCTGGTTGTCAAATCTTCCTCCCTTTTCCATAACCCTGTTGCATTTGACATCAGTGAGTGTTAAAAGTCTTTGACTAGTTTTTATTTCATCTTTATCAGTGGTTTCTTCCCAATGAACACAAACAGAATTGCATATTGAAGTCTTACAAAGGAAGTTTAAGGAGAGTCAAAAGGATTTTAAAGATAAATTTACACCTGTGAGTAGAAGACAAGCAAGAAATCAGGCTCCTGCTTTTCCCCCTCCCTTACCTCTCCACAGCCCTGCGGATGTGTGCCATCCAGGAATTCCTCTCCTCCTTGGAGCTGGTGTGAATTTCATACATTTCTGGTCCTTTCAAGGAAGCACTAATTAAGAACATTGCCTTTTCCTCATTAGCTACCTCTCTCACAATCAATTTTTGCAGTGAGATAACTGGTGGCTTAGAGTCCTGTAAAATAAAAGACAGTGCAGTAGCTGTGGTCTTTAGGAATTGTGTTTCCTAGCTGTCCCCCTTCCTGTTTATCCAGAGCCACCAGGAGCTGTAACATCATGAAATAACTCTGACCTTTTCACATGACACTTCTGAAGTTGTCATTTGACCAATGAAAACATGGAATGAAGAATATGCATGTCAGAAACAAGAGGTCTTGATACCTGATTGAACATAAAGCCTGTGTCAATTTAAAGATTCCTGCTGAGTCCCAGGAGTCAAGAACAGGCTCAAAAAATTTTGCTCAAAAGGAGACAACCACAAAATTTGAAAAAGAAAACAAAAACCTTAATGACACACTGTGAAGTGAAAGGAGAAAACAAGATGAAGTGTTAGAGATTTTAAGTTGGCTGCAAAAGAAATAAAACAGAGGTGTTAGAGGGTGTCAGGCCCTGATAAAAATGACACCAGGTGACAGGTAGTGTATTGTATAATGAGGATTAACTGGATTAGCTGTCAGCCTTTGCAGTGAAAACACATTTACAGGAGGGATATTAGTTACTAAAAACCTGTCTAGGCTTCCTACAGCAGAGCTCCAACATATGCAGCCTAGAAAGTTCCTTCCCAGGAAAAAGCAGCACTTTGTGACTGCTGAACCTTCACAGAATAATCTAGAGCCATGATAAGAGAACTGAAGTGTGAAGCAAACACCAGGAACAGCAGCTTCTGCCAGCTTCTCTGAGCAGCTGTACTGCAATTCCAGACACCAACAGAGGTCACTGGAAAAACAGAATCACTGAGCAGATCCATTTGCTCCCTCACTTGATTTATTTATGGAGAACTGATATTAAATTTCAAATGAACTGTATATCTACAGAGATGCAAAAAAATTGGTCAGACTCTAAGTGTAGAGCACGTTTCCAGAGGGGGGAAAAAAAAATCCACCACACAGCACCCTGTTCTGTGCATTAGGAGAAGGGTAATTGAAAAGCAGTTGTTTGTACAGCCCTGAGGTCACCAAAATAGCTTTTGCCATTAGAATTAATCAGCTCTAATGTTAATGTTTTGAAAAAAAAAAATACATCCAAGAAAACAATTACATAAAAGAGTTTCTCTGTTACAGGTTCTACAACAGCCATCAGTGAACTAGATCAGGACAAAATGTTCAAATCAACTTCTCTGAGGACACCTGTGGAAATGCCCTAGAAAAGCAAGTGAATTCACTGAATGTTCTGGAGTGCTGCAGCAATCTGCATTCAGTGCTTATTCCATGTATTTCAGGAAAGTTCTCTGCCCCTGGTAAATCTCAGGGCACTATGACCACAGTTAGCATGTCCCTAACTGAGATGGCAGACTCTTTCCCTGCACACTGAACAGAAGCAGGATTTATCTGCAAGTTTTTCAAAGCACAGTTCTAGCATGTGCTGTCCATGACACTGTGTACAAAATCTCAGCCTAACAAGTTCAGTGAAAGTCACAGCACAAGAAGAGGAACAGTGAAAACCATGGGAGATGTGGCAGCTACAACTGGCCAATGCAAGGAAATACTGGTTTGCACTGGGAGAGTGAGGAAAGATTCAATAAGTACCAGAACTGCTTCAGAAAAAGTGATTCCATAATACTTGGCTGATTTATTCACTTAATTTTCTTCCTGAACCACCTATAGCAAGTATCTAACATCCCTAATTGTGTTTCTTCTGTAGTTACTGTCACTTTCATAAATCCTCAAAGTGCATGCATTAAATAAAGAGAACAATACCTACCACGGATGCAAACGTGTATTTTTGGTCCTTTTCTTGTAAGAGCAACAGTACATCAGTGAGCAGGACTGCCAGAATATCTACAGTAACAAAAGAGACAAAAAGGGGAAAGGAAGTGATATTTCAAAGCAGAAAGACCAGTCCAGACTCAAAAATCACTTAACTTTTATTTCCTGCAGGCTAGGGAATAGCATGTCACCATTTGCAGTATTTGGTCTGTTACTGCCTTCCACCTGGGCTGGCCCCAGCCAGGCTGCACCATGCAGCACCAGCTGATTTAAACAGAGCCCATTTAAAGCTTGAGAACACCCACACACACATCCTACACATGGACTCCAGCACCCCAGAGGGAACACATCTCTCTCAACAGCAGATTCTTCTGGAACTGCAGCCATTCAGGGCCCACCTACTCCTGGCTGCACTTTCTGTGCCACTGAAGCTTCTTCTTGAGCACTTGAGCAATGAAGCTGCTCCAGCATTCCCTGATGGCCACTGCTTTGATTTTCTGGCAAATGCAGAATGAAGTGTCACGCGGCTGACATGACACAGGTTCTGCAAAGTGTGAAGCAGAGCTCGCACAAGATAATGCCTTTCCACAGGAGACTAAGTCAGGATGACTCAAAGCTTTGTCATCCATCTGAAGACTTCCCTCTTGAATTGGGAAGCAGACCAGCCAGATAATAAGCAAACAGAATAAGGAACTTATCATGCACCATTACAGAGATGCTTATTGGACAAGCCAAGAATAGAACAAGTGCTATTTCCTCCAATATCCTATTAAACAAGCAGGTTATTGTCATCTTATTTTATACCCAATCGATCAGTAATAAACAGTTACTAAAAAAAAACCCCAACATAAATCTTGTTTCCCAGTTGTGTTTGTGCCCTTGCTGGTGCTGTACCTTTCAGCCTCCCTGATGCAGCTTTCCAGTACAGCATCCCATCCAGGAGGAGCCTCCTCTGGCCCATGTCATCCTTCCTGAACAAAAGCCCATTCTTGCATTTCCCAGATGATTTCAGCTCCATTTTGTGCATGATCTCCTTGAGTCGCTGCCCCTTCTCACACTCGTTTACCATGGCATCTACATGGCTGATGGTGTCCTTAATCAAACCAAGGGCCTGGGTCAGCTCCTCGTAATCTCTAGTTCCAGCTAAGGGAAAAGAGAAGCAGTCAGCCACATTTTCAACTCTGGAATACAAGACATGAGCCATCCAAATGTACTTTAGCATAAGGGTTCCATACTGGACACCTAAGAGTATTTTCTAAGAAAAAAAAATTTATTTAAAAAAGTTATTATTTAAAATTTTATTTTTATTTTACTATAAAATTTTATTTTATTTTATTAAAAATGTTATTTATTTAAAAATAAAATATAATAACCTAAAGCTCTGAAAAGGTAATGAACCAACAGGCGTAACTACTACGGGTTTGTGGCTGCAGACTTTAAATGCTTCTCTTCTCCTCTGAGGAGAGGCTGGGAGAATTGGGATTGTTCAGCCTGGAGAAGAGAAATTTCAGAGTGATCTAAGTGTGGCCTGAAGGGAGCCTACAGGAAAGATGGAGGGAGACTATTTAACAAGGGCCTGGAGTGACAGGACCAGAGGGATTGGCTTTAAGCTGAAGAAGGGCAGGGTTAGATGGGATATTGAGAAGAAATTCCCCACTCTGAGGGTGGGGAGGCCTGGGACAGGGTGCCCAGAGAAGCTGTGGTTGCCACTGGGCTCCTGAAGCATCCAAGGCCAGGCTGGATGGGGCTTGGAGCAACCTGGGATAGTGGCAGGTGTCCCTGCCCATGGCAGGGGGTAGAATGAGATGAACTTCAAGGTCCTTTCCAACCTAAACCATTCTGTGATTCTCTTGACCCTCTGAGGTGAGACTGATCTGGCATCATCAGCCAACAGAGAAGTGAAAAGCAGGTAACAGCCTGAGTTAAGAACATGCAAAACACGGCAGAGAAAGGACCACAGACAACTGTGAGGCTTGCAGGAACCATCCCACCTTCTGTGTTCTGAATGATCCGCTCCACCAGCACCGGGTACTTGGTGATGCGCTGGGTGACCAGGAGGATGCACTCCTGAACACCCAACCTCCTCACGATGGAACAGTTCCCAATTTTCTAGAAAACAAGAGAAACTCGTCACACCCGCTGTGCATGGTGCTCTTCTAACTCCCTCTCCATTCACATGCCTTCTGCCCCAAAACACTTCTGCACATTAGACACAGCACCATGAAATTAGCTGCACTCTTATACTAAAGCAACACTCCTGATAGCATTCAAAAATTGCCCTTATTACTGGAAAATACCTTAGGTACTGTTTTCAACTACTGTTAACTAAATGTGGAGTCAATCAGGGAAACTTCCAAATCTGAACTGTCTGACTGCCTGTTGCTAACTGATCACACTTTATAACAGGGTCAGACCTTAAATACATAGAAAAGTTCTGTGGTTTCAAAACCAGACCCAACCATCTACCAGTCAAATTAGATCAATAATGAAGGAATTCAGTGTTTATTTTACCACTGTATGCTCCCCAATAGCCTGACCTACAGAAACACATTCCTGTTCAGAAAGGGAGGACTGTAAAGCACCAGTTAATCTGACTGCAGGTGCAGCACAGACCTGGCAGCAGGAGAACACAGAACCAAGATCTTTCTCTACAAGGACTGAAGCTGCATGTTTCAAAACTCTGGTCACTTTTTTAGTTCCCTGAAAGTGAAGGGCTCTCACTTTAAAGGTGCCTGGCTAAGACGAGCTGTAAGTACAGAGCTAAGCTGGAAAGTTCACACAGTATCACTTACTGGTGACTGGAAAATGAGAATATTTAGGCCTCTGCAAAGCCACCTGAGATTCAGGTTACAGCTTCCACTTGGGCTGTGTCTCTCCAGCCCTTCCTATTACCTGCATGTTAGAGTGTGCAGCAAACCACCCTGGAGCCAATCTTCTGCCTTTGGAAAGGTGATGGCGTGACAAAACCTGACTAGGAGTCCCTGCTTTTTCTACAGCAGCTCATCAACAGCATTTATCATTGATTTAATTTATTAACAAACCAATTTATCCTGATGGCCACACAGCAGGACAGAGCCCTGAATTGAGCAAATACTCTATTCCCCAGTCCTGGGTGCTCTCAAGAGCCTGCCTCAAATGTAACACTTCCTAATTGTGGTTTTGTCTCCAAGCAGCTCAAAAGATCTAAAATACAAGAAGCTCACAACCCACCAAATAATGAGAATATGCCTCTAACCCTGCTCATTCACATTTGAGGGATCTTCAAGTACAAAACAAAGCCCAGTGCAGTGAAGTATATTTTGCACAGTCAGAATAGGAGACTTCTGGTTACTGTTTACCTTTATTAAGTTTTGGAACTTCTTATTGCTTTGGAGCAGGTCTTTGTAATGGCTGACAGCTTCATTGTGTCCACAACAGAACACACCATATTTTTCTTTCATTCTCTCCCCATTTTCACCTGAAAACTAATTGGAAATAGAAGAATGAAAGACACGAAGCATTCAGAGTAAACCTACCTATACTATAAACTCCCAGTCTAACATGGTTTCTAAAACATTTCTCCTGTATTTCAATTTCTTCTGTACCAGAAATGAGACATCTATGCAGTGTGACATATGAGGGTTTGGAATACCAAAAGATAACCAAATATTATATGATGGTTGTAATTATGAGAATTTTTAAAAAGGATTTCTGGATCTCTGCACTTAAAAGGTCTGTGAACTGTAAAAGCTGAATGGCAAAAAAAAAAAAAAAAAAGTCATGATATATGATAGAAATTGCTGCATCCACTCCATGCCAGAATGGTGCTAAAGGTGCCATTAGTTCAAAGGATCCTGACTGTATTTTTAAAAGATCAGAATGAAGAAGTCTGGCTTTATCTGAATGAGAGCCAAGTCTAGAATGGACACTAGGAATATGTTACCTTACTCTTGGAATAAATGAAAAATAGAACCAAACAAGTCACATATCCCACAAGGTACACATGTGCATACTCAAAGAACATTTAATAACCATTTGATGTTACTTGTGACTAGATATATTCCTGGGAGTCGTGCTCCCACATTAACTGGGAAGAGAACCATAAACCCAGGATGAAATCAATCTTTGCATCACATAACTTTACCCTCACAGGTAGCTTTTTAGAGGCTTTCTAGTGTCAAGATCATTGGTAGGATTTAATTCACACCTGTTTCACCAAGAGGTCTCCAATGTTCTGGATTATATAATTTCTGTCACTGCCTTCTTCCAAGGATTCCTTCCGTCTCTCCTTCAGCTGGAGCAGGAATTGCCCGTGCATCTCCAGCAGCTCATCCACACAGGGAAAGAGCTTGTTGATGACTGCATTTGAGAACTGCAGCTCCTCTCTCATGGCTCTGGAGTACACCTTCAGCATTATTTTCAGTGTCCTAACGTGGTGCATTTCAGTCTGCATTAGTTCTGGGCAAGGTGAAATACAGAAATAAAATCAAAAGTCATTTATATGCTATGCAGTGAGCAGGGAGACAGAAGAGCAGGCTCTGAAAGCCACAATCATCTTCTTCACTACAGTCTTTGCATCACTCATGTGAAGCTCTTAAATTTGCCTTGCTAATGTCCCAACCCAGCAGTGACTGACCCTACTTATTTAAGGACATCTCCCAGTGGCAGCTGGGCTGTTCTCTAATTGTACAGCTGGGCTTTGCTGCTTACAGAGCCCTGCTGAAACCCACGGGGTGCTTAAAGGGATTCACACAAGGAATTACACACATTAATGCAGGTAACACACTCAAAAACCTTCACTCAGTTTTCAAGCACCAGTCAAAATGGGAACCAACAAAAATGATTTCTGCTTTGTATCACAACAGTGGCACGATGAAGTAGAAAAAGTTTTAAGAATAACAAATACTCTTACCATAAATGACATCTTGCCTCTTTATAACATCTTTCCTTTGCCTTTTTGCATAAGGCTGTTCCACTGCAACACTCCAAGACTCTGCCTCAAACTCATGAGCATCTGTTTCTATTTCACTCCGGAGGGACACAGAATATGCATCTAGACCAAAAGCACATTCAATTTCAAGTATTATTAAACTGTTTCTCACCATATCCCTGTTTACCATCAGTAACAACAAGGGGAAAAACACCTCAATGCTGCTTTTAAACCCAGGGGAGAAGTTGCATAACAATCCTGAAAAGCACAGAAATTCCATACCTTCCAGAAAAATGGAGTCTGCTGTTGAAGGTGCAAGCGAGATAACGTCATCTGAAGTCTGCTTAAATTTTACAAAGCCTGAATCCCCTTCATCCATGTCTCCTGAAATTAGCCTAAATGGCCAAAGAAATTAGACCAGAACAATTAAAATAAAATAAAAAAATCCAACTTCTTCAACAAGCATCTTCCTTAAACTATAGTGCAATTATCTTACACTAAATAAATAAAAGATATCACTGCACTCTTTCAACAGTTAAATTAATTTAGCAACTCCAACGCTGAAATACTGCAGTTTAATTAGAACAGCATGAGCAAAGCTTGTAACTTCTGGTATGACAGTTTACAAGGACATCACCTGGTGACAAGCCACAGCCAGTTCAGAGTACAAAGGGCACTTTCACTGGGAAGGGAGTATAACTGGGGCACATCAAAAGTAAATAGCTACTTAAAACAGCAGATAGCCTTGAGTTTGCCTACTATTTTAATGAAAGTATTCAGCAATTTAAAACACTGCTGCCTCCTACACCAGCCAGCACCAGCCCAAACTAGAATAGCTGAACTCAGAGGAGATCACTGAATTTCACAGCAGTTCTCAAGACAAATACGTGCATGAAAACCATAATCCAGACAGAAACACTCAAATACTGCACTATATTACACAATATCTTTTGTGACACAGGACAGAGGGACTAAAGACAAAAAAAAAAGGAAAAATAAAAGCATTGGTCAGGGTAAAAAACTTTCAGAATTAAAAGCTCAATAAAACTCCTTTGAGCTTGAAAACATGACACGAGCTCTCGCTTTTCTTTTCACACTTGGGGAGGTGGGGGACATCTGAAGCCAGTGGATTAGAAGAGAAGCATTTTACTCACCCAAATTTATTAACAGCTCCAGCAGTGTTCAGTGAAGGCTGGGAATGTCCTCTTTGGGCGATAGTCATCCCGAGGTTCCGGGACAGTGCTGGGGTGCCATCCGCTCCCAGGAGGAGACTTCGGGGCTGCTCCTTCAGAGAAGTGGCTAAAGAGGCAAAAATGGAATTGGTGCTCAGAAAATGAGGCGTGCACTGCAGCTCGCCTGCTCGCAGCCCTCGCTCCGAATGCGGCCGGAGAACTGACAGGATCTTGGATGTCAGGAGCTCATTGTCCAAAAAAACATTCTCATTCCATTTTCTTGAAAAGGAACCACAAAAAGACAGCTCGGGGTGAGCTGGAATCGTATTGCTTCTGCCGCTGCTTTTTGAATTTGTATTCCCCATGCTCACCACTGGCTGCCCTCAGACCTGGCACAGTAAAGTGGCCCCAGAGATGCTCTGTTTTTATACTACCTGTGATCCTTCTAGAAATGTAAAGCTGCCACTTAACTTACTGTATTGGCTAAATCAGCAGGTCTGAAGTGCAGGAAATTGGTCCCTACTGTGCCCATTTAGTGTGGAAATTGCAAAGTATCTTCTCCTTTAGTAAAACACCAGAACCTACACACAATTATTCACACCCCACCGTATAAGGGCACAGAACATTTCATGGCAAACAAGAAAAATCAGAGATCACAGAAAAAAACCCACAAGTTCTTTGCAATGCTTACTGCTCACAGCAATTTATATCTGCATGCACACACACTGCACATAATAGATACCTGATACTAAATTTAATTTTAATACTGCAGCTTTTTAATGCTTTTTAAATCTAGACAGACTGTGAACTGGAAAGATATTTGAAACTTTAATCACTATTACACAATATGTGGAAGCCTGTAATAGACTTATAAAAAATGGATACAATTATTTAGTACTAATGTCTGTAATGAATGATAAGGAACGGGAGACAAAATACATCCTTTTAAAAAAGGAACTTCAGGGAAGTCAAAGACGAAGACTGCCAGCCAGACAATCTTTAGAATTGATCCCTGACAAGGTCTGTGGCTGTCCCTTTTCAAAGAGCTTTTAAGGACATGGGAGTGGGATCTCACAGATCCCTGAACCCAGGGCTCTGTCACTGCAGGGACAGACCCAGCTGCTCTCCCAGTCCCATGCCCAGGAGGCTGCTCCAGAACCAGGGGCTGCTGCTGCAGCAGTTCAAGGGGGTCTCCAGTTCCCAGATAAGGATTATGCATCACTTTTCTGTTAAAAACACTCGTGTCCACCCAGCCCTAAAAGTTCCCCCTTTTCAGCCTGCCCTCCTTAGTGTACCTTCACTAGTAATTCTCTCCTCACCATTTCTGCCTTCCCAGTGAAGCACAGTTAAACCAAGGTATTTGTGGTTCTCCTCATGAAACAGGTTTTTCCACATTTTTTCATATCCCTGCTCTATACCTGCTTCTTTCTCATTTAATCTCCATTGACAGAGGAATTGTTTTGGGGCTGCAGGGGAGGTCTCATCAATGACATTTAATAGAAATTATATCACCACATCTTTTCCTGCTGGAAATACTTTTCCCAAAACCAGTTTGGGTTTGAAACCTCCTAGCTACATTACATTGTCAGTCTACAATAAACTGGGTAAACTGAGTCCTTTCCATCCTCTCCAAGCCCCAAAAGGAGACTAATTAAATATCTGAAAGATTTGCCCAGTCAGATTTCTTAAACAAAGGCTTAATAACCAATGTCCCTGTGTTTCCATTTGGGGAAGTATTGAAATTATTGGCCATCAAGTTCTCTTTCTGTGCTCCTCAAGTCAGGAACAAAAAGTTCTGTTACACAAGGATAGGCCAGTCCTAAAAATCACCAGAGGCAAAACAAGGGGACAGGGACAGGGACACACAGCACAGTTTATACCTCTCTGAAAATTAATTTTTCTTTTACATTGAGACAATATCTTTGAGGTTTTTTTGCTGGACACTGCAGTCTGCAGGGTTATGCCATGGCTAACAACATACAATGCCCAGGCTATTAGCTGTTCCTTTAATTTCCAGCTTCTGCTTTTGTCTAAGGAAAATGAGTACTGTCTGCCTAGCAGAGCCTGCACAAGCCATTTTCTGAGTTCAATTAGCACTGTCTGCACACTGCTGTGCCCACATCGATTGCTGCTCCCCTCACACACACCAGCCCTACAGACAACTTCTCCCATTTTCATCAGCCCTTGCTTCCTATTTTAGTCTCTGCACTTTCTCCTAAATGCACAGACCCATTCTGGGTAATGCAAACAGCCACTTATCTCCTTATAACAATTATCCCCTGTGCTGCCTCTTGGGAAGAATCATTTAATGAAGAGGACACCTTGCAATGCAAATGGTACCTGAAAACACCCAGGGTGATGCTCAGACATCCCAGTCAGCTGTGTCTGACACTCACCTGCTCTGTTAACGCAGACCTTGTAACTTCTTGTGAAATTAAAATGCCATTTAATACACCTGTGACTGGGATGGTCTTTTTCCAGGAGCAAAAAGATATTTCAAAGCCTATGCTGCACAGATGCTCTTTCTTCTTGTTTTTTTTTTTTTTTTTTCCTCCCAGATCCTTTTTCCTCATTTTGTTTCAACAAAGATTTATGTTTAGACCATTAGTGCTAGCTTGTCTTAGAGATTTCTAGCAACCACTAGCTGCAGGCAAGTTTTAAATAGACAATTATGAAAATCTGATGTAAAACAAAGTTCACAGTTCTAGTCTTTTCAGAGGCCAGAGAATAGACAATCAATGAAAAACGAGCTTATTGATCCCTTTTCACCATGATATTTTGAGGTTACACAGCAAGAAGGTATAAAGAAAAATAAAAAGATAAAAAGATAAAAACACACAGGAGATTGCTAGGAGCCTCTAAGCCATTCCCAATAGAAAAAAAAATGAAACCATCTTATTAAAAGAGACCTTCTCTATACTTCAATAACACACCGTGTATAGCCTTTAAAACATATTAAAGAAAAAAAATGCAATTGAACAGATAAGCCTTGAGCACAGAAATCATTCTTTAGTACAAACCTGGGGAAATGCACTGGGGCGAACTTTGTGGAGATCCAGAAGGTCTGTGCTGCAAATCTTTCTGCTATAGGAAAAAATACAATATTCTTACACATCCAGACCAAACTTTCAGTCCAAAATGAATCAGATTTTTCCTATCCCATAGCACTAACTGTAAGTGAAGATGTTCACTGAGAATATAAACGATTGAACACAATAACAGCTTTGATTTCTTCATGTGTCAGACGAATGACATAGAGACATTAACACTTTGTATTAAATTCCACAAAGTATAAATCAGGATGAAATAGAATCAAAACTGAAACTACAGCTGAATTAAAGCTATGATAATTAATTTATGAGATGAAAGCAACCCCTTCGTGTTGACAGCCTTCACTTTGCTGTAGTTTAGCTTCCAGCAATACTGACTAAACTAATCCAGCCACTTTCAACCAAAATTCAGACTGTCCATTTCAAATTGCATCTTTGGTAATCTTTGCTAAACTTTGTCCTTCTTGCAACATGAGGATATTAAAAATCATTGAGATACAAGTTATCAAAGATGCAAAGAAATTAAATAAATAATACAGGCTGTAACAAATGGCTTTTGGGGAGCTTCCCTTTGGGGTTCCCATTTCTGACTGAATTCTTCACCCCATTTTGTGCTACCACTCCCTCTCTGCTCTCTTCAGGAGTGGTTTGTCAGGGCTGATTCAAGCATGAAGTTTTGGGTGGTTGTGAACAGTGGAAATGAAAGCATCAGAGCAAGTGAAGTTTTCGGTTTAAAAGGAAAATTCACAATGCCTTGAGATGTTTAAAATTATATATATTATATATCAAAACCCCCACAAGAACATTTCTGCCCTCAGAAGAGTTACACTCTATATCACCAATGGCTGAACACACTTCCTCTAACCTCTAATTGCTCAGGTCTGAGCTGCTCTGCTCTCTCTTTTCCCTCCTCACAGTACTCCCTAATCTGCTATCAGTCTCTGAAATCATCAGCACTTGCAGGTTAAAACAAACTAAAACTCCCTCAAGTATTATTAGTTATAAGGAGGAGGAAATGATTTTCAAAACCAATACCAGAACAAAAAAACCCAACAGATAGACATCTATGTGAAACAACCTGTGACCTTACATGCAATCACAGGCACCATGGTGACTGAGATAAAAAAATAAACAGCATAGCAACACCAAGCTCATCACAGTTCCCAAATGAAATCACTTATTCTGCATTTTCCAGCTTAGACATAAAATGCAACTCTTACAACCAAATCCCCCTCCACCCCTCATGCTCTTCCATCAGTTTTGAGATGGCAGAACATTCAGAGGTACCATGTAATTCAATTATATTCCCCAAAAAGTTTGAGCACTCTTAGGGTTAGTCACAGTTCTGGGACACAGGCTAAGGAATTCACAGTATAGCAGTAAAATGTTTCATTTAATTTCCCTCTATACACGATCATTAATTACTATAATAACAAGTTAATACCTACTCAATGCCTCAAAGATGTAGGGCAAGATCCTGTACTGATGTAAATTAAACCACTGACATAAATTAAACTTATCATGTCAAGCCTTGTCAATATAAAAGAACAAATGTTGAAGCCCACCTTGGGTCTGATGCTGCTGCATTCAGTCAGCAAACTCTTGCAGTTCTTGTGGACATTCACTGCACAATCTGAAATGCACACACACACAAAAACAAGGTCTTAATTATTCCTCTTTCCTGTCTAGGGAAAGGAATAATAGCACACAAAGGATCTTAATTTTGGAAGAGGTGCAGAGTAAGCTCAGGTGTTGTGGCAAGCATCCTTGCTGTGCATGTTCTGGTCTTGATTTTATACCAAACCCTTGAGTTTTTTCAGTAAGACTGCACCACGGAGTGCAATTCACACATGCAAGAACCAAGAGCCACTCTGGAATGCACGAGCAGTTTTTGCCCAACCTCCACTCAGTGGAGCACAGCTTTCCTCATCTTTGCAAAGGCCATTTCCATGTCTCTCCATCCAGAACTGATACCAATCAAGGGGGCAGCAATTCTTTGGCTCCACAGGAACAGCTGCCTTTCTGCATGGACTATTGCTGGGAGCTGCAGTAACTACAGTAAATTAAAGATCAAAACACTCTCCAGAATCATCAGAGCATTACCAGCACCACAGCATCACCACCCTTCCAGCTGCACAAATACAGCAACCAAAGCAGCTCTCTCACCCAAAAGCCATAAAACTATTACTAGTATAATAAAATCCAATCTCCTTTTTTTTTTCCCCTCCTGATAACTACTTATTGAGAAAACAGGAAAGGAAACTGATAGTGCCAAATATTTTCTGCAGCCTTTCTGCCTGTCTATAAAACAAGCCTTCATCAAAAGCAAAGCAGGACACCAACAACTCAGTGAAGGACACCAGGATTTGCCTTTTGCCAGACAGGCCTGTTAAAAGAGAAACAGAACAAAACTGGAAAGATGAACACCATATCTGCTAGAGAAAAGCCAGTTTATGTTTAAAGCACAGAGGAAACACTATTTAAGGTCCCTTCAGAAGCACCCCCGCCTGGCGCCAGGACTGGGGGTCTGCTTTAAGGCTCCAGGCTAACCCACAGAGATGCTCACTTGTGTTTTCCATAATTTCAGCAAAAGCCAGAGAACAGGACCAAAATACCTACTTGGCTTTAAACACAAATAAATTAATAAAGATATAAAAACAAGACTGAAAGAAAGACTGAATGCACAGACCTGCAAGATGCTCACATGTTACACAACTTCCCCAAGTGTGGGAAATGAAGTGCAGAGTTCTGCTCCCAAGTGCCTGCCACACACACAAAAAAAACCAACCTCCACAAAAACTACCACCTCCCACAACTTCTCTTATTTGGGATATTCCTACTGCTAAGACACTCCACGCCAAAAACCAAAAGGCACCACATCTAATTTCAAATGTATGTGCCTCTGCAAATGCACGAGAAAAAAAGTATCAAAATTATCACTTCTTAAAACTGTGTAGAGAATAACAAATATATTCATTATTTCAGCAATGATAAGGCCTCCACCTACCATGAGGGAACGAAGAGCTTGTAAAAAGACATGCCTCAACAACAAACAAGTAGTTGACAATGGAAATCCCTTTTCTCCTGAGACAAAGAAACGAACTGTAGGACAAAAATCACCACACAAAAGGAAACAGAGAAAATTCTCCATGACGTCAGGCTGGGTTGGCTTCAAGTGCTGCTCACAGATGGGTTCCCTTCAGGGCAGAACAGGCAGCCCCATGGATGCCCGAGGTTCCTACAGCCACTGCCTTCCCACACGGTCCTGAAATCCACATAACTCACCTAGAATTCTGTAATATAATCATCTAGAAACATCAAATTTCAACTAGATATTCATATTCCCCAACATTTACCCATTTTCAGGGGTCACATTAAGTAATTCTTTTCCTATCAATGATTAGTAGGACCAATTCCTCTTGAAAAGCTTGGGTTCCTTGTTAAGGTAACTGCAAAAGGGATCTCACTTAAAAACGTATTTCAATTTGAAAATCATGCCCTTGCTCTGGTAAAGATAACAGCTTGTGGCACTCTCAGTAGGCATCTTTCACTTAATCAGCTGACATATCTAATAGTGCTGTGTATGACTTCCCTCCACTGCTGAAAGGTTCTTTACACAACAGTGGAGAACATACTAGAAAACAGAAAAGCTGCAGGAAAACTGCAGCTGAATCCAAGGACCTGATTCTCTGTGAGACTATTTGAAATGCATTTACTTAATGATTTCAAAGTGGCATTATTTTTGCCCACATAAGAGAAATCTGAAACCTGCCAGAAGACTGTTTTATAAGCATACTTCATTTTCTAAAACATGCTCCAGCTTCCTCTATTCAACATTTCTGCAGTGCTGAAGGGAGGCCACTCTAATTCAGGATAAGGAGCTTCTGAATACCAGTGGCTGTGGTTTCCTTTTAATGCATGTAAGATTTCTGCATTTATTTTTATTACTCTGCATTCTTATTAAGCCCCACTGAAAATGGTATCAGAGAACAGCAGGGGTGAAAAAAACAATGAGGGACATGAGGGACAGGAGACAGCAAAGAAGGGACAGGAACCTGCACAGATGGAGGTTGATGTTTAAGAGCAGAAATACACATGAAGGGTTGTTTACAGGTGCAGAGAAATAACAGATCTCTAACAGGTGTATAGAAATACCAGATTTTTATCTTTTCCAGTCATCTACAGTAAAGCAGCATCAGTAAACTCAAACTGACAAAAAAATTATTTTTGCATTTACCACCAGTAGGATTTGGTCTTATTCAGATCAAGAGTTTGGGAAGGTCAAAAAAAAAAAAAAAAGAAAAAGAAAAAGAAAAAGAAAAAATAACAGTTCTGGTTCTGTCAGCAAGCTCTTCCCAAACAGGAGAGGCACAGAAAATATTCCTGAGAGTATCTTCTATTTTCCTGAGAGAGGCAGAGTTAAAAACTCAGAGGACTGCAGCCAGGCTCTTCCTTGTCTTGTCCTCCCTCAATCACTCACAGAATGGCAAGAAGATGAATTTGGCAGGGAAAAACAGACCCTCCAAAGGATTTCATCTTGAGACAGACTGTGCAGAAGGGCTGCAGCTCTGGCCAGTGCTGCCAACACCAAAGTGCCAACACACCGAGAAGGTCCAAGGATTTGGGTCACCTTGACTGGATGGGGACAGGAGCACCACTACTACAGCTGAGGGTACCAGAGCACCTGAACCACACGGCATGGAAACTGAGCAAACCCACCTGGCTTGTTCCTGGGCTTTAATCAGCAGCTTTGGAATTGAGGCTGAGAATTTTGGGAGCATCCCATTATCCCAGATCTGCTTACTACAGTGACTGTCACTCACTTGAAGCATTTTGCAGGGGCCTGTGCCAAAGATGACCTAATGAGTGACTACAGCAAGGACCAACCAGAAAAGAAATATTTAAGACTAAAAGGCTCATAAACATCAGAAAAGATCCTGTTCATGGCTGAGGGTAACGAATTTATAATCTGGTACAATAAAAACCATTTCCCTTATTAATGAGATGTTTTCCCAATGGCTCACAGAAAGTAATTTACAGCCTAGGAGCATTTTATTGGACAGCCATTACAACACCCAAAAGCATCACCCTATTCACAGCAGGAGAGGGCAACAAACCTGGCTGGAAAGGGGCAGGCAAAGACATTTTTTCCCCCAGCTGGAATACCTTCCAGGGGATCAGACACTGCCAATGTCCTATAAATGTCTTCCAGAATTGGATTCCAGGGCAAATCTATGACTCACCAGACATTATGAGCACTATGACCCTGACCTTTGGTCTGGAACGGTACTGCCCAATAAAATAACTCTTAAAAGACCATTTGCAAACAACAACTCGCAGACAAAAATGCTGTGATTAATCTAAAATTCAACTATTGACTTTCTTTATCTCAAAGATTATTTTTGTTTATTTTTCAAATGACAGATTAAAAACAAACCACTTTAAAGCAGCTAAGTTCAAACAGGGACAGACTTTAACAGTGCTTGTAATGAACAAGGAGTTCAAGGGTATGCACCACCTATGAAATCCAATCAGCTGAAAAGAGCTAAGGACAAAATAGCTTCTTTGTGAAATTAGTAATTTTAATATTTTTTCCCTCTTTTTAACTGTCTAATGCTTCAGGGATCAAAAAGAATCTCTTCCCTCCTTCCTCACCCTTACACCACACAGGGAGCTCCTCCCTCTTGAACTGACAAAGGAAACAACCCTCATATGAATGATTAACACTGAACATAATAAACTCTGCATTTATAAACAGAGATGCACAACACAACGGCCAAGAAACATCTCAAACCACCACAGCATTCCAGAAAATGCAGAGTGACTGTGATAAAACTTCTCAGGAAAGAGGAGGAGTTTCATTGGAACACGAGGAAGTTTCTCTATTGGGTAAATCCAGGTCAGGTACCCTGAGGAACTCGAAGCAGATTTAACTTTGTCCTAGTGGCTCTAGTGGTCGGTGTTTACTTGTTTTGTCACTTGTCTAATTACGAAGAGGCAGAAACCAAAAACTTGAAGGGTACAGGAAGATGAGATACTTCACATTCTGAAACAGAGACAGTCCACACCAGAGAGCAACAGCACTAAATTATCAAGTTTCAGCCTCCCTGTTAGAGCATTCCTCTTTGTCTCCAAAACAACCTGTAATTACTTGCTCACTGTATCTGGTTTTATTGTCAAAATATCAGTTGGATGAAGCAGAGAGAGGGGTTCTGTGATTCCCAACAGTGCAAATTCTGGAGGCCACAGGGTTTTCTTTAGGCACAGAAACACATAAACAACTGATCCTTCTGGTTTTTAAACATTGCCAAGTAAAATCTGCATGTTATCCTAAAATAAAGAGGAGTCTCAATTCAATTGTCTCACACTGAACCCTTCCCCCAGTCTACGCGACAGAACTGAAGCAGCAACTATGACAATCATAAAAGGTATTTAAAATATTTCATAGGTAAACAGTAGGTGGAACTACAACACACAATGTCCGATGGCTCCTGTCTGAGAGCCATGTTTCATGGGTTTCTTTTATTTTACCGTGCCAAAGAGAAACTATTACCTTTATAAAATTAAACAAAAAGGGCCAAATAAACAAGCCTGCCATAAAACTGTCTTGAGAGGGGAGTGAAAAGCAACTAAGAAGCAGCCCTTTTTTCTCTTGGTGATACACCAAATCTCCAAATAATATTCAGAAATTATGCTTATTTATTAGAGCAGCAAAACCAAACATAGCACCAGAAACATTCAGAAAGCTGTTTGTTCGAATCACTGCCTGTTCTCCTGCTCCTCCTCCAAAATCCATCACCACTCCTAGCTCCTGCTGGCGTTTCCTTTCAGCACACAAAAGCTAAGCTGATACCATCTCCCGCTCCTCTCCCCAAGGAGCCAGAGATGTGGAATATTTAAAATGGGCCAGTCTTCGCAATTGTGGACAAACGGAAACTTTCACCACCTTTTTCTCTAACGCATTTAAGGTCTCTTCACGCAAATCCCAGACTTTTCTCGCTGCTGCAGCACCAGTACACACAATGTGTGTTATAACCAAGAGGACGAGGTGCGGGATATTATGATCACAAGGATGCTAGGACTCAAGCTGTGGCATAAAGAGAGCCGGTTTCACTCAGGCTACAGCCGCTCGCCTCCCTATCGCACACAACATTGTTCTCTCCTTCCGTAGCCCTCGAAAGCTTTCTGCTATAAACACTGCATCTTTCTCGCTGCGTCCCGTCCCGCAGCCGAAACCCTGAGCTGCACAGGTCGGGACTGCTGTAAACATGCGGGATTGGGGCAAAGCGAAGATCATGCCGCTGCCCCGGCCAAACGCCGGGACCCCTTGGAGTCCTCTGAGTCCCCGCTGCCCGCATAGGGACCGGGGCCGGGCGGTCCCCGCGCCGCGGCCCCGGAGAGGGGGTGCCGGTGCTCGGGAGCTCGCTAGGGCCGGGGGAAGTGGAGCCAGGGGCCGGCGGGCGCGATGACAGCCCGGTCTCTTACCGGACTCCCCGGGGAGCCGCCGGTTCCCTCTCGGTCCCGGGAGCCGCCGCCACAGCAACAGGAAACGCCCCCGTGTCCCGGAAGGAAAAATGGGAATGAGGGTGCGCCTGCGCGCCGCGGCACGGCCGGGCAGGGTCCCGGCCCCTCAGGGAC
This sequence comes from Haemorhous mexicanus, assembly GCF_027477595.1. Taxonomy (NCBI): domain Eukaryota; kingdom Metazoa; phylum Chordata; class Aves; order Passeriformes; family Fringillidae; genus Haemorhous; species Haemorhous mexicanus. The sequence continues at coordinate 3,911,799 of NC_082369.1, forward strand.
GGCGGAGGGACTGCCTGGGGCCGTGCCTTCCCCTCAGGGAGCACGCATGGACACCATTAGCCCGCGCTTTCCCCTCAGGAAGAGCACCCTCAGCCCGCACGTTCCTCTCAGGGATGGCACACGGACGCCCTTAACCCGTGTTTTCCTCTTGGGGAGGGCACACGGACACCCTCAGTCTGTGTTTTCCTCTCAGGGAGGGCTCACGGACACCCTTAACCCGTGTTTTCCTCTCAGGGAGGGCACACGGACACCCTTAACCCGTGTTTTCCTCTCAGGGAGGGCACATGAACACTCTTAACCCATGTTTTCCTCTTAGGGAGGGCACACGGACACCCTTAACCCGTGTTTTCCTCTCAGGGAGGGCACATGAACACTCTTAACCCATGTTTTCCTCTTAGGGAAGGCACACGGACATGCTTAATCCTGCGCTTTTCCCACAAGGAAGACACTGGCCATCCATATTCCGCTCTTACCCCTCAGGGAGAGCATGAACATCCTTATCCCACAAGCTTCTCTCAAGGAGGGCACACAGACATCCGTGTTTTCCCCTCAGGGGCGCCATGAGCACCCGCAGCCCGTGCCTGCTCCCCACAGAGAGCACACAGCCACCCTTAGCCTGCTCCTTCCCTCGGGAAGAGCACACGCAGCCCTGACCCACGCTTTCCCTCAGGGATGACACATGGCCACCCTCAGCCTGCGTTTTCCTTCGGGAAGGATACGACTACACACAGCCTCCACCTTCCATGAGGGAGGGCATTCCTCAGGGTGGAGCAGGTCCCTCCATGCCATCCTTTGACCCCCTCATTCCCCTCATGAAGGAGACAGCCATTCCACCTGCTCCTGCCCCTCAGGGAGGGCAGAGCCTCTCATAGCTCTTGCTTTCCCCTCAGGGAGAGCACGTCTCCCTTGACCTGCCCTTTTCCCTCAGACAGGGCATGCAGTCCCTCCAGCCCTGTGCTTTCCATCAGGGGAAGCAGAGCCACCCACAAGCCTCACTTTCCTTCAGCTAGGGCACATGGCCACCCACAGCCTGCTCTTTTCTCCTGCAGGGAGGGCACAGGGCCCCAACACACATCTCCCTCACAGAGGGCATGAGCATCCTCAGCCTGTGCTTCATCCTCAGAGAGGGCACACGACCATCCATTGCCTGCTCCTTTCTCCTGCAGGGCCAGCATGGCCACCCATAGCCTGCACTTTCCCTCAAGAAGGGCACAGGACCCCTAGCCTGCATGTCCCCCTCAGGGACACCATGAGCATCCTCAGCCTGCACTTTCCCTCAAGAAGGGCACAGGACCCCTAGCCTGCATGTCCCCCTCAGGGACACCATGAGCATCCTCAGCCTGCACTTTCCCCTCAGGGAGGACACACAGTTACCCAGAAACCATGACTTCTCTGAGGGAAACACATGCCTCCCCCCAACCCACGTTTTCCCTCAGGGAGGGCACATGGTTCCTCCCAGACTAAGGAGGCCCCTAATGGATGGGATGTGGCACCTCAGTGACACTTTCAGCATGGCACTTCATATGTTTTTGCACATCGCCTGCAACTTGAAATACATAATTTGTTATTAAAAGCCCGGTGGGATTTGCAGTCCCAGCGTGCTGGAGTGTTTACGAACACCCTGCCAAGGCAAGGCTGCAGTGCCCGGAGGGTTGGCAGGTGCTGGCTTCCCTATCTGCTCTCAACAGCCAGTGCCTGCCCAGGCCTTTGCCAGTGACCCCTGCACAGACAAATGATGAGAGGAAAGGGGAATTATCTTCCCTAGCAGGAGATCCATGCACTGACTCATAGAACCAAACTGCTTGCTGGAAAAAACACCTTTTCCCTGACACCAATAAGGTTTGATGTACTAGCACAGGGCTGCTGGAATACTCAGCACAGGCAGGAAAACTAGAAAGAGCTCACCACCAACTTCCCCTCCCGATTTCACTCTGAGGATTTAAAATACTGATTGAAAGTTTGTCATATTTTCAATCACACATATCCTACTTGTCTGTTGAGCTTGAAAACACAATATACATGATTACAAAACAAACTTCCCTCTCAAAATCCACCCTGCAGGTTTCCCCATGATGCTTTGAAAGAACCTGCCACTTTTTGGGCTGGAGATGTGATGAAATCCTACCATGGGGCCGGTGTGATCTGTTTTCCACCCTGCCACCTGTTTAATCAATTTTATTTTTATCTTCGTCTCATAGTTGCAAGCTTTTCCAAAATGTTCCCTTTTGTGCTGCTTCTCTACAGGACTGAGTACACTGCAGTCCCAGTTGTTTACTGGGGCCTGTCACCACTACAGAGAAATTATCATTACACAAAGCAGTTTGGGAGTAAACAGCTGGCTGTCACTTGGTGACTGATTAATCCTCGGGCACTTCAAACTTCGTGCTTTGCTGTAATATAAAAGTAAAGCATTGCAGATTGCCCAACTGCAGCTGTCATGGAGAGGACGTGCTGTGCTTGTGCAGCCTCAGGGCATCGCCACAAAATCAGTGCAAAATCTGGCACAGCAGCCAGCTCCAAGACTCTGTAGCTCAGAGCTAAGGTTTGGATTGCAAAGAAGAGAGGGGTACCAGCTGTCTAATCGGTGTAATTCTGTAATAGCAAAAGATTTCTTGCTGAATGTGTCTCAGGTTGATTACTGTCCTTATGCATTTGTCAGCCCGAGTGTACAAGATCTTGAGGTTTTATCAGGGAATGGAAGGAGCGGCATTTGGAGATGTTCCAGATCAAGGTACTACTGCCCAGAAAGAAAAAGAAAGTAAAAAGCAGAGAAGGAGAAGCACTGAGAAGAGGATGTACTTTGGTTTCCTTTCCTAAGTCCTCTGGAGCTGGCTGAGCCAGCTGTGTGTCAGGACACTCAGCTCAGTCAGTGTTTCCTCTGCAACCAGCGCTGCAGCCGCTTTCACATTTGCTTCAGATCCTGCTCCATTGGCTCAGAACCACCTTAACCCACAGCCCGATGCAGCCGCTCTGGTTTTGCCTCTGTTTATTTGGACTCCTGTCAGTAATAGTTTATTCCAAGTGGGACTCCCAGACCATTTATCACTGTCATCATGTTACAGCAGCCAAACCTCCTTTTTCCCCCCAAACAGAAGATTTTTGGCAGCTGTGCCTCTCTACGGAAATGCAAAGTTCCAGGTTGTCTGCTGCTTTTCAGATTTCTCAGGACTCTGTGTGGGCTGTGAACAGAAATTTCAGTATAGAAAATCAAGTGATTCCTCCTTACCATAAGCCAAAACTATCCTTCACCTATTAGCTTATTGGTACTGCATTGGGAATCTAAGAGCAAAACCCTGCAGGCACAAGTGCCGAGTGAAAAGTGAATTTCACCCCAAATTTCAGATCTAAACTAAAAGCTGTTCTGGCCTCTCCTTGGTCATGGGTGGAGGATGTTTGCCAGACAAACTGCAGAAATCTGTGTCCTCTCCCTTTCTCGTTGTGAGAAAGGAAATGGTTTTCCAAACCTCTTTCACAATGCACCTTAAATAAATCCTGGACACCAGTTGTTACAGCAACCAGTTAGAGATCAGCCAGTGCACTGAAGCAGCCAGCAAGGGTCAGCCTAGGACAGGTGGACAGTCTAGCACAGCCTGTATTGTTCAGGAAGATTCATTAAACTGAGCACCTTCTCTTAAAAAGAGGAGTTTGTCTGAAGCCTGCCAAAGTTTGGTCACAGCTGTATGTTTCCTTGGAAGAGGATGGTCAATCTGTCACTCCTGTGGGGGCCTGGGCTCTGTCTTTCCCATGAAGTAATAGAGATCGATTCTCAGCTAAAGATGTAGAAGTCCCACCTCCACCTCAGTGCTCAAGCTCAAGGGAAGCAATCCTCCTTCCATCTGTATTCCACAGCATATCCCTGGCTGGCCTCCATGGCACAGCCTGCTTGGAGAGCTCTCCTCCTGTCAGGGCTTCCCTGGGACTTGTCTAACTCTTGTTGCATAAACTCTGGAAGCGTGTTTATAACAGAGGATTAATTTAGGCACAGAACCTTCTCCACCCGTGATAGCAAAGGCTCAAGAGGAGCTTTCTCATTTCCAGGTGAACAATAAACCTCGGGACTCACAGCTCACAGTTTACATAATGGCAGAGTTTGGGTGGCCACTGTTGTTGAGATCCCTGTGACTGCAATCATTCCTCTTTGTTTTTCATCCCTACCAGTCTCCTAACTGCACATCTGTGAGCTGCAGAGACTCTCCTGAATTGCTGCTCTCAACACACAGCACAGCCTTCTTCTCCCCTGGGAGACTCTGCGTGTGTGGGGTGAGGATAGATGGGAGCAATCAGTGGGAGAGAGAAATGAGTTACCATGTACCAGGCTATCCAAGCTGCCCACTTCCTTCACAGCTCACACACGTTTCTAGCAGAACAATGGTTTTTTGTTCTGACTTAGATGCAGAATTCCTCCTACTGTTAGTATCTCTAATAGGAAGAGCTCTCATTCCTCCAGCTCATCACAGCCATGGAAGTCACCAGACCTTTTTTCTACTGGACAGTGAAAAGATCTCAGGCTTGCAATCATTCTCCCATCCTTCCTCCCCCTTCAGCTTATCCTTTGCTTTAAGCACCATCTTTTCCTGTGTTTTCCACGAGCCCGTTTTGCCTCGGACCACGTGGTGGTGCTGCAGTTAAAAATACCACGCAGACAGCAACAGCAACAGCAGCACCTGACCAGCGATGGGCTGAGGGCTGGCGGGGGGCCAAGGCACGGGGATGGTCAAATGTGAGTCCACGAGGAGAAAACAAGAGGCGCTGCCAATACCCTCACATCCTGGCAGCAGCCACGGCTCAGGTTGAGCCTGACAGAGCTGCTCACACTTCTGAAAGTAGGCCTGCTGGTCTGGCTTCCCGGTGGCCACGGAGCTTGCTGTCGCAGAGCTCCGTCAGGGACTAGTCAGGAGACCACACACTGCTCCGAGCCGCAGTAACGGGAGCTGCTGATATCCACTACCAGCTCAGCAGCAGCTCGCAAAGGTTTCAGCTCAGCATCATCCAAATATAGGCACTCTCAGGCCATCAGCTGTCACACCACAAGTCCCAGCCCATCTCTCACCACAGACAGGCCATTAATTTTAACAGATATCTCAGAACTTTGCCCGATTGTTCAGCCTCAGTTCAAGCCACTGCAAAGGGAACATTACAAAACAAGCTGTACTGCTCTGCAGTCTGGGCAGCCAAGAGCCAAAGGAGGTGTCACAGAGTCCCAAACACAAACCAGTGCCTCAGCCACCTCGGAGTTTTTCTCCTGAACATTCACAAGACAGAACACAGATTCCTTATGGAAGGGCTGGAAGACAAGGTGAAAGTTGCCATAACTCATGTGCAGTCCCTGTGTATTTATGATGGACAAGCCATGCTGAGCCACACTCTCATTTCAACAGCTAGCTCCAACTCCAGATCACAGATCTCCATAGGGTTGTCCAGAGGTTAATCACTCACACTAAATGCCCTCAGAGTTCCCAAGACCATACAGAGCATGGCTCCATGCTCATGGGTATCAAGGGCTGTCTGTATATTCCCAGTTAAGGTATTTTTGTAAAACAGCATGCAGGACTGCAAACAGAGCCTCTAGCTGGGATATTCCTCATACAGGAATGACAAGGCACAACTCTGCCTCCTCCCATTAAATTTCTGTTCTCTCTAAATATCCGCAAAATTCTTATTCAGCTCCCTTCTTCCTACTTTTTGCTGTGATGTCTGAAAAATGTTCACTAATAGCCAGCTCTGTGCCCCTTTTCAGTTTCCCTCCAGCTGCCCTGAAGGGAAAATATATTTCTCACCACACATGTCTGAGGGCAATCAGTCCCTTTATGCCCCAGAAAGGTTTTACTGACCTTAAGAGCCTCTGAGAGAGCAAGCATTGCTTGAGGGTACAGGGTGGGGAAAGAGTGCAATCCTTTCATTTCCAGAAAATTTTCTCTGCCCACAGACAATCCCTTGGGAATTAAAACATTCTTCAGTGCCCTGAGTACCTGCCCCAAAGAGGAAGGACAGGGTTTGTCAGCCAAAGCCATGCCACAGTGGATGCAGTGGGAGCACAGAGGCCCATGAGTGCTGGCACTACTCACAACTGAAATGCACCAGTCTCACCCTGTGCACGTCCTGGGAGGCAGCATTTGACTTTTATTAGTTAATAAAATTTTGGATGCACTAGAAATCCCTGTGCCCATGCAAAGGGCAGATGCTGAGCTGAGACATCACTATGGCTGTGAAAAACATCCTAAAAGATCCAGCTACACTCAGGCAGTTGGTATATTTGTTCAGGCAAAGCAGAACTTCATGATACAAAAAAATTAGTAAAAGTTAAGTTGATTTAGAACCCTCCTTGGGGGAAGGGGGCAGGAAATGGTCAAGTGGCCAAAGAAAATGAGGATAAATTATTGCCAGGCAAGATTCTGAGATCATTTAGACTGTTTGGAGAAACAACCAAGCCAGGCCAAGCAGAGTGTTGGGTTAGAGTCGAGGCAGGCAGAGAAGTGAAGCAATCCAGGAGGAGCACAGCCTGGGCTGGAGGGCAGGTGGGGAGTGCAGGCTGAGGCAGAGCCAGGCAGTGACAGCCATACTCACTCAGGCACTGCAGACCACTTTTATTCCCAAGAGGTTTGGCACACAGTGAGCAGCTGGTGCAACTGGAGAAAACCCCTGGCACAAGCTGGTGCCCATTGATATCTTTACACCTCTCTTTTGTCTCCTTTGTCTCTTTCTCCTTCTCTCTCTCCTTGGGCTGCTCTTTGTTCTTACCCTGGAAGGAGAGAAGAACACAGCTCAGTCACAGGCCTTACACTGCCCACATGTTCTTTTCCCCACTGGTACAAATGAGCAGAGAGCTGGTGGGCAGCAGGTACAGTGGGATGGCAGTGCTTTTCCCAAATGCCTTCCCAAGGCTCGGGCCAGTCCCTCTAGTCTAAGTCCATTTGTGATGAAGGGCGGGACACACTTGGCTGTTCCTCTGCAGGCTCCTCCTGCCACAAACAGTGATCCAGGCAGTCACCCAGCCAAGGTACCCTTCTTGCTGTGCCAGGGCAGCATAAGAGCATCCAGAACATGCTCTGGAGCAAGGAGAGTTGGAATTCAGGGATCACTACTACTGCTTTAGGGGTCACAGTGCATCTGCTGGCCAACGTAGAGGCCTCAGCCATCCCAAAGCAACCCAGCTAACTGTTCCCTATGGTCAGATCCCCTTTTCTACTTGAAGAATTTAACAATTCTTTCCACAAATTCAACATCTCTCTCTCACCTTATCCTTCTGCCAGGATCCAGTGACTCGGCTCCGCAGGGAACTCAGACGTCGCATCACCTTTGTGCCTTTCTCTGCTTTGTCACTCTTCCCACTGTCCTCATTTCTGAAAGGAGACCAAAATACCTTAAAAAGGGGAAGTTCACTGACCAAGCCCAGCTTAGGGAGATCACTGATGAAGTTCATTGAAGCATTACTTTAGGACCCCAAGTGTGAGCTTTCCATCTCCTGGAAATCCTGGTTTGGCATCAGCCATGTCACTTATTAATGAGACACTTGCAAATAAGGAGCTGAACTTTCAAGATATGTGTGCAGGTTTTGTTCAGTGCCACACTCCTGGCTGAACCCCTGCAGATATCAGTGTCCTGCACACAGGATTAGCAGGGCAGTAGAGCTTAGATGGACAGGACTCGAAATCAGTCTGCTGTCAGAACACAAAGTCTGTGTCACCCGCTGTCTCACTTACTCATTAGACAGGAACTCAAACCAAGTGAGGTTCTGCTGGGAAGAATCGCTGTCTTCTTGCACACAAGCTCTCTGCTTCGCCCTGGGCAGGGAAAAGGCATCAGACACAGCAAAGAACACAAGAGCAGAACTTCTGGGTCAGCTGAAACACTTATTTTCTGGATGGGGCAGGAACATTTCTAGAGTTACTGAGGAGGTACATAAAATGCCCCTTTTCCTTTCAATTCTACTCTGGTTTCACTGGAATAAATCAGTGATTCTGGTACCCTGGGGATTTGTCCCTCAAGGGACCAAATGTCCTTTCCCAGGTGTGTCTTAGGCAGACCTGTGACCTCCCAACACATCCCTGTCCCAAACACACTAACCCATGGTAATGTTTCAGCTCCTGAAGTACCTTCTGGACAATTAGCCTGAAAGAAAAGCAAGGGATTAGCAAATATCCTTGTACAGACATTCTGCACCCCACAAAGCCTCAGGTGCTGGTTTATGACCAACTGCTCAGCTGTGGCCCAGCACAGAGTGGGATTTCGTTTGCTGTTGCATCCCCAGTATCTCAGATACACTCAAAAATCTCCCTCATCTCAAACCAGCCAGGACTGACAATACCTACACATGGTCTGGGGACACATGGTCCTTCTCCAGCATCTCCAGAGCAGGGGGTTCAACACCTGGAACACAAAATACTCTCAGTAGGGATCATAGTTTGCCTTTGCAGAGCACCACCTTGCAATCTATGCAACTGGATCCTGTTAATTGTGCTGGGCTCCCACTCTGCCTTGATTGGTGAGGAGGAAATGCCAGGAGCAGTTAGGGAAGGAGATTCTGCTCTACATTTCTGTGAGGGAAGTGAAGGCTAGATCACTTTTCTGTGTTACTCTTCCCTTCCCCAGTCTGTAGATTTGCTGCTGAGGGTCCTGCTTGCAGTAGGGGAGGAGCTGGTACCACCCCAGAGCCCTTCCCCAGGACAGCCAGCCTCCCCTCCACTTCCCAGGCTCTGAAATCACCACATTTTTCTCCAGGGCAATCCTTACAGGTGGGACTCGAGTAGGGAGTGACCAATGCACTGGCCACAGGGAGGTTATGTGGCAGTGTGTCACTGAGGATGGGCATGTCTGAGCTTGAGACTGTGCTGCTAGCCAGGGTCAGACTCAGAACCAGCTTGGCTTTATATTTCAGGAGCTCCTGGGACCATGTGGAGGGAAAGCAGAGGCTGGCCACACTTCCAGAGGCTACATCCAGTTTTTTATCTTCTTAATCACACGTTAAAGCCATTTATTTAATGGCATAAACTCTATACCAACCTTCCACTGCTGGAAGAGAAGTGTTGAAACTGTGAGGTATCTTGGGGGAGGCAGTGGTCTCACAGGCTGATGGGACAGACCTGGACCTCAGTCTCTTCCCGTTGCCGACACATTTCTGGAGAAGTAAAAAGTCACAGAAATCGTTAGTGCTTTCTGCACCAAGGGAGCCTCCATCACGGCTGATTCCTCATCTTTTCCCTCTCGTTTTGCCAGAGTTGTGATGCAGGAGACCATTAGGCCCAGCTTTTTGTTGGCTTCAGGAAGGCTGGAGCAAGTGACACTCGTGCCTGAAACCTTCTTAGTCACTTCTCATTTTTACTGTACATGTAGCACCATGATGCGATTGTCCTTTTAATATTAATTGAATCTAAAGGTATTGCCCAGAGCAAAGCAGTGCTTAAGGGGTGTGGGTGTGTGGCACTGCTGTCTTCAACTACCAGACAGAGGATTAGAGAGAAAAGAGGGCCAGACTCTTCTTAGAGCTGCAGTGACAGGAAAAGAGGCAACGGGCACAAGGGAAGGGAAATTCCAGCTAAATGTATGGGAAAAGAGGGCAGTACTACAGGCAGCTCCCAGGGCCTTTATCCTACAAGATGGGGCAGTTTATCTGAAAAAGCCCATCCTTGCTGAGATTCCTGCAGACCTCCTGGTTCCATGCTGGCATGGAAGGAGTCCAGCCTGCAGCTGACACCTGTGTGTGTTGCTTTTCTGCACCCTCAGCTTGTCCTGCTGCCCCTGTGCCCAGCCCTCCACACTCACCATCTCCTGCAAGCTGGGGCAGGCCACGAGGTCTGGGCGCAGCGGCTCTATCTCCACTTTGATCACTGTGCCACCCCGGCTGCTGCTCCAGGCTCCCCGCTCCCCTTTGGGCAGCTGAAGGGACACATGAGGCTGCAGGCAGGACTGGCTCCTCTTCTCCACATCGTCCTGCTCTGGATCACTGCCCAGCTCTGTGACATCCAGGCTGAACCTAATCAGGGGGCAGGAAGAAGCCTCAGAGCAGACCTGAGCAGAGCTGGCACACAGTGCCCAGCATGGCACAGCCCCTGCAATGTGGTCCTAACAACCTCAGAGCAGACCTGAGCAGACCTGGCACACAGTGCCCCTGCATGGCACAGTCCCTGGCTGGGTGGTCCTAACAACCTCATGCAGCTAGGACAAGGAGGCTCCCCACAGCAGGCACGAGGGAAAGGAAATGACTGGAAGTGTCAGCCTGCACACCAAGTCCTGAGCCTGTTAAAAACAGATTCTCTGGCTGCCACCAGTGAGTCCCCAGCTCCCCGGTCACCCGGGATGTTTAGTGCTGGCCTGCTCACACTGATCTCTTAGCAACCCCTGAGACTGTGCAGCCACCCTGGCAGCAGCTTGTCCTGCCTGCCCCAGAGCTGCTGCCCTGTCAGCTGCCATCCAGGAAAGTCCCTCTGGGCATTTAGAAGTGGCAGATGATGTTTATCACATCACCACTGTGGTATGATGCCATAAATCCTGCTCCCACCAGGGCCCATATTTGAGGAAGGAAAAAGTTATTTTCTAGGAAGTGAGGGGTGGGCCAGCTCCCCCAGTGCCTCACAGTGTCCTGCACACCAAGTGCTGTTGCAGTGACAACACAGAAGCAAAATGATGGATAAAGCTCAGTGGAAAATCTTAGTCTCTCCATGGGTTCTGTCTGCAGATCACTGTCACTTCATTCCTGCTGCCACAGGCAGGCTTCAGGAAGTGTTTGCTTAGGGAACAGTGGGGTGTGTTCCCCTTCCCTGGCCTCCTGCTCACACGTGCTTCATCACCCAGCGAGGAGGCAGAACGTGTCCCTGACACCGACAGCCACTCCGTGCCACTGTTACTCATGTGCCTGTTACAGCATAAACTGTGAATGATCCATGGCACATGGCACAACAATAGGTCTGAGAACCAAAGTCTGAGCTTGATAAAGGATTGCCAAGATTTCAGGCTGAGATAATTTTAGGGTACCGTATAAGGAGGAGAGATAAAAATAGTCCTTGCTGGCTTGCACCTAAATCCCAGTCAGCTGGGAGATCAATACATTTGTCAGCAGGGAAAGCATTCCTGGAGGAACCTGGAGCTCAAGGCATTCATGTGGCAGGAGCAGAGGATGGCAGGAATGCCAGACCTGCCTCTACTCCCAGCCAGGGCTCAGCACCGTGCTACAAACACAACCTCCTGTGCAGCCACATGGAGGGCAGAGGGCTGGAGCACAGCACAGTCCTTGCAGGCACAGGCCTCACCAAGCCAACTCACAGACAAGAAGAAAAAGGATTTGACAGAGCTCTCTTAATCCCTCTTTGATGGGAAGAATTCCCTTTGAGCCAGAGGATGGAGGTCATCGGGGCAACTGATGCTTTTCAAGATTCCCTCCAGACAGAAAAGAGAGATCCTCTTCTCAGCCCCAATACCAGGAAAAGAAGGTCTTCCTACTTCCAGGGAGACATTAAAGCCTCTTGCTGCCCTAGCCCTTCCTCTTCCACATCCCACCCAACAGGAGCAGTGGGAGTCCAGCTGCTCTGGCAGATGCTGACAGGCAAGGGAGACCACCCAGCAGCATCTGGAGCTGCTGGCAGTGTGATGCTCAGCCTCCCACCTCCACTGCATCGTGTACATCAAATACCACTCACAGTCCTGCCATACCTGCGCCTGCAGTCCACGGGTGACACAGGGCTCTCCCAGCTGTGCCTCCGGGACGTGGACATCGATCTCACCAGCGTGGGGAAGGAATCCTGGGCCTCTTGCAGGTCCAGCTCATTGTCTGC